>NW_028274822.1:16638194-16945555 GCF_037043125.1 Eumetopias jubatus
TTTGATCTTTTCAGTTTTATCAACACATTATGTAACAAGAGTCCCACTCATCCCTTTATTTAGTAGAAGGGATATATATATTTTTTGGTATTGTTTCTGCACTTGATATGTTAAAATAACATTACATGTACAGCCTCTTAAAAGTTGTATTTAGTTTTTTTGAAAATTGAAAGTAATCTGTGCTCCATGTTTTATTCACTCTGTGTCACTGTTGGTAGATAAGAGAGCCTTGCTAGACATTTACATATGTGAAAGAAAATGTATCTGTACTTTCTAGTGATGATGTGTCACTGCTGACTAAGGAATCAGCCATAACACTTGGCATGCTGTAAGCTCTGTTCCGTGACCATCAGATGCACCCTTTGAAACAAGTGGCAAATGCCTTTTTATGGGGTGTGAAGTTCTGGCATTTTGAGTTCCATCATTGTGTAATTAAACAATCACTTATATAAGGTTTGTATACATCGTTTTAGAATGTCAAGTGCTTGAAACAAAATATTCCATTTCTAGAAAGTAATTACTGAGTAGGAAACACACTTTTAGGAAGGACCATTTCACTGAAATTAATGTATAATTTGAAAGTATAAAATTTCAATTTGCCTTAATGACCAAGTCATTAAGTATTTGAAATAGAGTGCAGTTATTTTGTTATTCAGCAGGCATTTGCTGTGTGCCCACTCATCAAGGATATATTGCTGGGCTTTTGTTACCAAGGTAACATTGTTCCTAATATACAAAGATGCTGCAGGTGTACCAAACACAAGTTTTGAGGGTTTTTGGTTTTTGTTTTGGAGTGATGATGAAGTTTTCGGTAGTGGTAATGAATTTGCTCACACTTTTTCACTTCTGCATCTCTCCCTTGCCTGCTTGTTCTTCTGTCTTTCACATTTATTATACCACACACATCAGCCAATTAAGAATGTTAATCAACTACTCAAGTTAGCTATCTTGACTTTCTCTACAGAGCCTATACCCAACTAAACTTGTCTCCTGCAAAAATGTCAGGTCGTGTCCCTGGGTGAATTAAAGTTGTATGACTAGACTGAATTTGAAATAAAGGGACTAGTGTTTTAGTCATGACTTTTCTGCATACTGACTCTGGGCATCCCTGCTGTGAATACCCCTTGCTTTCATTATCACTAACTTTTACAGTCTCATTGTTTTCTTAACTCCATTGATCGTTTTTTCCCGTCTAATTTTACCCTGAGATCCATTATTTAGAGCAATTTTTTTAAATAGAGATTTAAGATTTAGTTTAAACATGGCCTATTACATTCATCCCCAAATGAAGACCAGATCGATGGTGTTTCTTTTCTTAACTCTAATGTCCTTTTGTACTGTTAGTACACATCCTGGGTTCATAAGGGCACAAAAATGATCACAGCAATTTGTAACCCTTTGTAGTTCTCAGAGCTCTTTCGCCTGCATTTCTGATTTGATCGTTTGTAGGCAAGGCAGGTGTTACCTGTCTTAGAGATGAAAAAACTGCTGCTCAGAAAGGTTAAGGTTCTTGGAGAAGGTTACATAGCTAGTGTCAGGAGACTACAACTCATATCCAGGTCTTCTGATTCTGTGTCCACCACTCTTTCCATGAGGCTTGCCCCAACCTTTAAGTGCTTGAAAGTGATGGCGACAGTGACTGATCTTACTAAAGTACCTCAACTTGTCTTTTGTCAGTTTTTCCTAGCTGTAAAGACATGATACAATTATTTCCCAGAATGGATGTAAGAACTGGTTAATAGCTGAGAGGATATATATGTTAAAATTGTTCAAACTTAGGCCTGATAGGTGCTTTAATAATATCTAGTTCTATAACAGGACTAGCTAACACTTATTGAAGTACTTCTGTGCATTATATGCCTATGAGGTTATTAGAGAGATGGAATAACTTGCCTATAATTAAACAGCTAGTAAGTGGTGGAGCTGGGATTTGAACCTAGCTTGGAGATGCAAACCACCATTTTGGGGATCACAATTCTCTTTGAGAATCTGCTGAAACTAAAGAACTGTTTATTGACTTGAAATTCAGTTGACCCTCTCCCTTAGAAGAATATATATGCACAAAATTTTGCGTATAAGTTTTGGGGTGTTTATGGAAGTGACTGAGCCCAGCCCCTTCATTTTACAGGTGAACATATGGTGAACCCAAGACAGTAAGAATTATTTGTTCAAAGTCACACAGCTGAACTGAGACTAGGAATAAGTCTCTTGATTCCTAGTGGTATGTTCTTTTCACACTGTTTGAGCTTTCTAACATTTATAAACTGGTAAAATAGTTCACAGTTTTAAAAAAAATACAAGTTTTTGAGGTACTTGAAAAAGGATAGTTTTCAAGTACCTCAAATCGAATAGTTGATTTGCTCTTCAAGCCATAATTTCCTTCCTCCTGCCCCTTGAATTTTTAATGTATTACAGCATTAATTTTATTTCCCCCCAGAAGTATTTCACTATTCAAAAGATGGGGATGGGAAGGTTGTTAGAAAGCTCTAAAATTTTATTTTCTTATTATTTTTAAGTATTTTATTTATTTTTTTACTATTTTATTTTTTTTGAAGATTTTATTTGAGAGAGAGAAGAGAGCAAGAGAGAGAGAGAGAGAGCACAAGCGGGATGAGGGGCAGAGGGAGAAGCAGGCTCCCCGCTGAGCAGGGAGCCCGACCCGGGGCTTGATCCTGGGTCTCTGGGATCATGACCTGAGCCAAAGGCAGACGCTTAACTGACTGAGCCATTCAGGTGCCCCAAAAGCTCCAAAGTTTTAAAGTTAAAACTGTCAACATGTAATTTTTTCCGAACAAAATTATTGTACAGGTTACCGAGTTAAAATTAGATCTCTGTAGGCATATGGAACAGTTTGGTGATGGTTCCTTGAGTTTTACCTAATTATAACTTAAAGTTCTTCCCTGATATTTGTTCTAGATGCTATTCCAAGTTCAGATCAAATTCGAATAGCACCATCTTTAAAAAGCCAAAGAGGATCGGTGTGGACAAAGACAAAAGCAGCCTTTGAGAACTGGGAAGTTGAGGTGACATTTAGAGTGACTGGAAGAGGTCGAATTGGAGCTGATGGCCTGGTATGATAACTTCTTTAACTTAGAAAGTGTGTATCTATGCATATACCACTAGCCTCTAAATGTCCCTTGTTATATTTACAGGCAGTTTGGTATACAGAAAATCAAGGCTTGGAGGGTCCTGTGTTTGGATCAGCTGATATGTGGAATGGTGTTGGAATATTTTTTGATTCTTTCGACAATGACGGAAAGGTATATATTTTTTAAAGATTTTATTTATTTATTTGGGAGAGTGAGAGAGAATGAGAGAGAGCACGAGAGGGAAGAGGGTCAGAGGGAGAAGCAGACTCCCCACTGAGCAGGGAGCCCGATGTGGGACTCGATCCCGGGACTCCAGGATCATGACGTGAGCCGAAGGCAGTCGCTTAACCAGCTGAGCCACCCAGGCGCCCAGAAAGGTATATTTGTTGTCAGGACTATTACCTACTTGAGCATATCTGCTAACAAAAGTTAGGCTATGAGAAATATTGCTTATTTAACACTTTTGTCAGGTTAGTAGTTTGAGAAATCCCCAAAATATATTCTAAGTATGATGATTAGTCTTTATATAACTGAGACTTTAGAAATTTAAGCTCTTTGCTCCTGATTTGTCATACACCAACTTGAGGTTGTAATGGAGTTCTTACTCTTTAGAACTTTGCAGTGACCTCCCTCCCCGGTGCTCTGTATGTGCTTAGTAATTTTGATGCATAAGCCTGAGTCATTTAGAGGTAGGCAGTGAAACCGGCAGTGTTTAGTATTATAGTCTGTTTTCAAGAAAAGACCCTATGCATTACTACTACTAGCTCACATATTAATATACCTTTTCATATGTTAATCCCTCCATTTGATCCGCCAGTATCTCTGAGGATGTCGTTAAGAGAGCCTAAAACAATTCAGAACAAAATGTACTTGGGATTTAGTAACATTAACTTGTGCTGTGTTTGCAGCCTTAAGATTGATCTTTGTTTCAGCTGGTAGTTTCTCTGCTGATTGTCAGAGGTCTTTATTAGCAATTTAAAGGAAAACTTAATAACTCCTTGAATGCTGAGGTATATTAGTCCTTCTGTTACTAATCTCCCTTGGGTCCCACATAGTGAATCCTCAAATATGTGTTGTAGTTGATTATTCACACAGGGCACATCATCAATCTTTACTGAGGTGTTAAGAGACTTTTTGAATGATTATGAGTTTACTAATTTTTTCTAAATAAGTGGAAATCTTTTCTATTATTTTAAAATTTTGAGTCCTAGAATTTTAGAGATATAAGAGACTTTATAGGACTTCTAGAATGATCTAGAATTCTTTGACCTAAGGACTTTAAAACAAATACATTCTTTTTATTTTTAGAAAAATAATCCTGCTATAGTAATTATAGGCAACAATGGACAAATCCATTATGACCATCAAAAGTAAGTGTGTGTTTTTTATATTATTTGATTGCAGCTTTTTGGAAACCTTATAAAATGTATTGTTTCAAATTTGAATATTTTTCGGATGAAATAAGATTATTAATTTTCTTGATGTATTTTGAAACTTGGTAACAAGGTCTTATTTTAATTTGGTTCTGTTTTAAAGTTCATTCTATGGACCACCTCAGATTTCAAACATAAAAAAGAGTTGTTTTATTGAACCTAAAATTAGATAATATTTTGAAAGATTTATAAAATGTTCCTGGTTCTCGGTGATGCCATTAATCATGTTTCTTTCATCTTTATCTTTGAAAAATAAAGTTGAAACCCTTGACCAAACTAATGGCTGAGCAATTTACACCACCTTACTCATCCTTCATGTTGCTTTATGTAAAGATTCTCAATAGGCTACAAAATTTCTAAGTGGTATATTTATGATGTGTATGAATTAGGTATGTACATTTTTTATTTTTCATGTTTGTTTTGGGAGGAATTACCTTTGAGCCGATCAGTGAACTGTAAGAAAAATTACTCATCTGCACTTCCGTTTACTGTTTCCTACCTTCGTGATTTTTGATCCTTCTAGTTTGTCATGACCACCTGTGGGAGCTATTTAAACCAGAGGTGCCAAGGCCAACCTCCTTGTCAGTCTGCTTCAGTTGACTTGGGGTGGAATCTAGGCATCTACATTTTTAAAAGCTCCATATGTATTTCGATTCTGCCCTGACGTAAAGGACTATTTTGTCCTTCTCTCAGGTAGAGGAGTAGAACTTTCCTTTTGCTGTCGGCCCATGGTAGCTTTGGCTTCTGACGTTATCCACGAGTTCTGACAGGAATCACAGAAAACTTGTGCATTAACTTTGTGTCTTCTGCATACAAATGGCTAACAGACACATGAAAAAATGTTCATCATCATTAACCATCAGGGAAATTCAAATCAAAACCACACTGAGGTACCACCTTACACCAGTTAGAATGGCAAAAATTGACAAGGCAAGAAACAACAAATGTTGGAGAGGTTGTGGAGAAAGGGGAACCCTCTTACACTGTTGGTGGGAATGCAAGTTGGTGCAGCCACTTTGGAAAACAGTGTGGAGGTGCCTCAAAAAATTAAAAATAGAGCTACCCTTTGACCCAGCAACTGCACTACTGGGTGTTTACCCCAAAGACACAGATGTAGTGAAAAGAGGGGCCATATGCGCCCCAATGTTCATAGCAGCAATGTCCGCAATAGCCAAAGTGTGGAAAGAGCCGAGATGCCTTTCAACAGACGAATGGATAAAGAAGATGTGGTCCATATATACAATGGAATATTACTCAGCCATCAGAAAGGATGAATACCCATCTTTTACATCAACATGGATGGGACTGGAGGAGATTATGCTAAGTGAACTAAGTCAAGCAGAGAAAGTTAATTATCATATGGTTTCACTTATTTGTGGAACATAAGAAATAGCATGGAGGACATTAGGAGAAGGAAGGGTAAATGAAGGGGGGGAAATCGGAGGGAGAGACGAACCACGAGAGACTACGGACTCTGAGAAACAAATTGAGGGTTTTAGAGGGGAGGGGGGCGGGGGGATGGGTTAGCCCGGTGATGGCTATTAAGGAGGGCATGTACTGCATGGAGCACTGGGTGTTATACGCAAACAATGAATCGTGGATCACTACATCAAAAACTAATGATGTAATGTATGGTGACTAACGTAATAAAATTAAAAAACAGACAAACACAAAAAACTTTGTGTCTTCTGAATAAGTAACTTCCAAATATCCCAAGACTGTCATAACTTGATATTATTTTATCTTTCTGGATGGTGATCATTTTAAATAGTGAGTTTTTAGATATTGAGAAGCTTTCTTACCTTTTTTGTTTGTTTTCCCTTTCTTCGTACTACAGCGATGGTGTTAATCAAGCTTTAGCAAGTTGCCAGAGAGACTTTCGTAATAAACCCTATCCTGTCCGCGCAAAGATTACGTATTACCAGAAAACACTGATGGTAAGTAACATGCACTTAGAGATACTCAGATGAACAGTATTCTGGTAGGACTTACCATTCTGAATCTGATAAAAATTAAAGGCATGTAAATTTGGATATTGGTTTATGTACTCAGCGTTGTGAAGAGAGAATGGAAGTGGCTTCAGAGCTTGGCCTGAGTGGTCATGTGTTGTAAAACCTTTCCCGTAGGTTTGCATTCAGTCAGTACATGTTTGACCATCCTACTTGCTAGATGCCACACATTACACACATATCCGAGCCATCCAGATACGAATCTGAGTAAGAGAAAGGTCATTTTCTCCAAAGAGCTTGTAGTTTAGTGGAGGGGAGACACTTGTGTAACATTACTGTGCTAGGTGGGAGACGTGTCACAGCACACATACCATTAAGGAATCAAGGGGTTGGAATCTTGTAACTGCAAGTGGGCGTGGGGAAGGTCAGGAACAGTTTCTCAGAGCTGAGCTGCATCAGGAAGGGGAGGCGGAGATTTCCAGGGTGGGATGCATATTCAAGGCAGAGAAAACAGGCACAGGGACTGGTGAAAGGTTTGGGAAAGGCACATGATTTGGAATGGCTGGAGGATAGAGCAGACTGGGGAGTGGGGTTGAAAGGTCAGTGGTGGCAAGTCACGCAGGCCTCGGGTAGTTTATCCTGTAAGGAACTGTTGGAAGTTTTAAGCAGGAAAGTGAAATGATCCTATTTGTAGTTTGGGTAGATGACTTAGGCAGCAGTGTTCTTATAATGGTATCTGTGAAAGGAGACTACACGTAATGGGCCATGCCTGGTGCTCTGTACTTTAAGTGCAGTTTCTCACTTATTTTTTCCAATAGCCCTATGGGGCAGGCACCCCCATCTTACACACGGGGAAATGGGATATGGGATATTTTAAGTAACTTAGTATCATACCACATAAGTAACACAACTGTGATTTGAACCGAGAGAGCCGTCTTCCCTGCAAGACTCCCCTTGTGGTCTGAGCCAGGGGAGAGGAAAGAAGGGAGGAGAGGTGATTAGGAGGGAGAGACTGTGCTTGGGGGTGGGAGGGTGTGTGCAGTGGGGGAGTCAGAGATAGTTCCTGGATTTCTGGCCAGTTGTACAACTAAGCTAAGAAGCAGCACATTTTTGAGTTTGAGTGAGGAGTGGGAAGGTTGGGAGTTGGTAATGAGTTTAGTTATATAGACAAATTGAGTTCAGGGTAGTACTTAAAGTGGGTATATCCTGGGATGCCTGGGTGGCTCGGTCAGTTAAACGTCTGCCTTTGGCTCAGGTCATGATCCTGGGGTCCTGGGATCGAGCCCCTCATTGGGCTCCCTGCTCAGCAGGGAGTCTGCTTCTCCCTCTCCCTCTGCCTGCCGCTCCGCCTGCTTGTGTGTTCTTTCACTCTCTCTCTCTCTCTCTGTCAAATAAATAAAATCCTAAGTAAATAAAAGAATTAGTACTAGGCAGTAAAGACTCCTAATGGATTTTCAGTTTGTTCAGGTTCAAGGGAAAAGTATTGGAATAGTTGAAAATTTTTAGTGTTAGAATTAGGGTTTGATTAACTTAATACTTTTTGTGTTTTATCTCTCAAAGACAAATGTCTTACTGATTGTTGATTCTGATTTAAAGCACTGTAGAGGAGAACCATTCATAAATGATGTAAACTGAAATTGGAGCATTACTGATCAGAGGGAACAGAATATTAATGTTAGCTAACTAAATGGCAGGTGGTTTGAAAAAATTGGTAGTAGGGGCGTCTAGGTGGCTCAGTCGGTTAAGCGTCTGACTCTTGATCTCAGCTCAGGTCTTGATCTCAGGGTCGTGAGTTCAAGCCCCGCATCAGGCTCCACTCTGGACATGGAGCCTACTTAAAAAAAAAAAAAAGAATTTTAAAAGAATGGTAGTAGTTCACATGTTTCCGTCCTACGTCACAAAGAGATTGACCCTTCATATTGACAGATGTCTCACTCTCTTGCCAAAAATGCGGACAGTGTACTCTATCATTTTACCTATGCGACTAAATCCTACCAGTCACTGACAAGTGATGGTTGCATCTGTAAGTAATAATAGAAGTGCCCCACTCTGGCGCCACAGCCCTCCCCTGGCTTCCCCTCTGGCTCAGCCACCCTTACGCTGGGTTGTTGGAAGTGAAAGCCTGGGCCACTGCTTAATTGGGATCAGGAGAAGGGTACCTGTGTGTCTGCCGGGTTCCTGTGCTGCCTTGGGATGCCAAGATTTTTTTTTTTTTTTAAGACATTTTGGGTTATTACTTCAAAAATACATTCTGCAGAGAAGAAACTTAGGTGTCCTTTTAGTTTTTTCATTTTCTGCCTTTGTGTCAATATGACTTCTGTCCCTTCTGTTGTCTCTCTGCTAACTTACCACTGTCCAGTCACACCCCCTCCCCAACTGAATAAAGAGAAGCTTACTCCTTGCACAGCAATCTATTTCATATAATTATATTTAATTCTCAACTAGCTGTGGTAAAAATTGTAAATTCAGCCTATTCGTTTGAGCTCTAACACTGGGGTTTCGGAACGAGTCTGGTCCCTCTTCTGTATGAACCATTCAAAGGAAGTCATCGTGGTTCCCTGAGTCTTCTATTTTAGAAAGAGTTTCGTGGAACATTATCAGATATTTCTCTTTAAGCCTTTGACACTTTGTAGGATAAAAACTTTAAAGTGAAATGTCTTGTATAATGATGCTAAATAAGTGAGGTAATTTCATGGACAGGGGATTACCCTTTATAATAGCGAGAGAAAACTGATAGCTTTTTGACGGTTAGTAGACCAAGTATAAAGATCAATTAGTCATAAATTGACTATTTGAAATTAATTTTATAATGTCTTGTAAAAGCTATAGCTGCAGTATGTCTTTTTTTAGGTAATGATCAATAATGGCTTCACACCAGATAAAAATGACTATGAATTTTGTGCCAGAGTGGACAATATGGTTATCCCTCCTCAAGGGCATTTTGGAATATCTGCTGCAACTGGAGGTCTTGCAGGTAAATCTTGCTATCTTTTAATATTAAAAGTTCGTGTATTGAGTTTCATTGGGAATAGTCTATTTGGAGAAATGCAGACTTACTTACTTTTAACCTTTTTTTTTTTTTAAAGATTTTATGTATTTATTCATAAGAGAGAGAGAGGCAGAGGGAGAAGCAGGCTCCCCGCTGAGCAGGGAGCCCGATGTGGGACTCGATCCCAGGACCCTGGGACCATGACCTGAGCCGAAGGCAGAAGTTTAACCATCTGAGCCACCCAGGCGCCCTACTTTTAACCTTTTAGGATGAGCTGTAACCTTTACATAGTCTGCAGAGCTGGTCTTTTGGTATCTTGAATCTGCTCATTTTCTACTGATATTCTGTAGGTATAGAGTTGGCTGGGGCTGCATACAACTGATGGTCGACATTTATTTTTTTTTTTAAAGATTTTATTTATTTATTTGAGAGAGAGAATGAGATAGAGAGAGAGAGCATGAGAGGGGGGAGGGTCTGAGGGAGAAGCAGACTCACTGCCGAGCAGGGAGCCCGATGCGGGACTCTCCGGGACTCCAGGATCATGTGATGGTCGACATTTAAAGTCAAGGCTATAATAGGTTAATTGCCAAGTGGTTTAGGATCCTGAAAGTTGTCACAGCACATTTAAATGAATTTGGTAGCCTGAGGAAATATTATTGGGGATTAAAGTTTTTTTTTTTTTTTTTAAGATTTTATTTATTTATTTGACAGAGAGAGATAGCGAGAGAGGGAACACAAGCAGGGGGAGTGGGAGAGGGAGAAGCAGGCTTCCTGCCGAGCAGGGAGCCCGACGTGGGACTCGATCCCAGGACCCTGGGATCATGACCTGAGCTGAAGGCAGACGCTTAATGACTGAGCCACCCAGGCGCCCCTGGGGACTAAAGTTTCAAGATACATTTACCATTTTTGCCCCACATTTGGTGATAAATGAACTTCTCGTTCGACGTTAATACCATCTTGTGTTTAAAAAAATATATATCATCTTGTGTTTACATGGTATGTTTTGTATAATTTTTTATTATTTTCAAATATATAATTGTTCCTTACAACATCACAGGGAGGGAGAGAGAGGATAGATTGTTTTACTTATTTTTAGTTAAGCTTGCCAAATCTTGGATTAAAGTACATTATAAATATTACATGGCCAGTAATGGCGGCCAAACCAAGGCAGGACTTGGTTTGGATTTCTGACTCCTGGGTCCAGTGCTCTATCACGCTGTACATCTTTTCCTGAAAAGTTACATAACTTACACACTTGGAGTGTTACAATTTTCTCTTCCATCTGGTTGTATATCTCAATCTCCATAATAGCGGGAAGAAAGCATAGAGATTTCCAGTTGGAATTAATTGCTCTTGCTGTGCAGACATGACTAGCCAGGATTGGTATTTTAGGTCAGCATTATGAGGTTTGATCTGCTAAGTCCGTTTTCAGCTTAAGCAGCCTGAAATTAATTTGATTTTTAAAATATGATTTTAAATAAAGTAAAATTGTTCATATCTGCTGTGTGAGGGAAACAAATATGAATGATGTATATAGATAGGGTGGTCATATTATCTAAATTGGAATGTTTTGAGAATAAAAGAAGATGCTATTAGTAATGCCAGGACAACATGGATAAATCAGGACTGTCCCAGTAAGCCAGCACAAAGCAATGTCAAGTTTGTAACAAGAAAGTAAGGCAAGTAGCGGTAAGTACTGTAAGAAAGATTGAGAGACAGGAACGGAAACACATGAAGGACAGGATTTTGTCTCATTTGGTTGGGACACAGCCTGTGAGGGAGATTTGTGGGAAAATATGGGAAGATCTTGGTGTCAGATTTAGGAGTCTGGGCTTGTTTTGACCCCTCGTTTGTTTATTCCCTGATCCCTTATTTATTAAACATCTGTTATATGTTAAACACTGTTAAATATTATGGTTTAGGATAAAAGAAAATGAATTTTAGTTTATCTCTGATGTAAATCTTTCTGGTGAATTTTTATCTCTAAGCTCACAGCACCATTGCCTTTACCAGATGAGAGCTGATTTTTGTTATTTTTCATATTGATTATTTTTAAAGCAACAGATCTCTCTAAAGTAACTTCACAACCATAAAAATCTGTTATGGAACTTTGTTCAGATTTTTTTTTTTTTTTTTTTAATTTGTAGATGACCATGATGTCCTTTCTTTTCTGACTTTCCAATTGACTGAGCCTGGGAAAGAGCTGGTAAGTATACATTTTTTTTTTTTTCCAAAGTTTATTGCTGAAAACTTGGGAAGCCCAACTTAGATTTGGGTCTTGTTTCTGCCTGTTATTGCTGTTTGATCTTGTAAAAGTGACTTAACCTCTGTACCGCTCCATTTCTTCACTGGTAAAACTGAGACATTGGTACCGGCCACCTTGTGGTGTCATAAGCATTAAATAGGACAGTGAATTCAATAAATGGTAGTTGCTAGTGTTACTGTTTTGTTGTAATTATTAGTAGCAAGAGTAAAATGGTTTTGATTTAAATAAATTACATTTTTATGTTAACCTTTCAACTAGTGGTTGAGTAGTTCAAATGAAGGGGAAAAAAGTATATTGAGGTTTATTATTTTCTTATCTTTTTAATTTTTTTTAATGATCTATTCCTAAATTCCAAAAAAGCCTACCCCAGATAAAGAAATTTCAGAAAAAGAAAAAGAAAAGTATCAGGAAGAATTTGAGCACTTTCAACAAGAATTGGATAAAAAAAAGGAGGAATTCCAGAAGGGCCACCCTGACCTTCAGGGGCAACCTGGTGAGTTGGAGGAAGCTATGCTCAGAGCTGCACAGGGGTTGTGGCACATGCATTCATCCCATCCTTGAGCTCTTGTCTGGCATATCCAAGTCATTTCCAGAAGCAATCTATAAGCAAATCTTCTGCCATCACAAGGGTTGGAGGTTGATGTTTCTACCAGTAAGGGCGTGGCTTAGGAAAGCATGCAGTGGGTGATACTGGGTGATGTGCTTGAACAGTGATCCCCTGAAGTGCAGGCTCTGTGAGGACAGGGATTCTGTTTTCCTGTTGACTGCTCTGCCCCCCCCCCCGACACCTAAAAAACATCAAGAACCCAATGCTGACCTAGTAGTTGAGACTCAGTAAATATTTGTGGAATGAAATCATCTAAAGTTTATGCCTTTCCTTTGAGTGGCACACATTACCTTATTAATATAGAGATAATACTGGAAAAATATCAAAATTCTTGTGAAAGTAATATAAAATGATTCTCTAGCTCTCCTCCCCTTACTGCTCGACAGAACTCTAGACTTGAAAATTTGCAAATTGTAAAATAATTAGTCTAAGCCAATGTTGAACTTAAGTGTGCTGTGTGCCAAAAATAAAACACGAGAAGTCCAAGTAGAGTGGCTTTCTATTATCTGCTAACTTTTATCTGGATTGTTCCCACCAGCACAGATGATCAAAGCTGTATTTAATATGGCCCATAGCTAGCTTTTGTACTCCCTGTGATTCTCTAAATGATCAATAATATAAATCAGACTTAAAGAAGATAAAAATGAAAAATAAATTTAATTCTCTTCTTGAATTTGTTTTAAATATCACATATGATTTGTGAGTATATCCTGAAGCTTATTGTAGTAAGTGTTTGAATGAAATAATTTCCAGCACAATCAGCTTTAAAAGGGAAATCAGCTGTTCTCAACTCCATTGTTAAATTCATTACCTAAGTGAAAGGCACAAATTTTAAAAGCATAGTTTGATGAATTCTGACAAATTTGTATACCCACTTAATCATCACTCAGGTCAATACATAGAATATTTTTATCACCCCAAGATGTTCCCTCATGCCTCTTTCAAAGTCAGCCTCCCTCTTCAGAGGCAACCACTATTCCGGATTTCTGGTAACATAGATTAGTTTTGCCTTTTCATATAAATAGAGTCGTATAGTATATTTGAAAGGAAATTATTTTTAGGTGAAAAAAATTCAGAACTAATTTATAATAGGTGTTCAGCCACCAGACATGGCAAAAAACAAATAGTAATGTTGTCATGATTGAATTGATTATCTGCATGTTCACTGTGGAGGAGGTCATACCACTGGAGTAGATCATATTGGTGATGTTCTAATTTTAGTATATGTTGATACCTCCAAGTCACTTACGATGTTTCCAAAACTACATGTGTTGGTGGGGCACCTGTGTGGCTCAGTTGGTTAAGCGACTGCCTTCGGCTCAGGTCATGATCCTGGAGTCCTGGGATCGAGTCCCACATCGGGCTCCCCGCTCAGCAGGGAGTCTGCTTCTCCCTCTGACCCTCTTCCCTCTCGTGCTCTCTATCTCTCATTCTCTCTCTCTCAAATAAATAAAATCTTAAAAAAAAAAAAAACTACATGTGTTGGTGATTTTGATCATTTTAATATGCAATTTCCATTTCAGCGGATGAAATATTTGAGAGTGTAGGAGACCGCGAGCTGAGACAAATCTTTGAAGGACAGAATCGTATCCATCTTGAAATCAAGCAGCTGAACCGCCAGTTAGATATGATTCTTGATGAACAGAGGAGATACGTCTCTTCCTTGACAGAGGAGATCGCTAAAAGAGGATCAGGAGTCCCAGGGCAGCAGGGCCGGGTAAGCTTTGCAAGCAAGCATGTGTGCCTTAGGCAGCCTCTGATGGAGGAGGATGGATGGCGGAAAGGCTGCTCCGCCATATGTTCCTACAGAACTGGGTTCTTCTGTTTTCCTCCAGATCACCCAACAAGAGCTGGATACTGTTGTCAACACTCAGCACGAGATCCTGAGACAAGTAAATGAAATGAAGTAAGTCTACAGAAGCCACGTCCAAGTGTTAGGTGATATCCAAAATCCAAAATCCAAAATCCATGGCTTCTCTCTCCCTCTGTGCAAGCACATTATTATCGTAAGAATTCCCCATGAGGGTAAGAATCACATTCCAGATTCATTTTATAAATCAGGGAGTGGAATATACAGGAACCTTTGATACTCAGAAACTGCCAGTAGGCCTAAATGTTTGAATTGTTCTAAGGCAGAGGAGAAAAAAATGCTTTAGCATCTTTAAAAAAATACATTTGTCACAGCTACTTGACAGCCAGAAGTATTCACATATTTCTAAAATAAAAAGAATATGTGTAATATATAACAATTCTGTGAAGAATCCTAGAAGGGTAAGCATGCATAGCACTGTAGAACTGTAATACACGTATGCCTGATGCAGGAACTTCTTTTTGATGGAAGGAAACCATTTTCAAGGAAATATGCTATGTATGACTACCTCTCTTCCATTCCATCTTGTAGTCTAAGAGAGACTGGACAGGGTTGGAACAGAGAAGAGCTACCGTGTCCTTGGAACTTTGAATGATAAGTTTCTAAAAAGTGTTCACTTACACAGATAATTAACAGCTTTCAATGCCTACAGTAGAGAAACAGCCAAAGTGTTACATTTTATAAGCTAACTTTTTAGAGCATTGCACCAACCAGTACAACCCTTGACAAACAAAAATGTCAAGGTGAGTTCTTTAGCACTGGAAAATTAAACAGTATTCGGTTAATACACACAAGGTGATAATATCCACACCTAGAGATGAAAGGCAGCCCCACTTGTAACTGCAGATTGGTTCTTCTTTTCACTTTTACTGTCTCGCATTTTTAAAAATCTTTAAGTTGTGAGCTCATGATTAAAATATTTATGATCCTAAGTGAATAGTTAAATTATTTCAGAAATAGGGGCACCTGGGTGGCTCAGTCAGTGAAGCAGCTGCCTTCGGCTCAGGTCATGATCCCAGGGTCCTGGGATCGAGCCCTGCATCGGGCTCTCTGCTCCGCGGGGAGCCTGCTTCTCCCTCTGCTGCTCCCCCTGCTTTTGCTCTCTTGCTCTCTTTGTCAAATAAATAAATAAAATCTTTTTAAAAAAAATTCTTTCAGAAATAGACTGGGTCATGTGACATTATTTTAAAAAATCTTTATTTTGATCTGATTTTAGACTTCAGACATTGCAAAAATAGTACAATTTCCATTATATTCCTTTCCATCTTCCCCTAATGTTCACAACTTACGTAACCATAGCACAGTTGTTAGAGCCAAGAAATGAACAGCGTTACAGTACTATTAACTAATGATCTTATCCAAATTTCACCCGTTTTCCACGCATGCCCTTCTTTCTGTTCCATGATCCTATCCAGCAGCACACATTGCATTTAGTTCTATCCCTTTAGACTTCTGCAGTATGAAATAGTTCATCTTCTCTTGTCTTTCATGACCATGACGGTTTCTGCATTAAGCTGTTATTTGGTCCACTGTCTCTCGATTCAGGTCTGTCTGGTGTTTACTCATGATTGGATGGAGGTTCTGCATTTTTGACAAGGATACAACACTGTATCATGTTCATGATGTCAGTATGTCTTATTTCTGTTGTTGGCTGGGATCACTTGGTTATGGTGGCTTTTTCCTGCTTTCTCTACTTTAAAGTTACTGTCTTTCCCTTGATGCTTAATTATATTTTGGGAAAGGTACTTTGAGACTATGTAAAGATATAAATATCCTGTTTCAGTTTAAACTTTTGCTTGCTAATTGTAGCATCCACTGACATTTTGCCTGAAACAAGAATGAGGTATTTCCCAAATGCTGGGGTTTTTTTTTTTCTCTTTTCATCATTCCTTCCCATGTATTTATTGGAATTCTGTAAGGACCGGCTCTTTTCTGCCCCATTTATTTATTTAATCAATTATTTATGTCATACAGGCTCATGGATATGTATTCTGTGGGTTACAATCCCATACTATCATTATTTACTGCTCAAATTGTTCTGCTCTGGTAATTAAGAACTCCTCCAGGTTGGCTTCTGTGTTCTTTCAACAAACTGTCATCTTTTTTTAAACCATTTCTTTAACTTTCTGGTGCTACACCATGTTTCAGGCTCATTTTGTGTTTTCTCTGCCCCGGCTCTGGAATCAACCACTTCTCCAGTGAGCCCTGGTTCCTTTTATTGAAAAAAGGTACTTAAAAACCCAAGATCTGGGCAGTACGTGTGCTCACTCCCCCTGTGGTTCCACTGCTCCTAGGCCCTCTCAGTGACAGAGCTAGGGAATAGATGAATGTTTACTAACCCACGCATACACACATATCTTTATTTTTGTACCCATCACTCTCATTTGTATTAAAAAGACCCTGAGATTATCCAGACATTTTGGATTCTGGTTGGACTAGACTAGGCTGAACATTACAGAGTTGATTTTCACCTTCTTCTTTCCTTCTTTGAAAATTCTTTCTCCAGGAGGGAGAAGCCTGGTTTTTATTATCTATAATGTACTTACTTTTTTTTAGTGTGCACATAATGTACCCATAAAGTGGTTTCAAATTGTTAACTAATATCCCCATGAGGAACATATTTACTAATAGATTTATGTAAAGATCCTTTTGCATCTAACCTTATAATTTGTAATGCAGACACTATTTTCCAGACAGCTAGTTAGTTCAGTTCTCTCCCCACTGTCTTCAGTACCGTTATGCTGTGCATTCACAACAGAGTTACGTTCTTTGTTAGCATTTGTATTCGTCCTACATCCTGGTTGATCTTAATCATGTATATTTGGGGTATGTGAAGGTTACATGAATACGATGGTTCTGAGAGGTTCTGAGTCGAAATTTATGTGTTCACTGAAGTGTCACTCCCTCTTCAGCACCACCACCCCATTCCCATTTCCCCCCTTTCTAGCCTTTTCCCGCCCACCCCCCATTGCTAACCTATCCCATTCATTTCTGGTTTCTTCTTCTTGTACTTTTTCCACACATGTATTTTCTTAGATCCCCTCCTTTCTTACGTGAATGGTAGTATATTCCAGATACTCTTGTGCTTTGCTTATTACACGTAATAGTGGTACTAGAACATCTTAAGATTCAATTGGTAGTTAGTAAATCCTAGCCATCTGGCTGTATTATCCATGAAAGCACTTACTTAGAGTAGTTAGCAATCCTCATAAACTCCCACTTACTAATTGAGAACGAATGTCATGCATACCATAAGTTAAGGTAAAAACTGAACTCAGATTTCTAAATTTATCCTCTAGAGGTTTTTTTCCTTCTGGATTAGGCTTCAGAAAAAAAACCGTAAAGAGAAAGGAAATATTTATGTTTTGTGGAATAGGCGGTTTGTGTCTGTGGATTTTCATCTCCTTAGAGAATCATAGAATTTTTTTTAGCAAAAACATGTAGTACAATTCCCTTCAGTTTACCGAAAAAGAAAAAAAGGTCCTGACTGATAAAAGGTCCCAATATAAAAACAGTCAGAAGTAGTTTCATTATCTCCTCACTTTCAGGTGCTATTTCTAGCATACCAGAATGCCTTGCCAATTTTTATTTTCATTAAACATTTTCAAACATACAAAGAAGTTGAGCATAAAAGCCATCCCTCATACTCCATCCCCCAGTTGCAACAGTTATTAATAACTGGATGTTGTCGGCCTGCACTGTTCATTATGAAGTACCCCCTTCAACCCCTCCAAATTTTCGTGGCGGTCACAGCCATAACCTGAATCCATCATTTCCTGAGAGAGCGAAGAGGGGCACTCTCGCTCTGAAGTTCCCTCTCCATTTATTTTTATTTATTTATTTATATTTGAGAGAGAGGGAGCATGGGTAAGGGCAGAGACAGAGGGAGAAGCAGGCTCCCCACTAATAGGGAGCCTGATGTAGGACTTGATCCCAGGACCCCGGGATCGTGACCTGAGCCAGAGGCAGACGCTTAACCAACTGAGCCACCCAGATGCCCCATAAACTGTAGTTTTATAAATTGATTTCCAATCCTGAATACAATTCAGTATTTCTAAATATTGATTTTTTTTAATCTAATATAATGGGCTTAGAAGTATATCTAACCTTTTGAAATGCGCGACTGAAAAAAATCATTTTTCTGGCAACTCCCTTATCTAAAGGGATTTTCTGTTTCAGGAATTCCGTGAGTGAAACTGTCAGGCTGGTCAGCGGCATACAGCATCCTGGATCTGCAGGTGGAGTTTATGAGTCAACCCAGCACTTCAACGACATCAAAGAGCACCTTCACATTGTGAAGCGGGACATAGACAACTTAGTGCAGCGAAACATGGTAAGCTCTTGCCTTCTACTTTTATCATCATCAGTCTTCCTTAGAAAAGAAAGAACACATATTCTGAAAATATTAGAACTTTTTACTTAATCCTAATGTTCATTTTTAATACTCAAGGTAGAATTATTCCATATGATCCAAATGTCTTTATGTTCCATGTTTCCATACCCTATTGAATATAATTTTTTTTAAGATTTTATTTATTTGGGGGGGAGGGGCAGAGGGAGAGGGAGAAGCAGACTCCCTGGTGAGCAGGGAGCCCGACGTGGGACTCGATCCCAGGACCCTGGGATCATGACCTGAGCCGAAGGCAGATGCTTAACCGACCGAGCCACCCAGGCGCCCCTCCATACCCTGTTGAATAGAATTTTTAAAAAATACATTGCTATTCCTATCATTGGAGCTGTCACAGTCTCAGACTTTTTTCTAGATTCTTTCTGTAAATTTTCTTTTAAAAAAATGGCTCTTATTATCAGTAATGATATCTTTAAACAGTTTTAAAAAGGTGAACATCTAGGGGCGTCTGGGTGGCTCAGTTGGTTACGCGTCCTGGGATCGAGCCCCGCATCGGGCTCCCTGCTTGAAAGGGGGCCTGTTTCTCCCTCTCCCTCTGCCGTTCCCACTGCTTGTGCTCTCCTGCTCTCTCTCTGCCAAATAAATAAATTAAATAAATAAATAAAAATCTTTCATTAAAAAAAAAAAGGTGAACATCTCTTGACCCTGAGACAGACGCTGGGTAGCTCCCACTTCTCTGGGCTCTGAGGAAGCGCAGGTCTGACACTGGATGATTGGTAGCCTCTTTCTTTAAGCAAGATTCTTCTTTTTCCAGCAACTTTTCCTCTCTTACTTGGTTCACTTTTTAAAAAGTTGTTTTTGTTTATGGGCGCCTGGGTGGCTCAGATGGTTGGGCATCTGCCTTCAGCTCAGGTCATGATCCCAGAGTCCTGGGATCAAGTCCCGCATTGGGCTCCCTGCTCCTTGGGAGCCTGCTTCTCCCTCTGCTTCTCTCTCTCTCTCTCTCTCCCCCTCTGTCGCTCATGAATAAATAAATAAAATCTTTAAAAAAAAAAAAAAGTTTTTTTTGTTTGGTTTTGAATTTGGTTTAGTTTATCAGGCCTTTTTTTTTTTTTTTTTTTTTAAAGTATAAGCCCCATCTACATTTTTAGAAATTGGCCATAAATATTAAAGATAGGTAACATGTTTTCAAAGTTAAACATGCATAAGAGACAATATTAGATGACAGACCTGTGGTACTTACAAGTTTTTCAGTTTTAAGTTTTTCCTTAACTTACTTACTGGCTTCCAAACCCTTATAAAATTCACAAATGTGGGGTACCCGGGTGGCTCAGTCATTAAGAGTCTGCCTTCGGCTCAGGTAATGATCCCATGGTCCTGGGATCGAGTCCCACTTCGGGCTCCCTGCTCGGCAGGAAGCCTGCTTCTCCCTCTCCCACTCCCCCTGCTTGTGTTCCTGCTCTCACTATCTCTCTGTCAAATAAATAAATAAAATCTTTAAAAAGAAAAAAATTCACAAAAGCTTGTAGCATTTGCCTCTTCCCTTTCCAGTCCAGTCTCCTTGAAATGACCAACACTAAAAATTTGCTGTGGAACAACCCAATCAAAAATGTGCTAGAGAAATGAACGGAGTGTTCATGGGAAAAAGCTTGTACCATATATGAAAAGATGCTGAAGCTACTTAAATAACAAGAGAAATGGAAAATAAAACTCTCCTGTGATACCACACCTGTTTGACGAAAAGCCAAAGTCTGACAACATACTCCCTTGCCAAGGCTAGTAGCACATTGTTAGAGGGCGTAGAACATGGCACAACCCTTAGGAAGGAGAATTAACAATGTATAGTAAAAATACACATTCATTTGCCTATTGAACCTAGCATTTTTTACAGATACACTGGCAAAAAAAAACCCAGATACCTAGAGGCACCTGCGTGGCTCAGCTGGTCAAGCATTTGACTCTTGATTTCAGCTCAGGTCACGATCTCGGGGTTGTGGGATGGAGCCCCGCATCAGGCTCCGTGCTCAATGGGGAGTCTGCTTGAGGATTCTCTGCCTCTGTTCCTTTCCTGACTCCTGTGTGTGCTCTCTCTCTCAAATAAATAAATCCTAAAAAAAAACCAAAAAACCCAGCATGCTCAAGGCTATTCTTGCAGGACTATATCGAATAGCTCTAAAAGACTGGGGACAGATTAAGGAAATGGGAAATAAGTAACAAGATGGTAATTATGAACCCAACTGTATGGATAATTATACTCAATGTAAATTTCCTGTAAATTTGTATCTAGACTAAACCTCAGATGGTTTCTCACATCTACAGAGTAAGATAGATTCAAAGAAGGCTAAATTTTACACTTGTGCTTTTTATTTCTTCCTTATTAGGGAACAATCTGGGGGGACTATCGTTTCTCTGTCCACTGTTTCTTGCTTTTCTTAATATAAGCAGAAACTATATTTTTACAGATAGTAGCAGACTATACATATTTATCTTCTCTCTGCTTTCTTTCACTTACCGGGGTGGCCATAGTGGTATACAGATACTTCGTATTCCTCTTACAGCTGCTTGAACCCCATTATGTGACTGTATCATAGTTTATCATTTCTTATGAGAAGTCAATCTTTTGTTTCTCTGTACCTAATGTGTCTTTTTTCTCTGCTTTTAAGATTTTCTCTCTGATACTGATTTTCAACAGTTTATGATATGCTTTGCTTTTGTTTCCTTTTTCATCTGCTTGGGGTTTAATATCTTGGTTCTGTGAGTTTATAGTTGTCATTAAATTTGGAAAATCTTCAGCCAGCCTGAGTTTTGCCTGCCGTGGGGCTCGATCCCACAACCCTGAGATCATGAGCCAAAAACCAAGAGTCCCACGCTCAACTGACTGAACCATCCTGGGGCCCTTTCTAATTTCCATTCCAATTTCTTCTCTGATCCATGGGTTTGAAGTTGTCTTTCTTTGGCCTTCCCCCACGAACCCCCCCCCAAAATGCTGATCCCATCATTTCTTGCCATTTTGTTCACTGCCTTTGCCTTCAGACAGGTGTTGTTTGTTTTGGATTGGATTTGTTTCTAGCTCTGCTAGTTGTCTTCTGCTAGGTGGTTGGTCCATATTACCCATTCTACCTTCCCAGAAGTTCTAGTACCTTATAGGTTATGTGGAGCTTTTTATCTTCAAAAGTTTTTTAAAAATATCTATTATCCTTTAGGAAAGAAAGTTAATATGTTGTTAAATAACTTTCCGGAGGTCATTAACTAGTAAGTGGTAGAAGGGAAGAACTTAGGTCTTTAACATGTAATCTTGTCTCCTTTATATTTTCGGATACTGCTAAATCTACATTTTTATGTCTTGGATGTTCGTATTTTTCAAATATGAGTTAAGAGTTTTCTTAATGACCATTACCTGTCATCCAAAGCACTGTGGTTTATTCCGAGTTCTGTTTGCGGTTATTCTCTCCCAGTTTGGGCCTGTGTTACGGTGCCCAGGCTGGTGCTGTGGGAGGTATGTATGTACTGCAGGGCGGTGTCCCACGGATGGAAACATACTGAGAACAGCTAATCCAAGAAGCTGTTCTGTCTGGTCTGGATACCTTGATTAAATCTTTGTCCCTGGTATTTAATTACCCCCTTAAAATAGAAAGAATACCCATGGAAATAGGAAAAGAAACATTTTTCAAAATACTAATTGGTAATATTGGCTGCTAGGAGGTTGGGGAGGATGAGGGCTAAGAAAAAGCCATTATATTTGTCAGGCAGTTCATTGGTGAGGTGACGATGTAATTGCCTGAACCAGAACACTTTTGAGAATAAAGGGGATATTATTAATAATCACTGTAGTACAGCAAGTATAAACTGAGTGTGTTCAGGGAATTCGTGGTCTGTGACCATCAGGAACACAAAAAATCATCATCATCATGCTGAAGATTCGAGCCAGATGGCAGTGTGTTAGTGACTGGACTGTGAAGGTAGAGGCCTTCCAGTGTCAATTCCTCTTTCAGAAAGTTCGGTGGTGGGGGTGTCTGGCTGGTTCAGTCAGCGTAACATGCGAATCTTGATCTTGGGGTTGTGAGTTTGAGCCCCACATTGGGCATAGAGATGACCAAAAGAGTAAATAAGTAAACTTTATTTAAAAAAAAGGGGGGGGGTGGTAAAAGTTAAGGGGGTGGAAGATATTTACAGGACAAATAAATGAAAATCTTGAGTTTATGTAGTTAACCATGAATTTAATAAAGGTTTCACATTTATTTCTTTTTCTAAAATACCACTTGGACTAATTGTAATAGTTCTTTGCCTTATAGCCATCAAATGAAAGACCAAAATGCCCAGAACTGCCACCATTTCCATCATGTTTATCGACGATGCACTTCGTTATATTTGTAGTGGTACAAACGGTGTTATTCATTGGTTATATCATGTATAGGTAAGTCTAAAATTTGACTCAACCTTTTTCTGTATTTGTTTTGTTTTATTTTATTTATTTATTTATTTATTTTTAGGATTTTATTTATTTGACAGAGAGACACAGCGAGAGAGGGAACACAAGCAGGGGGAGTGGGAGAGGGAGAAGCAGGCTTCCCGCAGAGCAGGGAGCCCGATGCGGGGCTCAATCCCAGGACCCTGGGATCATCACCTGAGCCGAAGGCAGACACTTAACGACTGAGCCACCCAGGCGCCCCTGTATTTGTTTAATTTTAAATATTCAAAGTAATCTGTATGTGTAACAACTTTCAGCACTTGTAAAATTCGGTTTACCGCAAAGCAAGTATTATTTCTAGTCTATTTCAGTCAGGTGGGAGTGCATGTATAGAAAGTATGCTTACCTTAATGCATTTTATACTTATACTTCGAAAGTATAGAAAGTATGCTTATCTTAGTGCATTTTATACTTCGAAAGGCAATGTATATTTCAATTCTAAGCAATCCTGTTTCTTTATGAAGTAAAATATATAGAACTTTCAGATTTTTTTCTTTCTCTTTTTCCGTAGGACTCAGCAAGAAGCAGCTGCCAAAAAATTCTTTTGACCACCATTTTCATATGTCTACATCATGTATGTATGTACAAAATGTCTTTTTGAGGGAATTTAAGTATTTAAATTGCTTCATAGTCTAAATTATTAAATTTTATATAAAATGACTTTAAATATTGATTTGCAGTAAGAATAAACCTTAAAACAAAGACAAACACATGTAAATTTGTGCATAGTACATAAATCTATTTAAATTTCAGTGAGTTTCTGGCCAGTAGAATACAGCCACTGAACAGAATATTGATAAATAAGACGGTAAATAATAGAAATGAGGGGCAACCCCAAGATGTGCACGTTACCCCTAGGCCCAGTGTTGAACGTTTCTTTACTTAACATCAGTACACGCGCCCTGCTGCCCCCGCGCTGAGCCCCCGTCCTGTTCATTTCATCACCAGAGTCTTGTCTAGAGGCCCCAGCAGTCCTTTTATCCAATACAATTCCCTTTGAAATCAAAGAATATTTTGTCTGAGAGCTTTAGGATCTAGATAATAGGCTTCAGAATGTTGAAGTATCTTTCCCTCTGATTATCAATGATGCATTTCACTTTTAAAGGAAATTTTGGGGGAAAATTAATAGCTGCTCTTTGCCTGAAAAACCGTTGAGTTGAAAATGTTCCTCTCATAACGGTTTTTATGGTTCTGCCTGGTGG
The DNA here is from genome assembly GCF_037043125.1 of Eumetopias jubatus. Taxonomy (NCBI): domain Eukaryota; kingdom Metazoa; phylum Chordata; class Mammalia; order Carnivora; family Otariidae; genus Eumetopias; species Eumetopias jubatus. The sequence goes on from NW_028274822.1 coordinate 16,662,416, forward strand.
TGTGCTCAGTTCATGACGGCTCATATTCGTGAACGTCTCCATGCCAACGGTATCAGTTCCATAGTATGAAAATAATTTTTGGATTTATGTTTGTAATTTAAGGAACTTATTTCTCCCATTTTGTATAGTATGTAAATTCAGCTCAGATTGCATGTCCTGAGGAGATTTTAAGTTCACCAAAAAACCTACCACTGCATTTTGGTTTACATCACTCCATACAATCTGGTGTCGTTTAAATCAAGGAGGCTGGAATAGAAGCAGTGTTAAGACGTTTGAAGACAAAATTTGAAAAATAGAATCAATACTTCTGATTTCTTTTTTTTCCTTCCTTCCTTCCTTCCTTTCTTTCTTTCTCTTCTTTTCTTTTCTTTCTTTCTTTCTTCTTCTTCTTCTTCTTTTTTTTTTTTTTTTTATGCCAGAACTAAGGATATTGTGAAGCACTTGTTAGGAAGCTTAACCTTGAAATGTCAGCCTGGAAGGGGTCGTGGTGGTCTTTGTCCGTAGTTGTCCTAGGTGTTACAGAATCGGTCTGTAAAGGACACTTTGAGATGCAGACTTGGCGGTGTTTTCACAGCTGGTGTAGACCTGTGTTTGCCGACTTCAAAACACTCTTTTACCTCTTTTAGCTAAGTACTTATCTTTCATTTGTCACAGAATCCAAAATAAGTTATACTGTTTTATAAAACAGTACCATTCCATTCTTCCAAATCTTCATAAATATGTTCTCAAATGCCATCTACAGATTGGGCTGACTGCCTAAAATCTATACAAAGACCATGAGGACCTCTGCATTATAGCAGTACCTCCTTCGTACTGTGTACACAAACAGTCCTAGCATTGCTTTATAATTATATTAGCATTTATCCTGGAATGCTGAGTAAGAATATTCTAATAACAACGCACTCTACTTCAGTCACTTTAACAGAGAAAATGATTCTCTGGTGTTTCTCCTTTGTGGTATTCACATTTTGAAATTCATGTTCCAGAGCCGTCATCACAGGATTTGCTCTTAATCTATGGGGAAAATAAAAAAAAAAAAAAACCTTCAGAAGAATATTTAAGTTGTGGGCTGTGAAAGTTGGGAACTCCTCTTGAGATAAAAGGCTGCAAAATATCCAGTGTTATAAACTCCATGGTCTTGTGTGCCTGAACGGACTAAAGGGACACCAGGCATATGTGTGCAGTGGACATTGTTCAGGCGACAGTTCGAGAGGAATTGTGCTGACCGTTACTAATTCAAGTGGAGAGAGCTATTATGAAAATGTGTGAATCTTTTTCTTTTTCACTTAGTAATTTAATTTACTTGAAAATCACTCAGTAAAGCAGTTCGCGCAGGCTGTTCATCATTTTATTTGAAAATCGGTTTATTTTCCTCAAAATCATTGACTTTAAGTAGCTCATTTCTGAAGAAAAATGTTTACTCTGTGGAAAAATCAATCACTGCCAGGATTCTTTAATTTCTGTACTATTTTGTATAATTAAATTTGTTACCTTCTCTCACACCAGCAAGTATTTTACAGGTGCCTTGGATTAAAACAAAATTGATTTTAAAATTTTAGTGTAAGTCATTGTTCCTGTGATACCACTTTTAAAAAGAAATCCAATGACATAACAGCTAATACTTTTTTTTAATGTACCTGTTTGTGTTCTAATTGTTTGAATGCTTTATTCAGCTTGAAACTTTACTAAGAAGCCACGAACAATAAACAATGTTTTGTTGTGTATTAAAGGGACATCGGTGTTTCTCGAAGTGTGGTCCGTGGGTCATGGTGTGCTTGTGAAGCGTACAGATTCCAGGCCTCCATTCCAAACCACCTGAATCAAAATTCAGGGGCAGGGCTTCAGAATATCACTTTTCAACAAGCACCTCAGGTGATTCTGAGCACACTAGTGTCTGAGAACCACTAAGATAGGGAGTGGGGAAAGAAAACTCTTTTGTTTTGTTGGTTTAAAGCTGAGCTGAGAGCATAATATACCATTTTCATTTTCGATGACATTAGCAAATGTGCACTGATTCATTTATTCTTACAATGAATGTTTTCCTTACTAAAACTCTTGGTTTGTTAACAACCACAGACTAAACCCAGATTGTTGCCTGTAGCTCTTGGTACTTTGGTTGATAGCTTTTAAACTTACAAAATCATCAGATCATGGTCAAGCCATGAAAACTCCCACCTCAAAGTCTGCCTGCTAAAGCATTTTGCTTTCCTGATTGCAATTTTTGTGACATTTTATCTCAGACAGTTGTACTTTTTTGATAACTTAGGGAAAACAGATTACTTGAATAAGGGATTGCCTGACCCTGTGCATTGCAGAGATACAATCTTTGTAAAGAACTTAAATAACAGTTGTGAATATTAAGATGTGATTATCTTTTCCTGTCCATGTGCTTATTGCAGGGAAATAGTGAATAGACGATTATATGGGGGATTTTTTTATTTATAAGATCTAATGTAAAATCACCACTTGCAATTTTTTAGATCTGTACGTTGCCTGTTTAATATATTTCTTTTAAAGTTTAAAAGGATTTTCTATCCACTGTTAATTTCAATTGGATAACATTTTGTCAAGTGTTTTTTTCTGATTGTTATTTGATGCTAGCTGGAATTCAAGAAATGACATTGACCTTAACAAATAAAGAAATATTTTAGTAAATTTACTTTTTCCTTCATTGATCTCGGGTAATAAGTAGTCATTTATTTTCCAAGTAGGCCTGGATTATGATACCGTCTCATTTCTCACTTGCTGCACGCTGTGCCCTAGGTGGCCTACCACGTGCGCCATCAGCGCACAGAAGCAGGAAAAGAGAAGCAGGAGTGACGGTGCACAGCTTACCCTTGCTGGTAATGGTAAGCACCAACTAATTAAGGCAGTGTATTTGACGTTTTCACCTTTAATAAACCAGATGCTGGTAAAAGTGTAGTTAAGCTGGAACTCTTCATCATCACTAATGGCAGTTTTTTTTTTTTTTTTTTAAGATTTTATTTATTTATTTGAAAGAGAGAGAATGAGAGATAGCACGGGAGGGAAGAGGGTCAGAGGGAGAAGCGGACTCCCCGCTGAGCAGGGAGCCCGATGCGGGACTCGATCCCGGGACTCCAGGATCATGACCTGAGCCGAAGGCAGTCGCTTAACCAACTGAGCCGCCCAGGCGCCCACTAATGGCAGTTTTTAAAAGTACTTTTATCTTCTTGGCAAGCACCATTTATTTAACCAAGTAATCCCAGTTTTGAGAGCCCATGCAGTATTGAAAGAAGGGGGCTTTGGTGTCCGACAAAACTGGGTTTAAATCTTGGGTCTGCCACTCAACTAAACATGATTGTCAGTTTCCTTATAATATTTCTCTCACAGGCTTGGTAGCATCGTAAAAGAGTCTTTTAAAGTGGTTTCAGAAAATGGTAATTGACCCTCTTCTGCTATAACACAGAGAACTACTGGATGGAATAAAATAAAAGATTTAAATAAATTAGATGGGTTTGAAAGAAATCAGAGGAAATGACATAATGCCTGATCAGCGAGCCTGCTGGGAGAGCGAGAGGTGGTAGAGACTGGACTAGACTATGTGTAGGTAAAGCCTAGACACTGGTCAGAGGTTATGCAGTTCACTTGGAGCATTGCGGATATGCCTTGCCTGCCTTGCCATAGTAAAGATTTGGGACTTCATTCAGGTATGATGAGAAGCCTTTGAGGGGTTACACTTGGTTGCCCCATGTCACAAATCTTGGGATATTTTCCTTTTCTGGAGGAATAAAAGACTCTACGCATAGCAAATAGTTTATTGGATGTCCAAGTGGAAGGCCATTGTAATAAATTGAGGAATAAAGAGATTTTAAAGACATCCCACTTTAAATGGAATTATCTACTGGGGAGACCATGAGAGATCTGATTTCAGGAAACAGCAGTATCGGGGATATCCAGCTGCCGCACGCGTGTAGCTACTACCTAAGGGTCTCTGTGATGCTAGATTACCCCCTCCCCCACATCCATACCGAAAAGTGTAACTAGGGATTCCGCTTTCGGAACAACGCTGTTACGCAGATCATCTTTTTCTTTGGGAAATAAAAGTGGTTTTTAGGACGACTCTAGTCAGGTAAGGGTCTGCCTTTGGCTCAGGTCGTGAGCCCAGGGTCTTGGGATGGAGCCCCGTTTCGGGCTCCCTGTTCAGCAGGGAGTCTGCTTCTCCCTCTCCCTCTGCCTGCCACTGCCCCTGTTTGTGCTCTCTCTCTCTCTCTCTGACAAATAAATAAAATCTTTTTTTTTTTTTAAGTGGTTTTTAATCTCATGAAACACTGCAGTGTTTTCTAAAGGAGAGTCGGGCTGACCTGAGCAAACACAACACTGAATCCCAGGCTGTAGTTCTACCCCATCAGCTAACGGGCTCTGTAACACCCCTCAGTGCAAGAGGAGAGGAGACCTAGTGGGTTAGAAATGGCAGTGTAGAGACAGTGGTACGAATGCATCAAGTTCTAGGCGGTGCCTCTAGGAGTGAAAGTGCAGCCAGTATGAATGCGTGCTCCTGGTCGGAGTACTCGGCTCAGTTCCTATCTCATCCCGACCCTTTGCAGTCTTTCCCGTTGAGATCATTTTAGCAACATCTTTAAATAGGTTAGTAAAAGGGAATTATTAACCATTACCCAGTTCTGTACGATCTGAGGGGCCCACGCCTACAGACAAATTAACAAGCCCAGGTTACAAAGAGCCTACATCTCTTTCTCCGCCCCACCCCCTCTTGGAGTGCTTTAATTAGAAAGATGCTAACAGATTAAAGTCTTAGCCATACTCAATTCCTCCCTTGACCTGAAGAAAACCACGGCCACTGAAAATGTGCTGCGTGTTAGAAAACATTGTCAAAAGTTTGATCAGAGTACACCAGTGAGCATGAACAGAGCCCCCAGGAAGTGGACCCAGTGTAAGGGGGAAAATGTGACCCCGTTCCACGTGGGTGGTTTAGCTCATGTGCTTACCTTGTGGGTTTGAGCACTGAAAGTGTCTGGTGCTTCATTTTCCAAGCAGAGATGTAACATGTCAGTGCAGGAGAGGGCTGAGGTGATCTTCCAGATCTAAGTGAAGGGCTCACTGGCTCGCCCTTTAGACTTACCTCAGTTGAGGACTGATGTATGGGCCACGGGCGCCACGGAAGAAGTGCACAACTCCAGCACGCCAAAAGGCAAATCCTTGCATAGTCCTTAAGAGTTAAATGAGATAAAATGATGGATCAAAGGATTATTTTTGCTTAATGAAGCATTTGGGGTTTTGAGCTTCACTGGACTCCGTTTTCAACAGGATGTTGTGCTCAAGGGCTGGAATTTGGACATTCCATTACAGACATGTAGTCAGTCAGCTCTGATTAATTGAAACAGGACTCTTGATGAAGCCCTGCTGCGCTTATAATTTCAAATTTAGAAATGGGTGGGGAGAGGAGTAGACAATGTGAGGGATTTTTTGCCTCTGAAATTAGCTTAGTGTATTAATTCAGAAAGCAGTCGGTTGCGTCTGACTGTATGCCTTAGTAATCTGAACCATCTGCCTCCCTATATTAAGGAGTTCATCTCTTTAATCCAGCTTACATCCCGCAAACCACTCTTCTCTATCATCATGCCCTTGATTAGATGAGGCCGTGCAAAGTCCTTTGCTCTTAAGCGCGTTGCTGTCGTTGGGGATATTTGGAGATTTTGTCTTTTTTTCTCTCTCTTCTTCACGTTTTGTCTGAGTTAGGTTTTATTTTTCTGGGGGCAGAAACCATGGCTTTCTTTATGAAAACTATGATAAGTAACCAGGTAAAGAATTTTGGATTCGGTGGCGGGTCTGAAGAAAAAAAAGAAGAAGGAGGAACATCGGATCCGGCAGCAGCTCAAGGGATGACTAGAGAGGAGTATGAGGAATATCAGAAGCAAATGATTGAGGAGAAGTGAGTACCCGCGGCTCCCTCTCCCTCTCAGAGCCAAAAGAAATGAATTCTGGCCGTACCTGCTTCAGCTTCCTGACCTCTTTCGCTTTGCTGTTTAGATGCGTGTTCTTGTGCTGTGTGCTTCTGGCCTTAGGAACGTGTGTTCTGCTCCATGAACCGTCTCCTCGCCGCAGCAGGTACCACGTCCTCCTGCTTGTAGGGATGACGGGGAGACACAATGAACGAAGCTGTATGTCGTTCTGAAAGCGGCTTAACACTTTTTCTGCTCTAGGTTCATTTCAGTTAACCTCGGTTGAAATGTTCAGATGAACAATGGTGAGCCCAACTCTTCGGTCTTCCCCAAACTCACCCTCCTAGCACATAGAAAGCTTTCAAATTGAAGAATTCAGATTTTACACCTGGAAGAGGGCCTCAAAGCACACACCATGCAATCTTTTTTCTCTTACGTGTGCGAAAACCCTAGAAAGCACAACAAGAGGGTTAGGTCAGAGGACTCGGCTTCACAAAAACGGTGAATAAATTTGTGGGCTGTTTATTATGGAAATTTTAAAAGTACGGAAAAGTAGAACAGTATAATGAACACCCATGTAAACCTATGAATAAAGTCACAGTTAACATGTTGTATTTGCTTATAGATGATTAGTTGGGTGGATGGATGGATGGATAAATAGATAGATAGATGATAGATAGAGGCATTTTTAAGGTAAGTTGTAAAGTTAAAGACATGGTACTTCACCCCTAAATACTTCAGCAATGTACCCCCAAGAAATAAGAACATTCTCCTGGCTACATAAGGACATTCTCCTGACTATGTAAAATAAAAACAAAACATCAGTAACATTTTAGTTGGGAATTATGGAATGTGAATATCACCCACAATTTTTCACTGCTGCAGACTGATCTTTAAGTATAATCTGTATGTAATTTTTTAGATTTTAAGGTAGAATAAGTCTTTTTTTTTAAGATTTTATTTATTTATTTGACAGAGAGATGGTGAGAACAGGAACCCAAGCAGGGGGAGTGTCAGAGGGAGAAGCAGGCTTCCCGCTGAGCAGGGAGCCCCATGTGGGGCTCGATCCCAGGACCCTGGGATCATGACCTGAGGCAAAGGCAGACACTTAACCAACTGAGCCACCCAGGCACCCTAAGAGTCTTTTCATAACAGTGAAGAATTGAAGCCTCAATCTTGAGGTTAAGTGTTCATTCTTTTTTTTAAGTATTAATTAAAAGTATTTCTCGGGGCACTTGGATGGTTCATTTGGTAGAGCATGCGACTCTTGATCTCGGGGTTTTGAGTTCAGGCCCCACTTTGGGCATGGTGCCTACTTTAAAAAAAGAAGTATTTCTCATTTAATAAGAGTATTTTTTTTTTTTTTTTTTGCCATCATGGCTCTTTTGCTAATGATCAATTACATAAGAGTGGCCTAAGTCCTATTGCTAAGATGATTATAAGTGAAAGGTTAATGACCTGGAGGAAACTAAGAAAGTACAAAGGCTTACATTTAATGGAAACTTTGTCTATTATATTTTCTCTGAAAGAAATTGTAGCTTATAAACTACCTAGAATGTATTACACTTGGCTCTGCAGTCAATTAAAGTCAGTTTAAAAAATACATAGAACTGCACACATGATGTTGGTGCTAAAATAAAACTGCATATAGGCTAGTTTCTCCTAGGGCTTGTAAACAAACAAAAAACAAGCATAATGAAGAAACAGAAGCAGAATGATAGCACCAAATGTTCTCAGCTCAAGTGAGTGAATAAAAAGAAACTGACCAGAAATTTACGCAATACATCTGATTGTGTAAAATATCATATAAGAGGCCCAAGCAATACATCTGGTCACAGATACAGCATCTGTTTGATTAACTAATGTCCTAATTTTCCCTAAGTTTATATCTGGATAGATCAAAGGCCAGAATGCCCAAATGGTGTGGTCAATCAGTGGATTGGGTTATTTGCCAACTACTTGGCTGTGTGTGTCAGTGTGTGTGTGTGTTACCAATTTATGTAGTCACCCGATTTAAGAAATAGTAGCAGGGCAATGGGGTCAGCCTGCTTCTGGCAAGAGGCATGACTTCCAGTTTGTTGCCTGAGTTTTCAATAGCTTCATCACCTAGAATGCACAACAGTCCGTTGATCTCTCCATTTTTCTCAATAATAGTAAAATGTCCCTTTACCTTAGTTATGGTACAATAATTGCTATCATACCATTTGTTACTTGAACTTTTTTTTAAAAGATTTTATTTATTTGTTCATGAGAGACACAGAGAGAGAGAGAGAGGCGGAGGGAGAAGCAGGCTCCCTGCTGAGCAGGGAGCCCGATGCGGGACTCGATCCCAGGACCCTGGGATCCTGACCTGAGCCGAAGGCAGACGCCCAACCATCTGAGCCACCCAGGTGCCCCTGTTACTTGAACGGTGATATGCATCACAGAACTGAACATAAAAGCTACAATTATAAAGCATATAGAAAAATCTTTGCAACTTGAAAGTAGGCAAAGATTTCTTAAACATGACTCTGAAAGCAATGACTGTAAAATTTTAAAATAATGTAGACTTTATCAAAGTTGGAAATTCTTGTACGTCAAAAGACACTATTAAGAGAATACTTACAGGGGCACCTGGGTGGCTCAGTCAGTTAAGCGTCTGCCTTCGGCTCAGATCATCCTGGGATCAAGTCCCGCATTGGGCTCCCTGCTCAGTGGGCAGCCTGCTTCTCCCTCTGCCTGCCATTCCCCCTGCTTATGCTCTCTCTCTCTCTCTCTCTCTCTGACAAATAAAAAAAAAGAGAGAATACTTATAGGCAGGTCACAGACTGAAAGAAAATATTTGCAAAATATGCCTGACAAAGGACTGGGATCTAGAATATATACAGAATGTCTACAACTCAATAATGAAAGCAAAAAGAAGAAAAAATGGCAAAAAGGCTTTGAACAAGTACTTCATAAAGATACACAAATGGCCGGCCAATTAGTACATGAAAAAAACCCATCTGATATTATTAGTCATCTTGGAAATGAAAGTTAAAATCACACTAAAGTACCACTACACACACCAGAATGGCTAAAATTAAAAAGACACAATACCAAATGTTGGCCAAAATGTGGAAAAACTTAAGAATTTTTTTCCATTTGATGAGACATGAGATGGTACAGCCACTTGGGAAAAAGTCAGGCTGTTTCTTATAAAACTAAACTCACTCAACCAAATTACCCTGCAACTCAGTGGTGCCATGCCTAGATATTTACTGCAGAGAACTGAACATGTATGTCCACAAAAAGACTTGGACAAAAGTATTCATAGCAACTTCATTGACAGTGGCCCTGAATGGGAAATAGTCCAAGTCCATCCACAGGAGAATGAATAAACGAGCCTGACATATTCATACAGGACAACACACTCAGTAATAATAAAAAGGAACAAACCACTGATAAATAAGACCACCTGGATAAATCTCAAAAGTTTTTTCATGCTGAGTAAAAGAAGACTTATACAAAAGAATGTGTAGGTTATGGTTCCATTTATAGAAAGTTCTAGAACAGTCACAACCAATCTCTGGTGGATAAAGGACAGTGACTGGGAAGCAGGTGTTAACTGGACATGGAGATGAGAGATTTCTCAGGTGATAGTAACGTTTTTCATATCTTAATAGGAGTTTGGGTTACACACAGAAACGGAACCAATAGGAGAAACAGACATATGCATATGTGTATGTGTATATATGTGTACAGGAGATTGATTATAAGGATTGGCTCACGTGATTATGGAGGCTGAGAAGTCCCACTATCTGCTGTCTGCAAGCTGGAGGCCCAGGAAAGTTGCTGGTGTCTTTCTCAACTAGAAGGCTGCTGGTGTAAGTCCTAGTTAAGGGCAGGAGAAGATTGAGATCTCAGCTCCAGCAGACAGGCAAAGAGAGAATTCCCCCTTCCTCTCTGCCTTTTCTTTTTAGTCAAGCCCTCAATGGATTGGATGCTGCCCACCCACACCAGGAGGGCAAGCTGCTTTATTCAGCCCATTGATTCAAGGGCTAATCTCATTTGGAAACACCCTCCCAGACACACCCAGAAATCATGTTTAATCTGGGCACCCTGCGTCCCAGTCAAGTCACCACATAAAATTAACCAGCACAGTACATGGAAGCTCTGTGCATTGAATTGTACACAGATTTTACTTCAAAAGAAAAAAAAAGAACTGCAAACAAGTATGTCTCTGTAGCGAATGGCATTCGTGTTGAAGTGTTTGGGGGAAAGAGTACTGGTGTCTACAACTCTGAAATGCTTCAAAAGATAAGATGGATAAATGCATAGAGAGAAAAGTATGTGATAAAACATGTAGTAAGACGCTAATTGTAGAATCTAGACGGTGAGTATGTGGGTTTCACTATAAAATTCTAATAACATTTCTGTATGTTTAAAAATTTTCGTAGTAAAATACTGGAGAGAAAAGATCTGCTTCTGCCTAAGCCCTGGGTCACTGATCTCTTAGGCAAGTCACTTACTCTGTTTCGCTCTCCAAATCCAGAAGATGGGCCAGTGTTATCTGGTGCCTATTTTGGCCCTGGCCTTGCGGGGGGAGGGGGCCTGGGCAGTGTGCTCAGGGAGGGCCTGTGCTCAGGGCCCCGTGGACAGTAGTTTAATCTGATCGCTTCAGATCAGCCCCTCCTTCAGGCAGGCTTCTGTGTGGTGGTGAAGAAGATTTCAAACCGTGAAGTTAAGAAATAGAAACCAATTTAGCCACCTGAAAAATGAAAACGGAATTTATTTTAATGCAAATAATGCTTCATGCAACGATGTTTCACGAAACCCCTCAGCAGAAACCCCACCAGGCTGGACGCCTGGGAGTGGCTCAGTCGGTTAAGGGTCCGGCTCTTGATTTTGGTTCAGGTCCTGATCTCAAGGGTCGTGAGATCTAGCCCTGTGTCAGGCTCCATTTGCTTGAGATTCTCTCTCTCTCTCCCTCTGCCCCTCTCCCCCACCGGCTCACAGTCTCTCTCCATAAATAAATAATTTGGGGTGCCTGGGTGGCTCAGTCGTTACGCGTCTGCCTTTAAGCTCAGATCATGATCCCAGGGTCCTGGGATCGAGCCCCGCATCGGGCTCCCTGCTCCGCGGGAAGCCTGCTTCTCTCTCCCACTCCCCCTGCTTGTGTTCCTGCTCTCGCTGTGTCTCTCTCTCTCTGTCAAATAAATACATAAAATCTTTAATAAATAAATAAATAATTTAAGTATTAAAAAAGAAAAGAAACCCCACCAGGCCTCACAGGGGCCTAACCTAGGAACCAGAATAATGTGGCAAGCCAGCCGTGAGCGCCTTCTGGGCTCTTGCCATCTCTCCTGTCCCCAGTATGGCTGCTTTGTTTTCCTGCCTCTCAGCTGTCACCTCTCCTCGCCGTGCCACCCAGACCCTGTGGCCTGGGGAACATGGCAGCCCACGGCCTCCAGGTCCACCTTTCCCAGTGAATGTCTGTCTGTCTCGGTCCTGGTCCCAAACTCCCAGAGAAAAGATTTCATTTACCCAGCTGGGGCCGGTCCAATATAGCCAGAGGGCAGGGCCATGTGTGTAAATGGAAGCCCTCGTAGTGCACCTCCCCCAAAGGTTGCCTGCTCCTGCCTCGGTCACTGTAAGCAAGGGAGTCCATTTCCACCCAGCCTAATCCTGAGTCCAATTAGGTCATCCCCAAAGCATTATGGGAATCTACCCTCCCCCGTTTGGGGATGCCTCCTTCCAAACGGAAGGGAACACTGTACCAAAATGGGGCCCAGAGGGGGTGACAATGAAGGGAAACAGCTTTCTCTACCTCCCTAAATACCATGTGCCTCCAAAGGACCCCCCAGCCGTGGATGGTCTGACCCTGTTCTCACTTCACTAAGAATCATTCAGGAAACTTGTGAAAAACATAGCTTCCGCTCATCCGCCCCCAGGGATTCTGATGAGTCAGTCTGAGATCGCACCCAGGAAGCTGCGCTCTTACCCAGCACCCAGGGGATTCTGATGAGTCAGTCTGAGATCGCACCCAGGAAGCTGCGCTCTTACCCAGCACCCAGGGGATTCTGATGTTTGTGGCCCCAAGTTCTATTTAGAGCAACCCTGGGAGGTCAACTATATACTAGGAATAGCCACTCTGCCCCTCCCTGGGCTGCATCTTAAGGAGATTCCCAGAACCAAGCCGTCTCTGGGATTTAGGGGTCTGCCTTGAGTCATGACAGAACGACAGAAAGAGAGGCAGGTGTTTGGGGACATAGGAAGCTTTAGCCCAGTGTCCAGCTCCTCTGTGCAGGGATTGGAATGCCCTCAGCTTTCTAAGTCCTTTGATCCTTTATTCTATTCTTTTGCTTTTAGGATGGAAAGAGATGCTGCATTTACACAAAAAAAGGCAGAGAGGGCATGCCTCAGAGTTCATCTCAGAGAAAAGTACAGACTCCCAAAGGTGAGACGCTCTTAATACAATAAACATCCTATTTAATTTCTTAAATAATAGAAAATGGGGAATGTTTGATTATCAGCAAAGGGTCACACTTACGAATACACACCCCACATGCACACACGTACACATACGTATATTGTCTTAATCTTAATTGAGGCATTTGATGTAGTGAAAAGAACATTGAACTAGTTCATAAAAACTAGATTCCAAAGTCATTTAACCTCTATGAACTTGCATTTTCTCTCAACAAAATGGAGTTAATACCTATAAGTGACAGTTTAATGTAAAGTTCTGTAAAGCCCATAGAACTTCTATGTGTAACTACACAGGGAGGAAATCATAGCTGGCATTTAGTATCACATGCCAGGCACTGTTCGAACAGCTTCGGACATAGCAATTCCTTGAAACCTTCCCAACAGCCCTCTCGGGTATTCTATCATCACCTCCGCTTGATGGTAGAGGAAGCAGAAGCGAGAGAAAGTAAGTCCCTCCTGCCAAAGGCCAGGAAGGGCAGAACCCAGGGTCTTAACTCCCCCCATACTCTGCCTGTATTTCAAAAGAGCAATCGGCTCCTTCTTTATGGAGACACTGTTGTGGCGTTGGCCATCCGCTGGCATCATCCGTCGATTCATCTCGGTGCTGGCGGAGAGACCGAACACCTGTAGGCTCTGGTCAGGCAGCTGGCTTACCGAGGGGAAAAGGAGGTGTTGACGTGTGACGGTGGGGCTCAGAAGCTCTCCTCCTGTGGGTGCCCTACGGACTTCAGAAGCTACCAGCACTAAACAAAGGGAGACAGCCCCACTGTCCCTGCAAGGCCAGTGCTGAAGTCACCAAAGAGTTCAAGAGCTCCAACTTGTGGGAGACACTCCCCTCCCTAAGACGCCCCAGGAACCAGGTTCTGCTCTCAGAGAGGAGAGGAAAACTCACAGCGAAGGTTAAACATTTTCACTGCGACCCACGAATTTTGAAAAGAAGGGCTTTGCTTTTTGCCTCCCTTATTCTCGTTTAATGCTTTTTCCCATTGGCCACTTGGGAACACTGTCCCTTCCGCTCCCATCGTCTGGTGGATTCCCCAAAGCTGCCTGGGTTGGGTCCAGCTGTCTTTAGGAGAACTGGGTTTCAATTCTGCTGCAGCCTCAGATGGCTCTTTAATATATCTAAGCTTCAGTTTCCTCATCTGTAAAGCGGAGACAGTGACACCGGCGTCACCAAGTCTTTGTCTGAGGTACAATAATGTAAAGAACCTAGTACAGTGCCTGACTGGTGGAGCTCAGTAGATGACAATTCTTATTTTTCCCGTGGTTCTGTCTATGCCCGGAAGTCTTCTTTCTTCATAATAATAGCAAATAGCCAGGGGTCTCAAAGACCTGGAGTAAACACACCGATCTGTGTCAACAAGGCAACAACTCGAGGTCGAGAACATGAGCTTTTGATTATTTTCTTCGTAATGAGGGCCCGACGTCTTGCTCCTTTCCAGAACCTCAGGGGTGAACCCCTCAAGGCTCAGCAGCAGGGTTTTGATGGTCTTCAGAGGAAAAAGAACCCACATTTCAGAGTCAAGCTATCCTTTGGGACTAGAGCCTTTCCAACAGAAGCTATAAAAAGAGGAAAGAATTACAGCCACAAAATGTACACATTCAGATCCTCCCTGGAGATGATCAGGCCCAAGGGAGGGACAGGGACTATGTCTGCATAGGCTAAGGCTCCCTAAAGCCAGCCGGGGGTGCGGTGGAGGGAACGTGAAAAAGTCAACCAATTGTTAACAGTGGGGCCCAGTATCTCTCATTGCATGACTTCCCAGTGCTCATCAGCCCCTTTCCGCATAGCTGCTTCAAATGCCTAATGCATGTGAGACCTCACCTGCATTTTTCTTGAACCCTGAAAAAGAACTTTGAGTTCATCTAACGACCTAATGCCACTGCCTCTTTTTAGACACGAGGAAACTGCAACCTGAAGGGTTAGGGAGCTTTGCAAAAACCCACAGCCACTGACTGGTAGAACCAGGATGGGAACGTAAGCTTCTCAACCACGAAAAAGAGGGACTTCTTCACAAAAGGATTTGAACGCTGCTCCCTCTGGCCCCGAGGTCTCTGCAATTTCTACTCAGTGTTCGAGGTGTCCCAAAAGTTTGAGTGCCGTTTTGAGCTCTTTGTGGCTTCAACCTGCAGGAAGACTTTGGGGACAACCTGTACGGCTGGGGATTTCAGTGACGTGGTGCAGACTCCTACCCCGAAACCCAGCAGGCACGTGGCTTCTCCCGCTCCGGGGTGGTCTGCCGGCTTCGCCCCAGCCATGCGAGCCGCTGCGAACTTCCCAAACACAAGCCAAGTAGACAGATGAGAATATCACTTCTCAAGTGCTCTGCCCTTGATCCGTCGCTGCAGTTGGCTTTCGGGCAGAGGCCTCCCAGGCGTCCTTTTATATTATGACTGCATTTTGTTAAAAATGGATTGATTCTACACGGTGCTTCCAGGATTGGCCTGTGGTGTGAATAGTAAAAATACTAACAGATACAATTACCCGCTTTTCATACAGCACGTACAAATTGGGGAAACTCTAACCCAACTACACGATCCACAAAATGGTTATTAATAGAAAGTATATCATAAAAAAAAAAAAAAAAAGACCAGCGGGCTCCCATTCCACTTTGTCCACTTCTCACCAGATGTGGCTAAGGGCCCAGCCACCCCGGAGCACCTTGCCCGTGAAGTCCAGCCCCACCCTTGGGCACCCCCTCTGCCTCCCGGGGCTGTTACAGGTGCCCTCCTCCCTCCCACCTGCCTCGTCTAGGCTCTGGGTACAGCGGGCCTTCAAAGCCCCCAGGCCCAGAAGGTTGCACCGGGGGACAGACGCATTTCCCCAGGCCAAGAGCAGCCCCCACTCCTGCCCTGGCTTCTGTGTGCAGCCCGCGGGGCAGGGACAGGATCGGCTCCCTCGCGCCCCCTGCTGTCCCTAGACGCGCACGGCAGCCGCAGGGAAGTAATGGGCGCGCCGCGGTTCTCAGTTCTTCCGTGGGGCCTGGGGGTTGCAGCAGGGACGGTGATGCTGGGAACAGAAATAAATGTCTGGACGTGATCTTTTTTTTTTTTTTTTGGAAGTCTATTCGTTTGCTGCTAAGGACCAGATTGTGCATTGTATTGTAAAGCAGCTGCCGTGCTGGCGAGCCGGGAAGGGCCTGGAGGGCCCTCCTAGGAGCGGCTGTTGCCAACAGGAGGTGGCCGCGCCCGCAAGGGCCGGGTGGGGACAGGCCGGGAGGGGAGCGTCTGAGCAGCAGGACCCTCCCATGCTGTGCCAGGACGGAGAGCTAGAAAGCAAACCGGGGTGAGCTGTCTCCACAGCGGGCAGGATGGAGGGAGATTTTGAAACGCCAGTAATCGAGGACGAGGGGAAGGCATTGGAATATTCGGCCCCAAGAGGGGATGACTTTGGGGAAATGACCACTATGGGGACAGTCTTTCCCTGGGCCTTGAAAGCCATGCTTTGATTCTCGTACTGTACCAAGCCAGCTTATCTGGAGGGACCCGTGCTGCTGGCTACACGGACCTGTATGTAACTCTTAGGGGTTTCTTTGATTATGCAGAAGGACTCCTCACAGTGGAATCCCTAGAAGGCCTTCCGAAAACCACAATGGGACTTGAATTTGTAGGTCTTCATCTCCTCGATGCTCCGTTTAAGGAGCAAGGAGGCCCTGGAAGGTCAGGCCATGCCCCGGAGCCTCGTTGTGATTGGGGAAGCTCAAGGCCATGGCCGTAAGTCCAGAGACCCCAGAGAAAGAAATGAGGGGCCAGCAGCCAGTGCTACACCCCTAGAGTTGGGGGGGCAGTGCTGACAGAGGAACTGCGAGGCTGGAGATGGGGCAACAGATTCCCAAATCGTTACATATATCCTCTTCGTGGGGCTGGGCATCTTGATTACTTCACTTCTTTATAAGATTACTTATTTGATTATTGCCTTTGAAAATGGCCATCCTGGGGTGTATGTGTGCGTGCGTGTGTGTGTGTGTGTGTGTGTGTATCATTCAACCATACAAAAAAAGGAAATCTTGCCATTTGCAACAACATAGACCTTGAGGGTATCATCCTAAGTGAAATAAGTCAGACAAAGAAAGACAATACTGTATGATCTCACTTGTATGTGGAATCTTAACAAAGAAGAAGCAGTCAGACACAGAGAAGAGACTGGTGGTGGCCAGAGGTGGGGTGGGTGGGGAGGGTGAAAAGGGTGAAGGGGGCCAGAGGGGACAAACTTCCAGGTGTAAGATAAATAAGTCCTGAGGATATATGTAAGGCATGGCAACTTTTAAAAAAGGTCATCAAAAGGCATTGGTAGGACAAATCATATTGTCATTAACAATTAGCCTTAACCTCGGAATGGGCAGGGTCATCTGAGGAGCATACCCACTGCCCCTCCTTCCAACTGTCCAAGCTCTCCTCCTGGGGCAGGTGTGGGTTCCTGGGCTGCCCCGGTACTTTGGCTCCCCTTGTCTGAATGGTCTTTCTATTTTTATTAAACTTATTTTCTATAGACATAAAAAAGCACATCAGTGCATAATCATAAAACCCACTGAAATCAAGGGACTTGCCCAAGTTCACAAAGCTTACTGTGCCAATGGGTCCTTCAGCCTCCCGATTCTTCACACAGTACTTTTTATGCCCCACTGCCCCTACACCCTCTCTCAACCGTGTCTCCATCCAGGATGGTAGACTCGAGAACGAACACAACTGTCTAACAAGAAAGCAGTGCTGGGCAGAAAGCAAAGGGTCATCACCAGGCCCTTCCTTGGGCGCCTCATAACCACCTTTCCCTCCCCTCAAGGTTTGCAGACTTCTAAGCCCTCTGTTGTCTTATCAAGTGCCTATTGGGTAAGCAGCCGTACTAATAGTCTTAGCAGTCCACGGGGAGTTGGACACATTCACCGTGTCCTCCAGCTAACGAGGGATGACCCCCTGGTGCCTCATTCACAATTCCCCGGGGTCACCGGCAGCCACACAACCAGCAGGAGGCGGTTCTGGGCCCTTCCCCTTACCGAGGCCCAACGGAGAGCAGATTTGAGGAAAATGTCTTCCCGGGAGCTGTCAGGTCTAATGAGGATAACTATGTCACATTTTGGAATTAGAACTGTATTTTCTAAAGAAATTATTTGGCTGGTGTTCCCCGTGAAAGAGTTTCACTGATTGCTGACCGGGGGAAGGAAATTTGGACTCGGGAAAGGAGCAATTTGGGCCCAGCCCTCTAGGGAACAGTAAAAGCCTCCTCCCCCGGTTCATCCTTCACTGTTTATGACAACACTATTTATTATACCCGTGTCTTTGGATGACCCCTTTTAATTGCAGTAATCTCATAAGGAGTCCAGTAAGGGCGGCGATCAAATGCAATAATCCGAAGGATCTGGGAAACTGTGTGCATGTCCACGCGGTGTGGATTTCCTCTGGCTTTGGGGTCGCAGGTACCCGGAGGGCTCAAGGCACCTAAGGGAATCCATGATGCTCATGTTAGGATTGGGTCTGGCTCCGCTGATCAGTCCCTGCCCTGTGTCTTCCCCGTTCCCTCTCCGTGTCTCTCCTTTATAAAGAAGGTCAAATGTCTCCCCACGAGAACAAGCAGATAGAACTTTTGGAGTAGACATGCCTTTCTAGGTACCTTTCCAAAGTGACCGGCTCCCATTACTGCCCCACTGACGCCTACCTCCTTCAGATGCTGGGTAGTCCTGCTCAACGCCATGACTGTCATGACCTCACCTCCTCCGGAAGCCCTCTCTCTCCTCGGCTTCTGGGTCTCATTTGCCCGGAACTGTTCCTCCTGTGTCTCCTCCACGGGTTACCGTCCCCCTGTGTGCTGCCCCCAGATTTTGGGATATCGCAGGCCTGCTCTTTTTCCCACTGAATCTGCACACTCTCCCCTTGGGGGAGAGGGGAGGGAGGGCATCGTGCTGTCACTCTCAGGGGCCACACGCGTGTGGATGACTCTCAGACCTACACCCGCAGCCCCCGTAATCTCCCTATGGTTCCTGCTGCATCTGCCTCCTCTTGGGCACCTCATAGCTCTTCTTCAGAACAGACTGGCTCGTTTTCCCCCAAACCTGCTCCTCCTGTAGGCCCCATTTCCAGGGATGCCCACCCCCACCCCAGCCTGTCCTCACCCCGCCAAGGCTGGCAGCCGGGAGTCACCCTTGACTCTTCCCTCCTCCTCCAGCCTCACACCCAGTAAATCATCAAGTCACCCTCATGTCACCTCCCACATAATCCTCAACTCATCCCCAAGTGCAGGGCTCATTTTACCACAACAGCTCATCAGCGGCTTTTCCACTTGAGCCTTGCTGCCCTCAGAACTGCAGAGTGAGGGGCGCCTGGGTGGCTCGGTCGGTTCGGCGACTGCCTTCGGCTCGGGTCATGGTCCCGGAGTCCCGGGATCAAGTCCCGCGTCGGGCTCCCTGCTCGGCGGGGAGTGCGCTTCTCCCTCTGAGCCTCCTCCCTCTCATGCTCTCTATCTCTCAAATAAATAAATAAAATCTTAAAAAAAAAAAAAAAGAATTGCAGAGTGAGGTTTCCAAAATGCAAATCTGATCCTGTGTGTCCGCTGTTTAAAAACCAGACCAAACCAAACCAAACAAAAAGGCTCATCATAACTTGCGAGAATAAAGCCATGATGCGGCTCCTATCTTTCCAGTCTCAGCTCTTGCTACTCCCTGCTTGGACTGGACCTTCCTCCTGCTCTGCTCCCCACATTCCGCTCTCCGTCGCCCCTTTTCTTCCCGGAAGAATTTGGTCTAGTGCCACTTCTTGCAGAACCTTCTGTGGCCCTCTTCTTCCCACCGCCCTTCATGCTCCCACAATCCCAGCGTGCATGTCTCCTGTTATCTGACCACCGTGAATATTCTGGCCTGCTGGATCTGCGCTCTGTAACAAAGGGGCTAAGTTGTTCATCTCTGTCTTCGGTGACTTGCACAGGGCCTGACATGTAGAAAGTGTGCACGCATGTGTGTCCACACACACACAAAATGGTTGCTGAATGTGGGATGTTCCTGGGAAGAGAAAAAACAAAACAAAACAAAACAACAACAACACCCAAAGAGCAAAGTATCAAAAACAGCAGAAAGAATTTATCTGCTGGGAGAGTTATGTTAAAATAAATTTTCAGAGAGAGACCAAGTCTGCATTAGACATTATAACCGTGTACGCAAAGCCCGAAGGTGACTTTATAGTATAACTAAAATGTCGTATTTCTTCAAATAGAGGAAGTAATACGTTTTAAGTCAAGCCACAAGATTCTTTCTAAAAACAAATGTGCCCCGCTCCCTCGCCAATTCAAAATGTATATGTAAGTCAAGCCAAATTAATAAGAGAAAACAGTTCCACAATGAACCCTAATCCTATTACCGGAATTGTCAATCTAGGTTAGTCATTGAAAAATGATGTTGTGCCCCCTGCCGAGCTATATGATTTAGTTACACCTGGTGTTCGTCTGCTGTATTAGAGGCATCATTCATGTTGAATAAAGAGGAAGATAGAAGAAAATCTACCAGCGGGGTTGCCTTTAAATGTGTCACATTGAAAGCTCCCTTAGAACAGAATTTAAAATTTGCCTCTTGAAAAAAGATCTGATTCTGTGGACGTTTCTTTGCCGGCCTCCTTCAGATGCGGAGCTCTTGGGCCGCCCAGCAGGGTCCCAGACCCTGAAACCTCCTGCTCTGGGGCAGCTGTTTCTGGTGGCAGAGCTGGAGGCCATCGGGGGCCCGTCAAGGGCCTTCCCTTCCTTCTCCTCCCCATCCTGTCCCAGTTCAGTTTGCTCCTTCTGCTCCCACCCCTGAAAGAGCCATGCCCTGGATGTCCTGAGGGGAGCTGGGGAAGGGGAGAGAGAGCCCCGGGACGCCGCGACGCCGGGGCCGTGGTCCTCAGCCACGCGGGCAATCTCACCGAGTCCTCACGACCACCAGGCAAGGTGGGTCGATATTATTTCTCCTTCACACAGATAAGGACACAGGCTGGGACGGGGAGAAGGAAAGGGGCTTCCCAAGGTCACGCCGCCTGTAAATGGCAAGGCCGGATAAGACCCCAAGCCGATCGGACCCCACTGGCCGCATTTTCCTGCCAGCCCCAGCGGCGGTGCGGGCTGCTCACCCCCAAACAAGCTGAATGACAGTTACACGAGGCTCAGGACCTCGGCTTCCTCCTCTGGAAAACGAGAGGCTTGGATAGCGACCTCCACGGGCTTCTCAAGCCCCTCTGCCATGCCTTTGCGAAGGAAAAGAAGGTGGGAGATGTACACAGCTGGTATCTAGAGACCCTCACTCCTCCTGGGTCCTGTATGTGTGCACACTCTCAACCGGAGAAGTCACAGCCGCACCCTCTGTCCAAGTAGCTGACGGGGGGAGAACGGTGTGGTGTAGCAGATATTGCAGGTAGCGAGCCCCAGACAAGGGCTTCCGCACTGCTCCGCTCTAGAATCACTTGGAAAGCTTTTAAAAAATTCTATTGCCTGGGCCCCTGCCACAGACCATCGGAGTCGGCCTCGCTCCTGCTCTGGCCTCAATTCCCCTTTACTTTGGCAAAGCAGGCCATGCTCACTTTTACCTGCGGTGGGGGGGGGGGGGGGGTGTAGACTGGCTTTTTTTTTTTTTTTTAAGATTTTATTTATTTGACAGATGGAGACATAGCGAGAGAGAGAGCACAAGCAGGGGGAGTGGGAGAGGGAGAAGCAGGCTTCCCGCTGAGCAGGGAGCCCGACGCGGGGCTCGATCCCAGGACCCTGGGATCATGACCTGAGCCGAAGGCAGACGCTTAACGACTGAGCCACCCAGGCGCCCTGACTGGCTGTGTTCTTTTACCTCTCCCCCTCCACGTCTCATAGGTTCCTGCGGGACAGGAACCAGGGGTGGCTGTCACCCTCCCTAGAAGCCAATGCAGCCCCCTAGTCATACCGAGGACAGTGAGAGGTGGTTTGTCCTCTCAAATAGGGAAACATCTGATGTTAGATCAATGTGTCAGAGTCAAAGAAATCCAGTAATCTAGCTGTTTGGTATCATGTAGACCAAAACTAAATAAACAGACCAAAACCCAAATAAAATCTGCCTAGAATCCAGCAAGCTGGTATTTGCAGCACACCAAGTTTGATTGACTCGGACCCTAACAAGTGGTGAATGCTGAGCTTTTTGACAAAATAGCCGTCTGAGATATGATCGTTTTACAACCTCTCTCGAGGTGGGTACAAGATAAAGGCCAGTTTGTCAAAATCTAGGGCTCAGACCGTGGGAATCCAGGGTCATGCTTACCCTTCAGTGAAAGGTCAGAAATCAGTCACAAGGAATAACCAGAGCAGGGTGCGGGGCTATTTAAATAATGGGGCATTCAGCATTGGCAATGAAGATTATAAATCTAGTTAAAAACCAAGAGATTAAAACTGATTCTGGTCAGCCGGCATAAAAATAATTAGCTCTTAACTGCATTAAACAATATCCCAAATTGATAAGATTTCTAGAAACGAGAAGACCTCTGAGACTGAGCCTCTAGGAATAAAGGGCAGCTGTCCGGGCCCCTAACTGTATGCGGGCTCACCTCCTCCCTCACTCATTCTCGCCTCCCTTCATTCACACCCCCTCCCCAGGGCTAAGCCTCCCTGCCTCCCTGGAGCTGAGTCAGGTTGTCTGTAACCGCACTGGAATCTGGGGGGGGTGCTGAGGCACACTGCCGTCCTTGATGTGTGGACCGTGTCCAAACCCTGGTCTCCCCTACCTGACTTGTCAGTGGGCAGCAGAAAGTGTGCTCGAGACGTTCGCTGTGTGGATTGCAGACAAGGTCCCGCGGGCAGGGAGGTTGGGGAAGCCAGGGGACGAGGCTGCGCACGGGCCACCGTCTACACTTCATTGATTCCTCTTCGTGGCTTGCTCTGTCCTGGATCTTTCTCTCAAGGGCCAATACTTTCCCACGCTCTGTGTCACTGTCTGTGTCGTCTTAATCGCAGGGACCCTTTCAGCAGGGATGGTGACCGCGAGCTGCCCGTTTTTTCTCAAAAATATGAATAACCGCAGCCACGCTTGTCCAGGGCTTAGAAGCTTACAAGACCATCTGACAGCATGTCTCCTTCCATCTGCTTGGGAATCCTCCCACTGGGCATCGGTAGTGTAAGGTGACTTGCCAAACAAAGGGCATGCAGAGGGTGAATGACAAAGCTGGGACTCGAACCCGGGTCTCTGACTGTCCCACGCCGCCTCCGCGGTGGGAACGGCCTGAGTCAGCCGCAGAAGGCTGCAAAAAGCCCAGACCCCTTTTTACAAACAGGACCCTCGCCCTTGACCTGTCCTGGGTCTGGGGCCAGCTCACATGCTTAGGACCCAGTGCTAATGAGGCTAGGGCCCAGGTTTGGTCCTGAAGGGCTTCATTTCATCCTCTAGCTGCTCACTGGCCCTGTCTGGTTGTCCTGCCCTTAGTCGTAAGGTACACACAGCACAGGTTGCAGCCCAGGGAAAAGGGTTCTCACCTGAAGCAATGGTGCTGCTGATGGATGGTCAGTAGTGTTGTCCTTCTAGAAGGAGGGTGACTGTAGGACTCTGGCCATAGCCAATGATGACACTGAACACTGCCTTTAGACTGGACAACTGGAGCCACTTGCCTTGGGCCCCATGCTTTAGAGGGCTCCCCTCTGTCCTGGGCCTCATTCCTTCACATGGGGGTGAAAAGTCTACAGGGCCAAAGGGACAGCCCTGCCCAGAGCCTACGACCCTCTTCTAGACCACACTCAGGCTTCCCAGGGCCCCAAATTCCCTGCCTAAATGTATTCTGAGACTGCTTAGGCCTCTGCACCGGGCCGGTGCCCCTGGGAGTTCAGTGAGTCCTGCTAAGCCTCAGGAGGCAGGCAGGAGGTCTGTATACATAAGGTTCCCAGGGAGGGACAGACGGGGCGGCGGGGGGGGGGGGGGGGGGGGGGCTGGTCATGAACCTGGGCCGTCCTCTGGGTCCCACAAACATGCACGTGGGATGACAAATGGCAAGAGAGGCCTGGCAGATGTCTCCCAGAATTGAGGACCTAGTGCCGAAAGGGAAATGAACAGGCCCAGCCTGCCAGGAACGTGATTCTGGAGTGAAAGCGGGGGCTGTTTCTAGGCCAGAGGTGAAGGTACACAGAGAGCAAGGTCTCTGATCAGGCTGACCACCATGTGCAGGAGTCACGATTATCCAGCGCAAATCCCCAGCCCACCACTGAGGGTTATTCTACTTCTGAGCAGCCACCGGGGGTTGACTGCTTAATGCACTCCAAATAATGCAGGTGTCATCTAATTAATCCTTTACAACTCTAAGGCTAATAATAGAATCCCAATTTCTAGGTAAGGAAATAAAGCTCAGAGAGGTTGTGTAAGGTGTCCAAGGTCACACAGCATGTAAGTGGTGGTGGTGGCCACCTTCGCACTCAGGCAATGATTCTCAAACCGACACTGGGCCTCCCAGGGCGCTGGCCCAACGGCAGTGGCAAGTAAGTCAGTAGCTATGACAATAGAGCTCTTTACAGCAAAGCAGACCTGCACATTTAAGGATTGTGAAGGCTGTTGTAGTCTCTGATGACAGGCTCATAGAATCATTCAATGAACATTTACTGTCTGTGTCTGCATGCTAGACACTCTGCTGGGTTCGGAGCCTCTCAGATGAGTCAGCTACAGTCCTGTCTTCAAGGAAAGGGGAGCCGGGGTTCTTAAACTGTAGTGTGCACCAGAATCACCAGGAGGGCTCACTAAGTCCAAGATTGCTGGGCCTACCCTCCCAGCTTCTGAGTCAGCAGGTCGGGGTGAGGTCTGAGGATGCGCATTTCCAACAAGGCCCCAGGAGACGCTGATGCTGCTGGCCTGGGGGACCCCACTGGGGGACCCCACTTTGAGACACACTTTGGTAAAAGTGCCAATCAAGAGCCCCTCGGTGAGTTGTAAGGCAAAGTGGAACCCCACCGCTCTCCCTTCCCCAGGCAAGTGGAATGAGGAGAAAGTAAACTTGAAACTCCTCCTTGAAGGAGGAACCCGTTCCAAAGCTTCCCCAGAGGCAGCACGCTGACCCGCGGGGTGAAGGGGAGGCAGGGGAGCATCGCCCTCGTGAGCTGCCCAACTCTCTGAGCTCCAGCTGGCTGGTCCAGCGCCCCTCCAGGCTGCCCCTTCTGGTTTTAACTCCGGTGACATCCACAGAGATCTTTTTTCCAACCAGAGGGGTGGGGAGGGAGGGCCAGAATTCCCAGGAATGCCTTTTCTTTTTTTTCTTTTAAATATATATTTTTTAAAGATTTTATTTATCGGAGAGAGAGAGAGAGACAGAGGCCGGCAGAGGGAGAAGCAGGCTCCTTGCTGAGCAAGAAGCCCGATGTGGGACTTGATCCCAGGACCCTGGGATCATGACCGGAGCCGAAGGCAGACGCTTAACGGACTGAGCCACCCAGGCGTCCCTCAGGAATGCCTTTTCAAATCATTATTTATTTCGGGGTGCGTAAGAGAGGGGAGATGTCCTGCATCGACAGGAACTGAGAATTGCCAGGCTGACAACCTGCCTTTCCTCTCCTCCCTGCAAAATTGCCCAGAGGATGATCAGCAAGAAAGGCAACCTCTAGGGTAGGTAAATAAAAAATAGAGAGGTGGAGGGTTGGCTGGGAGCCCCTGCGGATTAACTAACTAATTAATCCCCACAAGAGTTTGACGAGGAACTAATTAATCCATTAAGCGCTTTGAGGGGCCAAGGCCTGGCCAAGTGCAGGGAGAGGCTTCTCTCCCTCGGGAGGCTGCGGTGGAGAGTGGCCCTTCCCAGGGGCCTTCCGGGATGGCGTGTGTGAGGATCGTACCCCCCAAAAGGGGTACGTCTCCCCCCGCATGGGAATCCTGCCACTACATGTCCCTGCAGCCAGGCTTGCTGTCCTTCTGCCCAGAGAACCAACCAAAAGAAGGAACTATGCGGGGAGCCATGCGGCCCTAGAGCTGGAGAAGGCCCGGGAGATCCACTTTACAGATGGAGAATAGTGTCCGCCTTACTCTGACGCGCTCTTTGGACCCAGAGACAACCCATGTTTGTCTATAGCCATTTCTACTCAGCACCCAGGCAAGGGGAATTAATATTTTCCTGTAGGTGTTGACTTTAACTCCACCTGGGCACTCAGCAGGTGTCAAGATCTTTCTAAAATCAAATCAATGAAGGTCTGATCAAGACTAAGTGATCACTTTATCTCTACGTGAGTTTTCACACACTTTGGTCGCAGCACATCGAGGTGGGTGATCCCCAAAGCCTGCTGAGGTCTTTCTGACCCTATGTTTTTCTGACATTCTGTAATCTTCTGGGCCCCTGGAGCGCTGTTTGCCTCCTGTTAGAAGCTGATCTCAGAAATCATCTGATGCAGCCACCTGGGAATATAAACTACCCTTACCTTTCCCAGAGAAAGCTTTTTTTAGAAAGGGAGTAGGGAAGGAGGAACAGAGGAAGAGGGAGAGAGAGGATCTTAAGCTGGGTGTGGGGCTCAATCTTCACAACCCTGAGACCATCAGGTCATGACCTGAGCCAAAATCAAGAGTCGGACACTTAAGGGACTGAGCCACCCCAGGCGCCCATCCCAGAGAAACTTCTTTAGATTCTTCTCTCTTGGCCCCGTGGCCAAAGGGATAAGGGAATGTCTGAGACCAGGCAGCATGCACTACGAAACTCTGCAACACTCTTGGGATCACACAGTGAAATATGTAAGGGGCACACTGTGGTGGGAGGAGCGCAGAAGGATGCTGGGTAGCAGCCATGCCCCCGACGAGTCACGTAATAAACAAGCGCCAGTGCGGACTTGCTTCCAGGTGCGGAGCATGCGAGGTTGAACTGGACACGATTCTGTGCCCTGCAAGGGGCCCGTCTAGTAGAAGGGAGGGAAGGGGCAAAGGTCAAGCAGAAGTTGCCATGGTGACTGAGCACGGTTGGTCCCCCTGTGAGCCCAGACCGCACCCTCCAGGGTGGGATCAGCGGGGGCCACTGAGTCACAGCTTGGGGCCAGTAGATGGCAAAGCTTGCAAATCTGCCCTGAGGTGGAGTCTACAGTGTGATTCTCAAGCTTTGCTGGCAGGCAGGATGGGGACGGATTCTTTTTTTTTTTAAAACCCATAGTGCTGAGCTCCGCCCAGGAGTTTCTGATTCAGTTGGTCTGGGGTGGGGCCCAAGGATTTGTCTTTCTACCATGTTCCTAGATGTCTAATGCTGCTGGGCCCAGGGACCACACTTTGAGAACCACCTTTGTAGAAAGTTCTAATCGGCCCGAGGTGCAGTGAAAGAGAGGCATGTCAACCAGGACCTCCAGGCTCTGCACAGAGAGACAGCCGAGCGCGCCATCCATGTCATCCATCTCCGACGGAGGATTTTGCTGTCTGTTTGGTGGTTTGGTTGTTTGCGAGTGGTTTATGTCTTCTGCATTTGTGTTTTGCACAGAGTGAAATGGACGAGAACCAAATCCAGATGGCTGGAGACGATGTGGACTTGCCCGAAGATCTCCGGAAAATGGTAGATGAAGATCAAGAAGAGGAAGAAGACAAGGATTCGATTCTTGGGCATTTACAGAATCTCCAGAACATGGACTTGGATACCATAAAAGAAAAAGCCCAGGCCACCTTCACGGAAATGAAGCAGACGGCAGAGCAGAAATGTTCTGTGATGTGAGGGGCCAGGCGGGCTGGAGGAGGGAACGGGGTCAAGATGGAGGTGACCACTCTCCTGAGGAGCATTTCCAGCAGCGTATACTTAAACATAATGAACACAGAAAATCCATGATGAGAAAGCTCTCCACAAAGTAGACGACAGCTTGATGTTCTAACTGTTCCTGGTAGAGCGCTTAGCCAGCACCTTGCAGTAGGAAACATACTTTCCTTTTAGTTACAAATGTGGCTCAGTGTGAAATTTCATCTGTGAGTGATAGAGAACACGTTCCTGCTTGAAGATCTTCAGGACAACCTGGAAGAAACGAAAGCAAATGGCATTTCCTCTCTGACTTCCTTTCTTAAAGAGCAAGGTCTCACCGTCTCCAACCGTTAGCATGACTCCAGGTCCCTTGGAAAAAGATGTGGGAGGTCAGGGAGCCCACTGGGAACCCAGGCTGCAGCTCAAGGGCAAGCAAAGATCACACTGACTCTCACTCCCAGGCACCTTGACACGGCTGATCCTCGAGGCCCCATCAAGTTCGGCACTTGGACAGTTCAAGGCCAAGGGGCAGTGGCGGGGATATGATGAGAAATGAAGACAGAGAATGGACTTCACCAGCCCTTGGCATCATTGCAGGTGGACAAATAAAGAGCATTGAGAAGTTAAATCAATCTCACTGTGTGTGTGTGTGTGTGTGTGTGTGTGTGTGTGTGTCCTCCCGCCCCCCCTTCTCTCTGGTCCCCTTCTCCCCATCTCGCCTCCCCTGCCTCTCCTTTGTTCTCCTCTCCTGTCCCCGCCCCCCCATCCCTCTGCTGCAGACTAGCTTCCAGTAAATCATGCTGTCATTCTGCGCCCCAGTCTTCCAGGGGATACTGGATTTCCTTCTCTTAACACTTGCTCTCTTTCAAAGAGAACTGCTCAAAAGACTTAGAATATTTACCTCAGAAACATCTAGAGCTGTTTAACTAAAGCCAACCAAACCAAAACAAAATACTAGCCTTTCAGTGAATCTGCTCATTGAATAAATAATGCTCAGGGCTCACCAGAGCGGAGGTGGGAGGGGCAGAGGGAGGAGAGAGAGAATCTCAAGCAGACTCTCTGCTGAGCGTGGAACCCACCGTGGGGCTCAGTCTCACAACCCTGAGATCATGCCCTGAGCCGAAATCAAAGAGTTGGATGCTTATCCAACTGAGACACCCAGGCACCCCCAAAGACAAGAACTGCTCTATCAGAGGAAAGGAGAACTAAGACCAAAAAGCTAGGGGCTAACCTGTTCTCTAACTTAGAGTTCCTGAATGTGTTCTAGAACGTCTAGAATGCATGAAACATAAAGTTTCATGTTATGAAAATATGCAAATAAAACAAATCATTAGAGGTCCAGGACCTATGATCCTTGGAAAAGTTTAGCCTCTCTTGGAAGTCCCTGGGAGAATATTGGAGTAATGCTGGTGGCTAATTAGTCTTTTTTTTTTTTTCAAGATTTTATTTATTTATTTGACGGAGAGAGAGAGAGACAGTAAGAGAGGGAACACAAGCAGGGGGAGTGGGAGAGGGAGAAGCAGGCTTCCCGCAGAGCAGGGAGCCCGATGCAGGGCTCGATCCCAGGTACCTGGGACCATGACCTGAGCCGAAGGCAGACGCTTAACGACTGAGCCACCCAGGCGCCCCTCGGCTAATTGGTCTTGAAGTCCACTGTCATAGTCCATCCTGGCTGCTATAATCAGATACAACAGCCTGGGTGACTTATAAATAAAAAATGTTTATTTCTCATAGTTTGGGAGACTGGAAGCCTGAGATCACGGTGCCAGTGTAGCTGGGTGAGGACCCTCTTCTGGGTTGTAGAATTCTCATTTTATCCTTACACCATGGAAGGGGCAAGGGAGCTCTGTGGGGTCCCTTTAATAAGAGCACTCATCCCATTCATGGGGGCTCCACTCTCATCACCTAATCACCTCCCAAAGACCCCACCTAACAACATCACCATGGAGGTGAGAATTCAGCATATGAACCTTGAGGGGACACAAATTCAAGGCCATCACAAACCCCAGATACCATGGGCATATTTTATTTTTTTAAAGATTTTATTTATTTATTTGAGAGAGAGAGAGCACATGAGAGGGGGGAGAGTCAGAGGGAGAAGCAGACTCCCTGCTGAGCAGGGAGCCCGACGCGGGACTCGATCCCAGGACTCCAGGATCATGACCTGAGCCAAAGGCAGTCACCTAACCAACTGAACCACCCAGGCGCCCCCATGGACACATTTTAAAACCATGCTTGTCTTTTATCAGAACTGGCATGCGAGTTGTGATTGGTTTTATAACAGAAAATGTAAAATATTCAACATTTTTAAAGCTGCAAAATAACGGATAAAATTTATTTTCAGTTCAGTGCCTGACTCTGCCCCATAACGGACGGAATGAGTGGTATGGATGGGTGATGCATGTGGCCCTGGGTTTATTATATACTTTGTTGCGACATAAAATACTGTGGTTGCCACGTTAGCCCACAGACTAGCTGCGGGATGGCACAGAAGACTTGCTTTCTTATGAGATGCAGCCAATGCAGATAAGGAAATCACTACATTGGTACTTCATCTTGACAATCAACATTTTCTTTTTTTTTTTAAGATTTTATTTATTTATTTCAGAGAGAGAGAGAGAATGAGAGATAGAAAGCATGAGAGGGAAGAGGGTCAGAGGGAGAAGCAGACTCCCTGCCGAGCAGGAAGCCCGACGTGGGACTCGATCCCGGGACTCCAGGATCATGACCTGAGCCGAAGGCAGCCGCTCAACCAACTGAGCCACCCAGGCGCCCGACAATCAACATTTTCTGATGCCCTTTGGTCTGCATCCCAGTGGGGCTGTGTAACTACTAGAAGACTGCCATAGTCATCAGATTCCTCTCATATCACAACACATCACGCCACGTGACACCACACAACCCTGGTCCATAGTACACCATAGCAAAGCCCACCACAGCACACCAAATGACGCCACATACCACATCCGTCTGGGGTTGGGGCAGGGAGGGCCTGTGTTAGGACGTCCAAAAGGCCTTTTTCCTTCTAGAGGTCGATGGTGTCTGTGCCATGTGATGGACATAAAAAGGTCTCCTTTCACCACAACAGAGAATCCAAAAATTGTAAATTGTAAACTCCCATAAATAGGGGCACCTGGGTGGCTCAGTCGGTTAAGCGTCTGCCTTTGGTTCAAGTCATGATCTCAGGGTCCTGGGATAGAGCCCCATGTCAGGCTCCCCGCTCAGCAGGGAATCTGCTTCTCCTTCTCCCTCTGCCCCCCCTTTCGTTTGCTCTCGCTCTCTCAAATAAATAAATAAAATCTTTTAAAAAAATAAATGGACTTTCCAATTTTGCCCAGAATTACTCAGTCCTCAATTAGCTAGGTGCTCCTACAATTGAAGGAAATGAGAGTTCTTCTTTTGAAAGAATATTGACATAGCAAGCTCAGTCATTCAGAGGCCAAGTAATCCAGTTTGTGAGTTTTAGAAGCACTTCAGTTTCACTCCTGACGCTAGAAATCTGGCCAAATCGCCTCCTACAAACAGAACGGCCGGAGACGGGGAGAGGAGTGAGATTATAAACGAACAAACTGTGGGTTTGCAGCTTCTGATAATGGCAGATTTTCTCCTAGTGGATTAACCCTCCTGCAGATAACAACTTTAAAAACAACTTTAAACTCTTGACCAAATGCAAAGAAACAACAGCCCGAAGGCACCAGAGAGCAGCCAAAAGCAAGCCCACACTGGAGGGGAATTGAACCTACGCTTGGAAGAAGGAAGAAGCGCAGGTGAGTTTTCCTTTGTTTACCGGTTTCATCTGAGGGCAGACCCCAGTCAAGGCAATTAAGCCAGCTAAAACTCAGATAGAAAACCTGCAGCTGTATTGGCTCAAAGAACCAGCAGAGTTTGGGGTGACTCCAGTAGCCATAAAGTGAAAGAGCAATTTCCAGAAGGGACAGAGCCATAGGCGGATGGCCCTAATTTTGTGTATAAAGTCCATTCAAGATACTGGTTAATCCCCCAACTGTGCGTGCATCAGGCAGACGCCAAGCAGCCCAGTTAAGGTCAACAACTGAACTAAGAATTCTGTTGCTGCCCACCGAGGGGGAAAAGAGTTGGGAGTTTATATCTAGCCAAGTTTGCAGACTGCTAAACAAACCAACCAAAATACTCTTCATAAAAACATAACACAGCAAATTAAGGAGAAGGGAGGAAACAATAAATATAGGAGCACAAATCAATGAACTAGAAAGCAAGCAAATATATTCTTTAAAAGCCCAAAAGTTAGGGGCGCCTGGGTGGCTCAGTCGTTAAGCATCTGCCTTCGGCTCAGGTCATGATCCCAGGGTCCTGGAATCGAGTCCCGCATCGGGCTCCCTGCTCCATGGGAAGCCTGCTTCCCCCTCTCCCACTCCCCCTGCTTATGTTCCCTCTCCCCCTGTTTCTCTCTGTCAAATAAATAAGTAAAATCTAAAAAAAAAAAAAGAGAAAGAATTCTCAAAATCTTACCCACAAAGAAAAATATATATATACTTATTTTTATCCCAAATTCCAGTCTTTTGTTAGATATAAATGTATCTGTAATTTACATAAGTATATATTTAAAACTCTTTACAACTCAATAATAAAAATTTTAAAAAACAAGTACAAAAAGAAAGGGAAGAGTGTGAGCAGACCCTTAACGAAGGGAGATGCAGAGACAGCCAAGCCTATGAAAAGGCGCTCAGTGTAATTGTCAGGGAAATGAACATTAAAAACAATCACAAAATGACACATTACGACAGACCCACTAGATTTGCTTAACATTGTAATAGCTGACAACAAGGGTCAGGGAGGGTGTGGAGCAGTTGGAGCTTTCCTGCACTACTGGAGGGAGTGTGAAATAGTACAACCAGTTTTGGAAAACATTCTGGCACTTTCATATGCAAGTAACGGACTAAACCACACTATCCTCTCACCTAGCAATGCACACTTAGGATTTGAAAGCACATGTCCTCAAAAAGATGTGTCCAAGAATGTTCACAGCCCCTCTCTCTCACTCTCTCTCTCTCATAGAAATAAATAAGTAAAAATCTTAAAAAAAAAAAAAAGACATGGTGCATTACTATCATCTCAGAAAATTCATGCATGCCCCTTCCTGGCCAGTGCTCACCACCGTTCCCCTCGAGGCAAATACTGTTCTGATATTTTTCACCATAGAGTGGTTTACCCGTTCAAGAATTTCTTTTCTTTTAATTTTTATTTATTTATTTATTTGAGAGAGAGAGTAAGAGAGAGCACTAGCCAGGGGAGGGGCAGAGGGAAAGGGAGAACCAGACTCCTGATGAACAGGGAGCCCGATGTGGGGCTCGATCCCAGGACCTTGGAATCATGACCTGAGCCAAAGGCAGAAGCTTAGGGACTGAGGTCACCCAGGTGCCTCAGTAGAGCACCATGTCTTGATAGGGATTTACTATAAAAGAGCATATTAAGGTATATGCTTTTGTGAAACTCATTATATGGTACACTAAGATGTATGTATCTTATCATGTATATATTGTACTGAAAAAGTAAAGGAGAATCCTTAAAAAATATTGAACTCTAGCTAATGATATGCATGTGTTGGTGTACTTGGGGATGAAATGTACTGAAATCTGCTACTGACTTGAAGTACAAAAAAGTACAAGGGATGGATGGATAGAGAGATAGATGAATAAATATATATATTAGAACAATATAACAAAATACTAATTTTAAAATCTAACGCATGGATACATGGTGCTTATAAACCTCTCAACTTTATTATATATTTTTAAGTGTTCTTAATACATGTTTTATATTTTATCATTAAATATTGGGGGCAGGGGCACCTGAGTGGCTCAGCTGGTTGGCTGAGTCTCCATCGGGCTCCCTGCTCAGCGGAAAACCTGCTTCTCCCTCTGCCTCTGCCTGCAGCTCCCCCTGCTTGTGCTCTCTCTATTGAACGCTCTCTCTCTCTAATAAATAAGTAAAATCTTGAAAAATTAAAAGAATAAATACCGGGGGCAGAATGAACAAACTTCTAATTGTTAGCAGCGCTAGTGAAAAAGGTACAATAGGAAGAAAGGCAGAAACAGATGGACGCAATGAAGTTTGGAGTTCTCCGTGCATTTTATTTTTTAATAATGCAGTTTTTCAAAAAATTTTTATTTATTTATTTTCGAGAGAGAGAGCGCGCAGAGAGGAGGGAGAAGGAGAGAGAATCTGAAGCAGACTCCACTCTCAGTGCGGAGCCTGACACGGGGCTTGATCTCAAGACAACGAGATCACGACCTGAGCCGAAACCAAGAGTCAGACGCTTAACTGACTGAGCCACCCAGCCGCCCCAATAATGTAATTTTTAACATTCTAATTCCAGTGTAGTTAACATACAGTGTTATATTAGTCTCAGGTGGACAATATAGTGATTCAACAGTTCCGTATGTTACTCAGTGTTCGTCAAGGTAAGTGTCCACCTGATCCCCTTCACCTATTTCCCACATGAGTTTTAGGCTCTCAGTTTCTTCTCTGCTCAGTAGTCCAAATAACGGACAGGTACTTGGTTCATATTCATGTATTCATGTGTAGGACTTTCCCTTAAGAATTCAAAGTATTGAATAATACATAAATCCTACTCCCACAAAAACTAAACATTTTGATGAAAATTACATATTTCTTAATGCAAATGAGAATATAAAAGTTAAAATGAAATAAATATGCTCACTGTGTAACCACAGGAATTCTGAAGGACCATAAAATAACATAACATAAAATTTACCCTTTTCAACATTTTTTACCATATTTGTTTATTTGAGAGAGAGAGAGAGAGAGTGCGCATGTGAGTGCAGGGAGGGGCAGAGGGAGAGGGAGAGAATCCTCAAGCAGACTCCCTGCAGAGCGCTGAGCCCGATGTGGGACTTGATCCCACAACCCCTGAGATCACGACCTGAGCCAAAGCCAAGAGTTGGAAGCTCAACTGACTGAGCCTCCCAGGCGTCCCCCTCTTTCACCATTTTTAAGTGTACAGTTCTGGTGACATGAAGTCCATTCATGTTGAACAGTGATCACCACCTTCCATCTCCAGAACCTTTCCATTTTCCCCAACTGAAACTCTGAACCCGTTAAACAGGACCTCCCCATTCTCTCCTTCCCCCCAGCCTGGCAACCACCTTTCTACTTTCAGTCTCTATGCATTTGACCACTCTATGGGACCTCATATGAGTGGATCACACAGTACTTCTCCCTTCATGACTGGCTTATTTCACTCAGCAGAATGTTCTCAGTTTTCACCCATGTTGCAGCATGTGTCGGAGTTTCTTTCTTTCCTTTTTTTTTTTTTTAAAGATTTTATTTATTTATTTGACAGAGAGAGAGAGAGACAGTGAGAGAGGGAACACAAGCAGGGGGAGTGGGAGAGGGAGAAGCAGGCCTCCTGCCGAGCAGGGAGCCCGATGCGGGACTCGACCCCAGGACCCCAGGATCATGACCTGAGCCGAAGGCAGACGCCCAACCGACTGAGCCACCCAGGTGCCCCTGTGTCAGAGTTTCTTTCCTTTTTAAGGCAGAATAATATTCCGTTGTATGTATAGACCACATTTTGTTTATCCATTCCTCTGTTCATGGACACTTGGGTTGATTCTACTTTTTGACTACCTGATAGCTCCTACTTTCCTCCCCCCCCCAATGAAATTGGATGCAATTCCACCTAGAAGTGGAATTTCTAGATCATCCTTAGATTTCTGTCTACATTAGAAATAGTTTGTCAAGCTACAAAAATGATTCTTGGAGAATGCAGTAAAATTTGGTATCATACCAATTAAATTCAGATTCAGAAATCTGGGATTTTCTTTTTTTTCTTTAAAAAAACCTTTTTATTATGGAAAAATTTGAAACCTAACCAAAAGTAGCATTGCAAGTATAGCAAATGCACATGTATCCAAGTTCAGCTTCTTCACCTTCCTCTAAAGTGCTGCTCTCCTGGGAAAACTCTGTGTTTAGTCAACCCTACCTATAAACTAAAGACATCATTCTTAGATGGCATCTAATTCCTAGAGCTACAGAAAAATAGCATAAAGCACAAAGTGATGCTTGCTTGTTTTCTCAAGTCATTTCAGAAAACATTAAAGATTTCCAAGTTACATTTCTTTAAAGCTTATTCCTTTGACTTACAGTGCACGCACCCTCAGTAAGTGCCGTAAGCCCCTGACATCTGAATGAAGACACTTCGGGGGGGGGGGCATCTTGAAAACCCTATTGAAAGCATCTGGTGGTTAAAAAGGGCTAATTAGATTGGTCAGGATATATGAGATCAGCATTTTTAGGGCTTAAGGGGTCAAAGGAGAAAGTACAATAAAAATTGACAAACAAATGTCTATGAAATTATAAAAGTAAGCTACAGCTAATGGTCCTCAGGAGAGTTGCAGGAGCCGCTTTGGAAAAAGAACGGCATTCCCTAAGACGGTGCACTCCGCTGAGAGAGAAGCCGGCTGGGGTGGCTCTGAGCATGGTGGCTGGGGCATTGCATGGGTCCCGGCTCCTCATTCGATGAACACTCACATCAAAGACCAGAGAGGAAACCCCAGACAGCGCTGATGCTAACAAGACTGGAGTGGCCTGAACTGACTTTTGAAAGCGATCAAATGGTTTCTGTCAACTACGTAGGAAGGAAAGCAAAGCAGTTTGACATTTTCCAAACACATGGGAAATAGCTAATACTTAGAAGGACTTCAGATGACTGATGATAAGGATGTGAAAATATATGTACTTGTGCTAATTAATAGCTATCTGAAATTAGACAAGTTTCTTAACCTTAGTTTCCTCATTTGTAAAATACAGTTCCTTGCTGTTAGTCATGAAATCAACCACCACTATGTGTAGCTCATGTTCTGGATGCTAGGGATCCAATAGACAAAGTCCCTATTCTCACGCAGCTTAGATTCTAATGAGGGGAGACAGGTAACAATTACACCAACAATACATAAGATAGTTTTGGAGAATGGAAGGTGCTATGAGAAAAATAAAATGACAAGAAGGATTATGTGAACGTGGGGGTGAGGAGCATTTCGGGCAATGAGAGTAGTCAGTGCAAGGGTCCTGAGGCAGGAAGGGGCTTGGAGGATTTCAAGAAGAGGAAAAGACCAATATGGCTGTAGCTCCGTGAGCAAGTAGGAGCAGACAGGAGAGTGGCCAGTAGTGTTCAGTGAGGCCAGGTAAGTCTTGGGGGAGGGGTAAGTCTTGACTCACAGGGTGCTGTGAAAATGAAATGAGAATTGACTCCTGATAACTGTCCTTTCAAAAAGAAGAGGGGAGGAGACTGCTGGAGATGGCCAAACTCTGAGTGCGGGGGTGGGTCAAGGCTGCTGCAGAATGGTCATCCTCGGATTTACCTTCTTAGCACTTCAAAGAGGATTGATGGGCTTCAAGACCATCATCCCCTTGAGATAAATGTCTCTTGTGCTTCCCTTAGACACTCTGAATTCAATTAGTTTAATTAGAAAACAAGTAAAGAGGAATTATCTTAATATAGCTTTGCTCCTAACAACTCAAAAAAAAAAAAGGCCCATTTCTTTGGCAGAAATCCAAGTTTCCCTCTTTTATTTATATATTCTGAGATAATGATGTAAATGCTCCATTTTATTGGCAAAAACGGTGGCCATCTCTTACTCAATAGATTATATTTTAGCTTTAATAATAATAATACTTTCTGATTTCTTCACTCTTTAATGAAGTAAGAACATTGGTATGCTAGTGAGTATTTTTAGACCCCTAATGTGGGGTGGAGAAAGAGAAGAGGGAGAATGCTTTGATTTTCAGGGCTTGCCTAACTGTGACTATGACTTGTTTCAAGCCACTAATGTGGCGTCGGTGAACTCAGAGCTGGGAAGTGATACTAACCATGGGCTCTCACAAGCCACTGCTGGCTGATTCCGGCACACGGGTTGTTTGCCCAAATGCTCTGCAAATCTATTGCCAAGGGAATTTTTCCTCTTACGTGGAGTCTACTTGGATTGGCATCAGCTGCAAAAGCAAGCTCAGGACCAAGGCCAAGGTAACTGGATTGGTAAATGATTGGGGAGCAGTACGAAGAGTAACTTCATTGTGTTTGTTCAATAAACGTATTCCTCCAGGACTCATGCGCACACTTACTCCAATGACAAGCATGGGACTTCCAAGTGTAGGACTCCTGAGAGCTCAGCATGGCAGTGGTAAAGCCACGGTGGCCTGTGGAAGAGTCAGGGAGTCCAGAGACTGGCCCCTAGTCCGAGCCCTGCCACAGCCATTCTGTCTCATCGTGGGCAAATCACTTCCTCTCTCTGGACCCCGGTTTCCCAGATTCCCAGATCTCCGAAGGAAAGGTGGGGGGGGGGGGGCTAGCAGTGGGAGAACCAGAAAACTAAATCAGAGGCTAGTTTTAAGTGTTGGTGTTCCTAAAAATACTGTAATTGGGAAACAACAGGGATGCCAAAGGAGGGCAGACTTCTTGCCAACTAATGGATGATCTGCGGAGAGCTGTGGTCTCTGTTCTTACCCAAAGGGAGTCTTTCAAACAGCGTAATGCCACCGGGGAAACTCAGCAGCTCCCAAATGCCCTTGGTTTCATCTTGTGATTAGGGAAAACGTCTGTTTCCATCTGCCCATCGGAGAGGCTCTCCATTCAGCCAGAAATGCCTATATGATGCCCATCCCTTCATTGGTTGGTGTGTTTTAGCCACAATTATGTGATGGGGTAAATAATAATTCACTGCAGTATCCTTTTATCAACATTTACCCCACCTCAGTCTGAAAATACTAGAAAATATTTAGATTGCCATATGGAGTGGTACACTGATGTATAGGAAGTGTTTTATCACTTGTGCCAATCTGATGAAAGTGGCCAACAATATTCATTATTGGTTGTCTACTTGTAAAGATGGGTTTTCTGATAAGCATTTCTAAGAACGTTTTCCTGATTTTCCTTCTGCTGTGCTTCAAGTAGGAAAATATTTTATTGGTTCGGAAGATTTGGTAGTGACAGACAAACAAGCACTGTTTTCTTTTTTTTTTTTTTTTTACAACGGTCAGCATCTTGTATACTGTGCCCAGGATGTGACATGCAATGTACAATATAGTACAGGAGAGAATTCATAGCATCAAGGGAAGACAAAATAAATGACACAGGGCTGATGCTTAAAAATATACTGGGTGGCTCAGTCAGTTAAGCCTCGGACTCTTTTTTTTTTTAATTTTATTTATTTATTTGAGAGAGAGAGAGAGAATGAGAGACAGAGAGCACGAGAGGGAAGAGGGTCAGAGGGAGAAGCAGACCCCCCGCTGAGCAGAGACCCCCCGCTGAGCAGGGACCCCCCCCCCCGCTGAGCAGGGACCCCCCCCCCGCTGAGCAGGGACCCCCCCGCTGAGCAGGGACCCCCCCCCCCTCCCCGATGCGGGACTCGATCCCGGGACTCCAGGATCATGACCTGAGCCGAAGGCAGTCGCCCAACAAACTGAGCCACCCAGGCGCCCCCAGCCTTGGACTCTTGATTTCCATAGTATTCCTATATCCTTTGACTCCCAAAAGCTCTTATTTCATCTGCTAGTTCTCTTAGAGTCACGGGAAGATTCACAGTGCCTATCATGTAAACCCGCCATATTGGGAGGCAGTGCACATAGTGGTTAGATGGGCACATTACTGAAAAAACACCTAGGTCCAGATTCCACCCCAAACCCTGAAACCTTGGCAAGCGATTTAATCTGTGTTTCAGATTCCTCATCTATAAGAGGAGATAATATCGACTATCTCACAGGGTTATTGTGAGGACTGATTAGGTAATCCACGTAAATTCACTCTCAGAAGAGTGCCCATTGGCATAGCATTAGTATTCGATAAATTTATTTATCTATTTCCCTGAAAGAACATGTATGAGCTAATAGGAGGAGTGTGAGACAAGAGGAGTTATTCCAGGATAAAAATACATCTACTGAAGGAAGAATCTACATCCAGATGATAGAGTTGGTTTTACACATGTGAAGTGGTATCATATAAGCCCTTAAATAAACATTTTTCGCCAAAACCTCAAACACCGCTTCAAGGTGAAATTACTAGACACTACAGTCAAACGCCATTAGCTCACTTTGTGAACGCGTCACCTGCTCACCCAGCGCACAGGGAAATCACCGTACACAGGCCCATTTCCCGCAAGAGTGTTCTGGGGGAAGCAGTCCACCTAGAATGCTTCCAGAAATGGGACCTCCCACATCCATCCAAGACAAAAGAGCCACTTTACGCTACAACTTCCCATAGTTGCTGGTTACGTTTAGATTTCATCTTCTTCGTGCTAGCCTGTCCCTATTTCCTTTCTCTTCAAAACCTCCCCCCTCACCCCACCCCACTTCAATTATTGTTCCATATCGTCCTTCCCACAGCACACAGAACCTCCCACCCTAAAGACCTTCCCAAGCCCCGACCACCCCCACTCTCCTCCCTTCTGGAAAGGTTTCTCTGAGCCATGCCAAGTTTAAATGGGCTTTAGCTATGTCTAGGTTCAGCCCGCATGTGGGGGCTGGGAGGAGGGATTTTTCTTTGATCCACCTAATGAATTAATGAATTAAACAGAGGTGGAGTTCAGAAGGCAGGCGCCTTACTTTTGCTAAAGTTGGGCTGATTATGAGCTGGCGTAACTGCTGGAAAAATGCAGCGAGCTTCATGCTAGAATTAGGGACATGGCCGAGTCCATTCATCTTCCCTAATCGAGTTCTTGGGAAATACACATGTAGATTAGCCCCTAACAATGACCCCCGGCTGATTGCTTGGAGTACCCTCCACCGTGCCCACAATGCCATTGACTAGCTCTTTATGTCGTGCACAAAGGAAGCCCCAACCTCCCCTTGTCCTGCTTTGCCCTGTTTCCCCCGGAGTCCCTCGCCAGTGGCTGTTGAAGCCTTTTCTGCTTTTCTCTCAAGACTCTGAAATAAACAGTAAATAAAAGCTAACCTCACCTGGACCTATTAGGGAGAGCTGGCCAGTCCCAGAGGGAATTAACTTTGGAAAACAAGGCTCTAAGCCCCTTAGCGTGTGGGCAGAAGCTTAAGAAAACACTGCCAATCTTTGTTGAGCAGTGATTATAAAGATCAATTTAATATTGGGGAAGTTTACATAAAAAGCATTCTTGGTCATAGGGGAAACAGCAACCACCAGTCAGCCACTCGGGCAGCCAGCAGGTCTATGTAACTGGCATCTGGGACATTGTGGGGGTGCCACCAGACCCTTTGCAGGGATAGTTGCCTTCGGCAGCCTAGAAAGCCCGAGGGCCCCAGGGACAGGCTTTGCCTGGACTGAGATGGGAACCTCCCTAGGATTTGTTCACTAGTCTGGGACACCAGTGCCCCAAAGGCCTCTGTCTACAGGCTCTGACTTCACTTCTCGGGGAAGCTAAGCTGCCATTACCTCAGCCTCTTAGATGCGGTGGCCAGTCTCCGGGAAGGATTAAGGATGGACGGCAGGCTAAGATGGGCTTTTATTCTTTTCAAAAACATCCCACTCTACAACCTTTATTACAAATGAGCCACAGGCAGAAAACGCTGGACAAGGAGTCCCGTGGTCTGAGTTCTAGTCCTGGCCTCTCCCCTTAACAGCCTCAGTGTCCTCTTCTATAAAATGGGAACAAAGGCATTTGTCCTGCTCACCTCACAGGGTTGTGAGCATCCTCTGATGGGAAGAGTGTGAAAGGATTCTGAAAGCTATAAGGTGCATATTGATTATCATTAATGTAGCTTTTTCTTAAAATAAAACGTCACTTCTGGGGCACCTGGGTGGCTCAGTCGGTTAAGCATTTGACTCTGGATTTCGGCTCAGGTCATGATCTCAGGGTCCTGGGATGGAGCCTGCAACCAGCTCCTTGCTCAGCAAGGGGTCTGCTTGAGACTCTCTCTCTCCCTCTGACCCTCCTCCACTCTCTCTCTCTCTCTCTCAAATAAAAATCAATAAATCTTTAAAATAAAACATAACTTTTTACTTGAACCAGTAGCTCAATATCTATCTACTGCAAACTCACCTGCTTGCTATTTTACCTTTTTATAGGTCTACTAAAAAATAGAGCAATTTGTGTAATGACCACTTGCATATGCCCATCATAGAGAATTAATCATTTCATGATCCTTAATGTGGTCACATGTCCTTTTGAGTGCCCTTCTAACACCAGTTTGAAGGATTGGGGGCGCCTGGCTGGCTCAGTCAGAAGAGCATGCAGCTCTTGATCTCATAAGGTCCTGAATTCTAGCCCCATGTTAGGTATAGAGATTACTTAAATAAATAAACTTTAAAAAAATAAAATAGAGGTGAGGGTTGGAAGATATGTGTTTTTCTCTTGTTCCTTCCGTTGTCTTATCTCCCAGGCTGGCCGTTAAACTTCTCAAGGCCAGCACCCGGCCTTTCTTTTCTTTTGTGGTGCTGGCATGGCCCACCTTAGTGTGGGACACTCAGAAGGGAGGCAGTAAACCCTTGTCTGAATGCAAGCAGAGAGAAACTAATGGAGGGGGTGGGGGGTGGAGGTGGGGGAGACGTCCCTGTGTGGGGGATCAGAGCTCCTACTGCAGAGGACATTTTAAGAATCTCTATTTTGTATCTGTATGAGATCATGAGGTGTTAACTAAACTTATCTTGGTAATCATTTCACTAGGCAGGTAAACCAAATCATTATACCGTACACCTTCAACTCACACCGCGCTGTATGTCAATTACATCGCAATAAAAGTGGGGAAAATGAAAGGAATCTCTAGGTCCTCAGACCTTTAGGAAAGCATTTTGGTTCACGTTTCCCGCTAATAGTTTAGAGAAGGGGGACGGGGCGGGGGTGGCCTCGGGTCGGGCCGCAAAGTTGAGAAGTGTCAGCCTTCACAGCGCGGACCACAGCACCGGCACACGTGAAAAAACACTTGTCGACAGTAACCATCATTCCACCTGGCCTGCGACTCTCATTCTGGGCCAAGGAAGCCTCGTGGGGCTCCCAAAGTGCAAGGAAATGCAAGCAGATTACGCCTATAACCCCCCACCCAGAGAAGTGCGAGGCCTTCACCCCAGACGAAGGTCCTTGCCCCGTCAGCCTGAGGCTGGGACACCTCCTGGGTCTGGAGACTGTTGGTGGGGAGAGGGGTCCCGCGGGACAGTCTACGAGAGTGAAGGCGGGTCCCCCCTACCCCACCCGCCCCGGGCCTGAGCCGGCAGCAGGTCCGTCTCGGGGCCTCCCAGCCTCCTGCTGGGCGGTCGGGCACTCGAGGTCACCGGGTGTGCAGGGACAGATGGCCCCACCGCCTCCTGGGGCTGGCGCTGGGGTGAGCGAGCCTACCGGCGCGCGAGTCCGGAGACAGGAAGGAGCGGTTAAACATATATAGACAAATAAAATACACCCGAAGGCTTCGGACTACGGAGCCGAAAGAGGAGTGCCCTTGGGGGTAAAAAGAAGGAGAGAGAAGGGAAATTTCAAAACTGGGAAGAAGCGTGCGTGGCCCGACGTCCTACGCTGAAGAGCCCGGGCAGCCGCCCGTCCGCTCTGTCTTTCCAAAGGTCGCCCCGGGCGCTCAGCCCTGCCGAGGAAGTGAGCCCGAGGGCGGAGGCGACTCTGGGGTCGCGGGAGTGATGGTGGGGGCGGGGGGGGGGGAAGCCCAAGAAGGGAGGCAAACCCACGGGGTACTGGGGAAAGGTGAGACCAAGGCCGTCGGCCCCATTGAGGCCAGACGGGTGAAACGGGCCCCGGAGCGGGGTCCCCAGGCCTGTCAAACATCCCACCGCCGGTTCCCCCCGAGACGTGTTTGGAGCGTTTGGAGCGGATCGAAAGGTGGAAGGTGGAAAGTTCGGAGTGCCGGCCCCGCCCGGAGTGGCAGCACTGGGACCCTGAGGGAAAGACCCGCCCCGCTGCCGGGGGAGGGGCCGAGGGAAGAGGCTGGGTTCGGGGCAGGAGGGGAGGAGCCGGGGCGAACGGGCTCGCAGCCTTTAGCCCCCGGAGCCCCAGCTACCCCGAGTCCGAACTTCAGACTCCTGCAGAGACCCAGGCCGCCGTGGGCCGAGCGCTGCCCGCCTCCGGCGCGCGCAGCCCGGGCCCGCGTCACCCGCCAAGCTTGACCTTGGGTCCGGACCCCGCGGGTGGGACGGCGGTACCCGGGAAGCGCCGACTTCGAGCCTCTTCTCTCGGTCTCCAAGGCAGGCGGCGCTGCTAGAGCGCGGGCCGCGCCCTCCGGCCTCCTGGCGCTCCCCATGCACCTGCCGGGCTGCGCCCCCGCCATGGCCGACGGCAGCTTCTCGCTTGCCGGCCACCTGCTCCGCAGCCCGGGAGGAAGCACCTCGCGGCTGCACAGCATCGAGGCTATTCTGGGATTTACCAAGGACGACGCGATCCTTGGTTCCTTCTCCGCGGAGCCCGGCGCCCGGGGCGCGAAGGAGCGGGATAGGAGGCCAGGCGCGCGGGCCGCCTGCCCCAAGGCGCCCGGGGGAGGCGGCGAGCCCTCCCCGCAGCCTGCCCCGGCGCCTGCTCCGGAGTACGAAGGTGAGTGTGCACCCCCGGCTGCTGCGGGGCCCTGAGGGGGTGCCCAAACTTAGGAGCTCCGCAAGACGAATAAGCCCCTGCCTTAACCTTTATTAAGGCATGTGGGCGCGGAGTCGGGCTGTGTATAGCAGGAGGCTCCAGTTTGCGTTCCGAGAGATCTTAGGGGCCCCTCACAGCCTTACCCCGACCTCCTGGTCCCGCGCCCGGGAGGAGCCCGCGTCCCGCTGCCGGCGCCCAAGTGTAGGTGGAGTGGGCCCAGAGATAACTCCCGGAGTGTCTCTGACCGTCTGGGGCCTCTTCGTCCCAGCCCCTCGACCCTATTGCCCCAAGGAGCCTGGGGAGGCACGGCCTAGCCCAGGGCTGCCGGTCGGTCCGGCCACCGGTGACGCGAAGCTGTCGGAGGAGGAACCCAAGAAGAAGCACCGGCGGAACCGCACGACCTTCACCACATACCAGCTACACGAGCTGGAACGCGCGTTCGAGAAGTCGCACTACCCCGACGTGTACAGCCGCGAGGAGCTGGCCGGCAAAGTCAACCTACCCGAAGTCCGGGTCCAGGTAAAGCG
This sequence comes from Eumetopias jubatus, assembly GCF_037043125.1. Lineage (NCBI taxonomy): Eukaryota > Metazoa > Chordata > Mammalia > Carnivora > Otariidae > Eumetopias > Eumetopias jubatus. The sequence continues at coordinate 16,706,465 of NW_028274822.1, forward strand.
CCCAGATCGGTCCCCGGGAGGGCCCCAGGCCCAAGCTGCAGCTAGTGCTCACCAAACCCCCGGGCGGCCACGCATGTATTGTGACGCTCTTCCCATTGGTCCTCCTCGACGGGGCTCGCCCAGAGCCTCAGAGGCGCGTCACCGACCTTGTCGGGGACCCACCACCGCCCCTTGGACAGTCTGTTCCAGTTTGTGGTAGCATCTCCCTTTTGGGGGTCTCCCTCTTCGAACCTAAAGAGAGCACTAAGACAGGGCTGGCAAGATGAAGAGAGACACAGCTCATTAGACGCAGCCAGGACAGGGGCGGGAGGCGGTGAATAGAGACGGGATGTAGGCAGCCTCCAGGATTGGGGCCCCAAATGCCACCCTCGTCACTCGCGCTCACCCTGTTGAGAAACCCAAACCCAGTCTTCTTGCAAGGGCCCTGGCGCCTGCAGTTGTTGAAAGTTTTGGTGAATTTGTTTAAGAAACTGACTTTTGCTTCTTTGGTGCACATCCAACCAAACTTCCCGCTGCTGCAGAGAGGCCTTTTCTTTTCTTTTCTTTTCTTTCTTTCTCTCTCTCTCTCTCTCTTTCTTTTTTTTTTTTTTTTTGTAAAAGGGTTTTTGCTTTAATTAAAGCTGAATTATCTTTAATCCCTGATCATTAAAATATTTGAAAGCCTTAAATATTTGCTAGTCATCTGTGAAAAATCTGGGAGGATTTCCAAATTAGGAGAGTTTACAGAGGCCTGAAAGGGAGTCATTGGGAACAAATTTCACTACCTCTGAAAGGCAGCGGAACTAAGGTGGGATTTTTGTGTGTGTCCTAATGAATTAGATTTCCAGGAAGTGAAGATATTCAGATGTTAGGGGGCTTTTAGCCTTACCTTAAAGGTGAAAGGGGACAAGCTTTTGCCTTTTGTCTCTTCTGCTTATTAGATTAGGCGTTTAAAGTAACGAGTAAATGCCATGGTTTAAAAAAAAAAATAGTTCCCTAATGTAATTTAGGATTAACTTGCAAGGACAGTTCAATTTCTCTTAATTTGGGGCAGTGGAACTGCAATGGTGTCATTGAAGGTGTGGACATTTCAGCACCTGCTTTTCAGAGAGAGAGGCTGCCCTAGGGGGAAGAAAGGGACACAAGTGAACGAGGAAAGAAGAGGAGAGACAAAGCCTCCCAGTGCCCCCAGTGCCCCCAGTGCCCCCACAGGCCGCAGACCCAGCCAGCTCAGGGCTGCCTTCGCACTTGATGCCACCTCTGTCCTACCTTCCTCCCTCTTTATTTGTTCAGGGATTTGGGCCCCTCCTCTAAGCTGTCAGCTTCTTGAGAGCAGTGTCTGTGACTTCTCTGTGACCACAGGGCCAGCACAGTGCCCAGCATATGGCGGGTTCTTAACACATGGCTCTGATGTAATCAGACAGAGGGGGAGGTCTAGCGGGGGCCTCCAGCCGCGCGGAGGGCAGCGGTACAGCCCTCTAAGGGCCGGCTATCCCAGTCTTCAGCTCTCTGACTTTGAATACTGGGTGGAAGACGGTAGCCGATATCTGGGGGGGGCCAGAGTGGGACATGCAGATGGGAGCCCTCCCCAAGCTGATGTTTCTCTTTTCTCTATTATCGGCGAAGAGCTAATGTTTCTGGGGTAATTAGGGCCCCAGCTATGGAGATGAATCTTTTGTGGGAAGGGGACAAGGGTACTGAACTTTTTTTTTTCTTTTTCTTCCTCCCCCTCCCCCCAAATCCTAGCATTACATACATTACCCTTCTAAGGTCTCAGCTACTCCCCTATTTCCTTCCATTAAAGGAAGCCACCACTTTGGCCAAACTTCTTTCAGATTCTCTACCAAACTAGACCAGTTCTCTCTGTTCTGTTTCCAGGGGTAGGAATTTGGTAGTGAAACCCTAATTACACCTTTTCTTGGGCTTTTACCAAATCAGTAATGGACATTTTATCATTAAGAGACCAGACTTCATTCTTGGTGCAGACTTTCTATATGTAAAGAAAAAAAAGAAAGAAAGAAAGAAAGAAAGAAAGAAAGAAAGAAAGAAAGAAAGAAAGAAAGGGAGGGAGGGAGGAAGGAAGGAAGGAAGGAAGGAAGGAAGGAAGGAAAAGAAAGAAAAAGAAAGAAAGAAAAACTGAATTCATTGAACTTATCTTAGAGTAATGTCAAAATTGACTCCAAAAACTTCAATATGATAAACAAACGATTATAATCATTGAAAGCCATTTATAAGAAGTATCAGAAATACTAAAGGGATATCAATTAAAGAAGAATGAAGATCTTATTAAAGCAGCAACTCAAATAAGCTTGGGATAAAATAAACCCACTTTTTTCTACTAGTTATCATAACCAGTAATTCCTGGAAATAGCTGTATTTTAACATCCAGTGCTGCCAGTTAGGGTACTTGGAGTATTTGTTTATATATATGTTTATAATAGAGACAAAAGGTAGGCAAAGCACAGAAACTGGGGGCGCCTGCCTTCCGCTCAGGTCATGATCCCGGGGTCCTGGAATAGAGCCCCGTGTTGGGCTCCCTGCTCAGCGGGGAGCCTGCTTCTGCCTCTGCCCCTGCCCGCCGCTCCTGCTTCTTGTGCTCTCTCTCTCCCAAATAAATAAGTAAAATATTTTTTAAAATTAAAAAAAAAAAAAAACCACAGAGAGTCTGAGCCCAAACACAGTCACTGAGAGCAGGACCATAGAGAGAGGAAGTAACTGCTAAACCGAGGTGCCAGGAGGAGCTGACAACCAGCAGGTCCCGAAATTTGGTGACATCTGCTTTCCAAAAACGAGAGGAGGGAAGAGGCAAAAAGGAGAAAACGGGGTGGAAAAGAAAGGAGAGCGTAGGGGTGGGGAGGTGGTGCGAAACAGTCCAACCCCAGTTTTCTTTGGGGGTGAGAGAGTCGTCCCGGTCGGGCTGCCCCGGGAGCAGGGCGGGGGCGCGGCCCGAGCCTCCGCCGCAGCCCGACGGCCGCTGTGCTGCCCTCCGCAGGTGTGGTTCCAGAACCGACGGGCCAAGTGGCGGCGGCAGGAGAAGCTCGAAGTGTCGTCCATGAAGCTGCAAGACTCGCCCCTCCTCTCCTTCAGCCGCTCCCCGCCCTCCGCGGCCCTGGCGCCCCTCGGGGCGGGCCCGGGCGGCGGCGGCGGGCCGGCGGGAGGCGCCCTGCCGCTCGAGTCGTGGCTGGGGTCGCCGCTGCCGGGCGGGGGCGCCACGGCGCTGCAGAGCCTGCCGGGCTTCGGGCCGCCGGCGCAGAGCCTGCCCGCCAGCTACACGCCGCCGCCGCCGCCGCCGCCCTTCCTGAACTCTCCGCCGCTGGGCCCGGGCCTGCAGCCCCTCGGGCCGCCGCCGTCCGCCTACCCCTGCGCGCCGGGCTTCGGGGACAAGTTCCCCCTGGACGAGGCGGACCCGCGCAACAGCAGCATCGCGGCTCTGCGCCTGAAGGCCAAGGAGCACATCCAGGCCATCGGGAAGCCTTGGCAGGCCCTCTAGGGGCACCCGCGACGAGATCGGGCCGGACGACAGTCCTGGGAACCGACCCGGACCCGCAGGCGCGCGCCCTTTCCCCCCCGGGTTCCCCCACACGGCCACCCTCCCAAGCCGCCTGATGCTGCAGCCAGGCTTGGGTCCCGGACGCGCGTCTGCTCCTGGCTCGCACGGGAGGACGGACCTTACGGCCAGCCGAGGCCCTTTGACCTCTGGCCATCCCTCCACCCCCAGGACCCCCGGCCCTGCTGCTGGAGGGGGAGAGGCGGCCCGGCCCCTCGGGGTTCAGGGGACCCAAAGCGCCTGGCCTCGGCTGTTCCCGGGCGGCGTGGCTAGCCCGGAAAACGACAACTGGGAGGAAGGGGAGGCCGAGAAATAGAGTTTGAGGGACTGTTTGTATGCGTAGTTTGAAATATTGGGGAGGAGAATTAAAGATTGCCTTGTTTTGGTCTGACTCCGGTTAAGGGCGCCCAGGACTGCGGTGGCGGGGAGGAAGGCGGATGGCGGTACGGGAGGAGCTGCGGTGACGGCTGGGGTGGGTCAGGGAAAGCAGAGGACCGCGCAGGACCTGGGGCTCCCTCCTGCGTACCCTCCTGGGGGCGCTTTGCTGCTGCGGAGACTGCGAGTCCTCCCACCCCCGAGCGCTCCTCTCCTGGCGCTTGCGGGAGGCGCGAGTGTGTGGTGTTCGGGGCGTTTGGAGCCCAAGGCTCAGCTGCCTGCGCGTTCCCAGGCCCTCTATACCCCAATAGCCAAGCTGTGACTGCTACTTCGAAAGACTGATCCCAATAGGAAATGTCTACACCACCTTCCCCAGGGGGAGAGCTGAGTGTCCGGAACCCCTGAGGGCCCCGCCTCCCTGCTTGCCGCCCGTCGCTGCCCAAGGGCCCTCTCGGATCACTGTCCGGGTCATGGGCTCGGTGCCAGCCCCTGCTACCCAGGACTGATGACATTAGTCCTCCGAAGACTCGGGCAGAACCACTTTTCCTCTTCTGATCCCCTCGCCTCTCTCTCGCTTCCCCAACTCGCTCCTCAACCCCCCAACCCCGCGGTTCTGTTCAGTGCCCGTCAGGTTAGCTGCCGTGCTCTGGGACAGTGTTCTGGAGCGCTCTGCGCCGCGACCCCGGGGCGCTCATCCTTGCGGGCGCGTCGTGGACAGTATCCGCTGTTCTTTGGCGCCGGCCCTGGGGCGGGAGGGAATCCAGAGGTCTCAGCCCGCTTCCGAAGCTCCCGCGGCCCTCGGGGAGTCGCCCCGGGAAGGAGAGCCCGGAACTCCCAGCCTGAGCAGCCGCGGTATCCGCAGTGGATCCTGGAAGCTGGGCGGACTGCGGAATAACCCGCTTTCCCGCCGCGCAGGTCCTCTGGCCTCGTTGCTTTGAGTGCACTGGAAAAGATGCGGCCGGAGCCTTAGCATCATCCACCCCCTACTGTTTTGTCGTTCGTTAGCACGTTAGTGAGCTAGCCCAGCCCCCTTTCCTTGTCTAAATGAACCCTATGTCCCGGGGAGGTGGAAAAGATGCAATAAGATCAACTGTAAGGGCTTTGTGTGAACGACCAAGCACCAAGCAAGGCAATACATACTGTGATCCCGCGCTATCCCTACTCTTGGGCTCCTGAAACCGACCTGGGCAAAGGATGACTGTCCTGAGGCTGGGGGTAGAGGAAGTGTCATCACAGGACCCAGGCCTTGCCTTGAGGGTCCTGAGAGGCTATAGCATAATCAGGGGTGTGTACCCCTAAGACCCTCATGTGGTGCCTTGCATAGAGCAGACTGGTCAGTAAGGATTTATTGGATCTGTTATTTCCCCTAAGGGGTAGGAAGTAATACCTGTACTTTCTCTCACAAGGATGTTCGTTGGGAAATGGATGGATTGGCCAAGTGATCCCAGCTGTTGGCATGGAAAAAAAATAGGTAAACAGGACGAATGTGTAAGTAAATTTCTTTCAGTTTGGACTGCCCTCTTTCAGCCACCCTTTCATCCTTTAATGCCCTCCTTTTACTAGGAATGATTTAGTCAGAGACCTCTCGAGTTCGCTGGCGGCTCAGCCTTCCCTCTCCTTCCCGAAGTCCTGGGCACCTCTGACCTTGCCCATCTCACCACCAGCGTCTTCTTTGCTTCCTTTAGATCATTTCCATGACGATTCATTTTCCTCCTTGCGTCACTTTTCTTCCTATGCTTTGTCACCTGCAGCTTTCCATCACTTCTTTCTCCTCTTTTACTACTTAGTCTGAGAATGAATATTCTAAACCATCTCTTTAGACACCAACAGAGTGAGTCATACCTGGATTTCAGGGACAAATTCTTGGAAAATGATCAAAATACTAACAGCTAATGATCATTGAGAGCTTATTATGTGCCAGCACTCTTCCGAGCAGCTTACATCTACTGATTCATTTAAGCCTCACAAGGACCATGCCAGGAAGACACGGTTAGTCTCATTTTATAAATGAGGAAACTGAGGCACAGGGACGTTGCCTCAAATAACACCTCTTATAAGCATTGGAGCTGAAATAACCAGAAGCTCTGGTCAGTTCACAAGCATACTGCAGTGTTCCAGAAACACTTGCTGAATAAGTGCTCCTATTTCAACTCCCAGGAACAACTCATTAGGCCACACTGAGAATTAAGATCCTGAGGGGTGGGTGCTAGCTTCCAACAGCCCGGGAGCCCCCCTCCCCCACTCCTAGGGGCTGCCTAACAAAGCAGCTCTAAGAACTCCAGGAGTAGAGGTGCTGGAGAGGCCAGAAGCCAGGACTTAACTCAGGCTGGAGGTTAGAATGACTTGCGCTAAAGAGCCTTAAAGCGCCAGACGACCCTGAAACACTTGGGGATGCTGCTCAAGCTCATGGCTGCGAAAAGCCCTTTGCAGAGGCGCCAGCTTTGGAAACTAGATTGTGCTGGCTATGATTTGGGGTGTCTTTCAGGGACTCGAGGTGGGGGGAGGTCTCCCCAGTAAGCCTGCATCACTTGAAAAATGGTTCTTGAGTCTTCCATGATGAGACGGCGGGTTTGGCTCAGGCGACGCTTACAGCGTCCACTGAAGGGGAGCAAGAACCTGTTGGGAGTGGTTCTACAGGGTTTGGGGAAGACACTGTTGTCCAAGCACAGCGACCTAGGTCTCTAGGCAGGCGCTGCTTCAGGTTGACTGGATTCAGTCAGTCTAAGAGGGAGGCCTTGGGAGCCCCCTCCCCAGAAGACAGCACACTCTCTGACCTGCCGCGGGCGGAAGGCAGGTGAGTCTGCAGCCGAATCGCTCGGTTTGGGCTCCTGGGTACCCTGCTAGGAGCCGCTCAGGGGCCGGTTCCGGGCCGGGGGGGGGGGGGGGGCGGGGCGGGAAAGGACGCCTCGGATTGGACCACTCCGAGAGAAGGGCGGAGTCAGGCGCGGCCTGGGGGACCTGGGGTGCTCGGGGCCTGGGCCCAGCCGAGACCAAGGGCTAATCCAGAGATCGCGGACGCGCGGAGCTATGCCACCCCGGTCTTGGCCCCCGCGTGGGGGCGTTTCCGTTTTCGCGTTTTCCCCATTTTGGAGGAGTGTCTTCTTGCCCACGGGAGTGTCGTGATCACATCGCGCGCCAGGGTTCTGAATTTATGGTGGCGATTTTTCTCTCCCGCAGGGACGCGGGGGACTGAGGGCCCCGCGTCTCCTGGTCACCCCTTTCAGGAGCCACGGGGTCCAGAGGTGGCCGCGGCCCCGCGGGGCCCTCCTTGCTCCGTGTCCTGGGGCCCCACGCTGTGGCCCCAGGCCCGTCCAGGCTGTTCATCAGGATTGGTTGTCCCGCTCTCGAAACCCAGTTCTGCGCCTTGAGGGTCTGAGCTCCCACCTCTGCTGCCCGGGAGGGTGACCGGGACTGGTGTGGGTGACACCGGGAGGACTGGGAGCGACCCCTGGGGAGGGGCAGGCTTTGACCAGAGGTCTGCAACTGGCCTAGGGTGGCCCCTATGTAATTTTAAACGGAGAGTCCCTGTTTGGGAGATGGGAAATGTCAAAGCAGGGGAGACAATCCCTGCGCGTCCCCCGCTCCCATCTCCAGTTAATCCAGAATGCAAAGAACGGAGACAGGGAATCCTAATCCTCCCCTCTCTGAGCCAAATTCATCGGTTAATCCAAAGTCTGCTGAGGGATTCTGGAAGCCGGGGCAGCCCAGGACTCCGCTCCCCCGGAGCCGCGGCAGCCCCGCAGGCGGTGCACGGTGGGGACGTCAGGAGTGCGGACTCAGCTGCCCAAGGGACTTTAACATTTGAAGTCATGCCTCTCCGCTCCTGCCACCTTCCCACCCTCTCCCCGGCCCCCCAGCCTCGCCGCGGGCCCTTCTCTGTCTCCATCCAAGTGCTCCTTTTCACCCTCAGAACCTTACTACACGAATAGAACTCAAGCCTCCAGGAGGCCAGCAGGAAAAGATTTCCGGGGGAGATAAAATTAATGAAAAAATTGGCGCCTCCTCTCTGCACATCCAGCGCGAGCTCCGCACCGGCCCTCGGGGCTCCGCCCGCGTCCTAACTCGCCTGGGAAAGGGGCGGCCCTGCAGCGCCCCACGGGTGCGCGGGACCCTTCAAGAGGCGGATGGTGTATTTTGTGGCCAATGTCGTCCCCTTAATTGGAAACTGGCTTTCATAATCTGGCCTTAGCTTGTTAACTGTACAATAGTGGGCAGAGTTAATGACTCATTAGTGATTAATTCTTTAACTGTGCCTTCACTGCTCACTGTAAACCCCCTTTCCTAAAACTGGATTAAATCGTCTAGATCCTTGGCCACCTCTCTCACAGCCCTGGAAGAGGCTTGGAGGATGCCATGTTCCCTCCAACTTCTGGGTCGGCTTCTTAAAAGCAGGTGCAGCGGCGCGCCTCAGCCTGGAAGTGGGAAGACCTGTGGGATGGCGGGGTTGTGACATTGCCTGGTGGTGACCTTCAACAGCCCCATTCCACCCCCCACACACACCAAAGCTGGATCGCCAAGATCTCCCCTCCTCCATCATTGTCCCACCAAAGACGCCTGAACTATAACACCCCATTTTCCAAGCAGCTTTCCTCTGCTCTGTACTTAACATGGGTGTGTGTTCACAGTAGATTCTGAATGAATTGTATAGGAGGGTGCCTTCCTGTCAAAAGTCACCTGCAGAAGTTATTTCCAGAACTAACAATAGCTGGGTTCTATATAGTCTCTCCATTTGTACTTTTAAAAAGTTAGCCCTTAGCGGGTTTTTTTCACCTTCTTAATTTTCCTACAATCGTTATCCATTCTGGGAATTTGTAAGGCATAGTGGACATGTAATGATAAACAAGAATCTCCACCCTCAAGGAGCATGGTCTAAGTAGAGGAAATGACCCATTTCTACATACGTTTTCAAATGCCTACTGGTTTTCTCCACTTGGTGTTCCACAGGCCACCCAAAATAGATATGCTCAAAAGAAAACTCACTCATCTTTATTCTGTGGCTTCCTGTAAACCTCCTTAAAACTCCTCCCTCTTTCTTCATTCAGAGCCACCCAATGGGTATGAGAATCATTCTTGACGCTCAGACAAGTTATTTTCCACTTCCTTTCTACCTCTTACTTCTCTCCACCATATAGCTTCCAAATCTTAGGGGGGCAGAATGAAGACACCTCCCAACCTCCCTTTCAATTAGATATGATTAAATATCTACTAATGTCATGGAAGGGAAAACACTTCTAGGAAGTAAGTTCTTACAAGTCACCAGCTTGCTCTGCTCTTGTCTCTTCCCTGCTGCCCCCTGCCTACGAGGTGGGTGTGATGCTGGTGCTGGAGTACCCATCTGGGACCATGTCATGAAGCCATGTGTTGAGAATGTTGAGTAACAGGATAGAAGGGACCGTATGTGATAAGCCCCTGACACAGGAGCACTATACCAGCTCCGGATTGCTACCTGGGTTCTCTGTTTTAAGTCTATTTGATGGCTGCCAGCCAAACCTAGCCCTGATTCAGTCATTCCTTTAAACACCTATATGCAGTTCATTACTTAGCCACATTGCTCTTACTTCAGAACACCTAAGTTCACCTAGCCTTGATTTTCTCTGCCAGTTCTCTAGTTCAGGGCTTTATTATCTCTCCCCCATGCTGCCCGGCTTCCCACGGCATACAGACGTTCTCATATGGCACTTAACACATATGCTCCTGCTTCATGGTGGTTTCTTCATTGATTCATTTACAACCATGTATTGAGTCCTTTCTCTCTCTCTCTCTCTCTCTCTCTCTCTCAGGAGCTGTAAAGATATGGCCTCCATATGGATCTGCTTGTCAATCGGTCCTCAAACTCTCCTTCACACTATAGCCAGAATTAGGTATCTCAAACAGTTCCTCTGCTTAAAATATTTCCTTATGGCCCATGGGACCAAAGCCAAGCTCCTGGCGAGTATGGCTCTTTTGAACCAGACCCGACCCAGCTTTCCAGGCTTGTCTCTGGCATTCTTCTTCTTTCCTTCTTTCCCTCTTTCTTTCCTTGCCCTCTGTTCCAGTGACACCAGCATACTCGCCCTCTCGCTGGTCCACCATATGCTTTTTCACTTTGTGGCTTTGAGCATAAATATTCCTTCTGCCTAGAAGGACTTCCCACCGTCCTGCTCCTAGCAAACTCCTCCGGGACCTGGCCCAGGTGCCACCGCCCCTCTGCACAGCTGGCCTGCATTCCTGCAGGCGGTCAGTTCCTTGCCTCTCCCCCACCCCTGCACCAACCCCCCCCCCCAAGAGCACTTCGTTGTTGTCCACTCAGAGGCTATTCCAGCACGTATCCCGTAGTGTTGTCTGTGGCCCCCAGTGAAACTGTAGGATCCTTACAGGCAGCTGTCCGACCCTTCTGGGTATATTCAGTGCCTGACCCCATGGAAGCACCTAGTAATTGATGAGCAATAACTAACACAAGGGGCATGTGATTCCCAGGGAAAGCACCACATTCTGTAACAGCTTATAACAAAGAAACCTGCCTTAGCCTATGAAGTCACAAAGTCACCAAAGTCACCCTGAGGAAGTGACACTCATGAGCCCTGAAGGGAAAATGGAAGAAAACAAGGAAGAGGTGAGGAGAAGGGGAGGTCACCACACCTGCCAAGGAAGAGAGAGCCAGGCTTGTCTAAGGCTCCCAAACTAGGTTGGGCTGGCAGGAGCCGAAGGACAACTTGAAGACATAAGTCTGTATGTGGCTACAAACAATTCGGGAGCCAGGCTCAGCATCCAACCAAGACGCATAAGGAGGAGAATTCTCCAGCACAGGAAGGGTGTTCTGGTGCCAGACAGGCAAAAATTAACCAATGTCGCTACAGGTGGTGACATGATCATTTCAAACAGATTATCCTGCCCGTCATATGGAGAAGAGCTTGGAAGGAGGTAAGACAGGGTTCCAGAAGACCAAATAGAAGGCTATTGCTGTAACTGAGGGAGAATGGAAGCTTGGCCTTGTGTGTGTAGTGACAAGGTGGCCAGGTCTGAGGTTGAATGAGATTTTGGGGGAGCACCGTTCCTGGGAGTACTGCAATGCCAGGTCGATGCGTACAGTGGACGGAGCAAACTCCTCTTCCACCTCCCTGCTCCAAAAATCCACTTAATATACTGTCTTCGGATCCAGGACATATCAGATATTAAACGGATGGGAACAGATACTACACTTGATCTTAAGCCAAAAGACTGAGAAACAATTTTTTTTTTTTTAAGTTCAGTTTTGATCAAGTGAGTTTGAGGGAAGATATTGAGTAGACAATTCCAAGGACTGGTTTGGAGCTCAGGGAAAGGATCCAAGCTCTGAGATCAGTGTACAGAAGATAATATAAACCATCGGCATAGAGGAGGTTGCCTCGGAGGAGGGAGCGGAGAGAGGAGGATGCCTCATGTCGGAGCCTTGAGAAACGCCAGCATTTAGTGAACTTGCCCTGAGCTTTTCCACCCCTATGGCTTTACCCAAACTCTGGAATATCTTTCCCCACAGAAAATGCTTTAAGATGAAGGAGAATGCAACATACCCAAACTTCTGGGATACAGCTGACGCAGTGCTTAGAAGGATTTTTAGCAGCAAGTGCCTACATTAAACGAAGAAGAAAGATCTGAAATCTACAACCTCACCTTCCACCTTAAGATACTAGGAAAAGAAGATTAGACTAAACCCAGAGTGAGCAGAAGAAAGAAAATAGTTGAAATCAGAGTGGAAGGGGCGCCTGGGTGGCTCAGTCAGTTAAGCATCCGATTCTTGTTTTCGGCTCAGGTCATGATCTCAGGGTAATGAGATCGAGCCCTGCATCTGCCCGGTGCTGAGCATGGAGTCTGCTTCGGATTCGCTTTCTCCCTCTGCCTCTGCCCAACCCCCACACCTCTAAAATAAATTTTTTTTTTTTTTTTAAGAAATCAGGGGTGCCTGGGTGACTCAATCGTCAAGTGTCTGCCTTCGGCTCAGGTCATGATCCTGAGGTCCTGGGATCGAGCCCCGCATCGGGCTCCCTGCTCGGCGGGAAGCCTGCTTCTCCCTCTCGCACTCCCCCTGCTTGTGTTCCCTCTCTCACTGTGTCTCTCTCTGTCAAATAAATAAATGAAATCTTTAAAATAAAATAAAATAAAACAAAGAAATCAGAGTGGAAATCAATGAAATGGAGAAAAGAAAAACAATAGAGAAAATCACATGAAAAATATTTGATATAAGGAGTCATCAGAGAAATGAAAGACAAAACCACAGTGAGACACCACTGCATACATATTAGGACGGCTAGAATCAAAAAGTCAGCTGGAAGAAGTGTTCATGAGAATGTGGAGAAATGAGAACCCTCGTACAATGACGGTGGAAATGTAAACTAGTACAGCCACTTCGGAGAGCAATCTGGTGGTCCTTCAAATGATTAAATACAATTTCATATGACCCATCAATTCTGGGCAAGAGGAATGAAAATGGATGTCCACACAGAAACTTGTACGTGAATGTTTGTAACAGCATTCTTCATAATGGCCAAAAGCTGGAAACAACCCAAATTGTCCCTCAACAGATGAACTGACAGAGTGTGGCATATACATATGATGGGATTATTCAGCCAGGAAAAGGCATGAAGTATGTCTACTGGCTACAGCATGGGGGGACTTTGAAGACATTATGTTAAGTGAAAGAAGCCAGTCACAATAGACCACATACCATATACACGGACATTCCTATGAAAGTCCAGAATAGGGAAATCTATAGAGACAGAAAATTGATTCATGGTTGCTTAGTGCTGGGGGAGAGGGGGGTGGGGACATAGAGGGTGATAGATAAAGGATATGGGATTTCTTCTTGAGGTGAAGAAAATGTTCTAAGATGGGCCGTGATTATGGATGATTGCATGTATCTTTGAATATACTAAACACTATTGAATGGCACACCTTAAGTGGGTGAATCGTATATCCCAAAAGTTGTTTTAAAAAATACACAAAATAGTCTTTCCCCCAAGCTTTTGCTCCTTTCATCCATTTCAGGTACTTGTGCTGGAATAATTTTCCTAAATACCATTTTCATTATGCCACTCCCTTGCCAGGTGAGCCTTTGCAGGGTCAATAAAGATGTAGCAATTCCGCTAACACATTCAGCGCCTACTGTCCTAGGCACAGTGATACATCCACCTGCTTCCAGTTCCAGATCTCAGCTCTTCTTTCTGACCTTCAAGGCTCACCCTGCATGCCTCGCTACCCATTTCCTTTCCCACTGACCTTCTCGGTGATAGAGACTCTCCACTTTAAACAAGCAACCTGGACAGCATTTTGCTCCCCTCCAATTCCTTCTCCATATTATTACTCCGGGTGGGCAATGCCCTTTCATCCAAAATGACAAACCGACCTAAAATGCCAGCTCTCCTGGGAAAGAGAGCAATTGCTTAAATTCACTGTGTGATGTTGAAGCTTAGCTGGAGAGAACTTTCTCTGCCAGTGATAGTTCAGAGAGCTGGGGCTACCCCCCCAAGGCCGTGAGGAGCAAGCATGGAAAGAGGGGGGCCTGAAGCCCCAGGGAAGCTGGATTCGCATTCCATTTGCATAGGGCCAGCGCTGGGTCAATGTAGGATTGTTCCTGCTTTTTTTCACCTGGATACGTACTAACCATCCTGTGCCTGTCGCCTTTTCTCCTCTCCTTGCATCTAACCCATCTCAAAGCTCATCTCCTCCAGGGATCTCTCTTGGGTTTCTCTGGCCGCAGTCTCCTTACTTCCCCAGGATCAGTCTGTCTCGTATCTATGAACTCCCCTCCTCTGTCCTCCTCCACCTCTTTTTATTTTTTATTTATTTATTTTTATTTTAAAAATTCTTTATTTAAATTCAGTTTAGTTGACATATACTGTATCATTAGTTTCGGGAGCAGAATTTAGTGATTCATCGGTTGCATACAACACCCAGTGCTCATTCCATCACGTGCCCTCCTTAATGTCCAACCCTCCATGCCCCCATCCCTGCACCCACCTCCCTTCCAGCAACCCTCAGTTTGTTTCCTAGAGCTCAGCATCTCCTGTGCTTTGCCTCCCTCTCTGTTTTCATCTTATTTCATTTGTCCCTCCCTTTCCCTATGTTCATCTGTTCTGTTTCTTAAATTCCATATATGAGTGAAATCATATGGTGTTTGTCTTTCTCTGACTGACTTATTTTGCTTAGCATCATTTTTTTAAAGATTTTATTTATTTATTTATTTATTTGAGAGAGAGAGAGAGAGCATGAGCAGGGGGACGGGCAGAGGGAGAAGCAGACTCCCCGCTGAGCAGGGAGCCTGACCACGGGCTTGATCCCAGGACTCAGCACCATGACCCGAGCCGAATGCAGACGTCCAACCGACTGAGCCACCCAGGTGCCCCATTGCTTAACATAATATGCTCTAGCTCTATCCACGTCATTGTAAATGGCAAGATTTCATTATTTTTGATGGCTGAATAATATTCTTGTGTGTGTGTGTGGGTATACACACATCTTTATCCATTCATCTGTCAGTAAACATCTGGGCTCTCTCCATATTTTGGCTATTGTGGACATTGCTGCCATAAACATTAGGGTACAAACAAAACTAAAAATGAACTACTGGGACTTCATGGAGATAAAAAAAAAAAACAAAACCTTTTGCACAGCAAAGGAAACAGTCAACAAAACTAAAAGGCAACTTACCGAATGAGAGAAGATATTTGCAAATGACTTATCAGATAAAGGGCTAGTATCCTCCCCCACCATTTTTATTTTTATTTTATTTTTTTATAAAGATTTATTTATTTATTTTTGAGAGAGTGAGAATGAGAGAGTAAGAGTACATGAGAGTGGGGAGGGTTAGAGGGAGAGGCAGGCCCCTCACCAAGCGGGGAGCCCGATGCGGGACTCCAGGATCATGACCTGAGCCGAAGGCAGTTGCTTAACCAACTGAGCCACCCAGGCGCCCACTATTTTTAAAGCAAATAAGCCCATTTGACAAAAATCTGCTTGAGGCTCAAGGTTTTAGCCTGCGAGGCTTTGTACTCAAACTCACAGGACTGTGTGAATATTCAAACAGCCCTACTCTGTCTTTTCTATATTTTGTTTTGAGGTGAGGAGCACTCCTTTCAGATTACCATTATAGAGAGATGATTGGATTTCTTGTCAGGAGGTCACAGGAACCCCAGTTCTGCTACGGATCTGATACATGGCTTCCGGCAGAGTAGTCTCCGTCTGACTGGAGTTCCTGAGCTGTGAAACCAAAGGGCTAGACCTCAGGGCCTCTACTAGTCTCCCAGCAGCAAAATTCTGTCCAGCTAAAACACGCACTTCAGTAATTTGGCTGAGGGTGCCATCTGATGGCCCTTTTGAGAACTTCACCCACTGATTGCGCACTAGAAGCTTTCCTGCTGGAATGCTGACTTCCCAGCATGGCCTGCAATGAGAAGGGCCTTCCCTCAGCCAGGTAATGGCTTTCCGGTCTGACTTCTCCCAAGTCCATGGGCTTCATGCTTCCCCTTGGGTGGAAAGACCCTCCTTCTCCACTCAGATTCCCACCCAGGCTAGGTCAACCCAGCCACGGGATTTCTTACATCATTAAAGCCACCCTAAGAGAAACCAGGAGGCCAAGAAAGCTATGATTTCACGTTCTCATGCCCCACCCCAGCCCGCACTTCACATTAGGAATGAATTGGTTCTAAGGTAATTCGTTCAAAGCAGGAGTGACTTAGCTTCTTAAAACTTCCATGAGGAAATATGTGCATTTTTAATAAAATGAGCCTTAAAGTAGGGCAATTCTTTTTTTTTAAGATTTTATTTATTTATTTGAGAGAGAGAGAGCACAAGCAGGGGGAGTGGCAGGCAGAGGGAGAGGGAGAAGCAGGCTCCCCGCTGAGCAGAGAGCCTGATGTAGGACTCGATCCCAGGACCCTGGGATCATGACCTGGGCCAAAGGCAGATGCTTAGCTGACTGAGCCACCCAGGTACCCAATTCAGTACCTTTTAGACATTAGGAAAGGGTTTTGTGTCCAGATGGAGTTTCCTTCAAGAATAGAGGCTATAGTGGGCCTCCTGGGTGGCTCAGGTGGTTGAGCATTTGACTCGATTTCAGCTCAGGTCATGATCTCAGGGTTGTGAGATGGAGCCCCTTGTCTAAGTCCCCACTCAGCAGGGAGTCTGCTTCTCTCTCTGCCCCTTCCCCTGCTCATGGTCTCTCTCTCTTTCAAATAAATAAATAAATCTTTAAAAAACAACAAAAGCTATAGACAAATAGTTGTGAATAAGCAAGAATCCAAGGAATATTATTCGTTCTTTTTTTTTTTTAAGAGCCAGGGTTTTTTGTTTGTTTGTTTGTTTTTTTAAAGATTTTATTTATTTATTTGACAGAGAGACACAGTGAGAGAGGGAACACAAGCAGGGGGAGTGGGAGAAGGAGAAGCAGGCTTCCCGCTGAGCGGGGAGCCCGATGCGGGGCTCGATCCCAGGACCCTGGAATCGTGGCCCGAGCCGAAGGCAGACGCCCAACAACTGAGCCGCCCAGGCGCCCCATATTATTCGTTCTTAAGAGCCCGTTTTAAAATAACTATTAGAGGGGCACCTGGCTGGCTCAGGTTGTGGAGTTTGCAACTCTTGATCTCAGAGTTGTAAGTTCGAGCGCCACACTGGGTGTAGCGATTACTTAAAAATAAAATCTTTAATCTCTTCCACAGGAGGCCTACACGCCGCCGCTGGGGCCGCCGCCATGTCTCTAGTGATCCCTGAGAAGTTCGAGCACATTTTGGGAGTACTCAACACCAATATCGATGGGCGGCGGAAAATAGCCTTTGCCATCACTGCAATTAAGGGTGTGGGGCGAAGATATGCTCATGTGGTGTTGAGGAAAGCAGACATCGATCTCACCAAAAGGGCCGGAGAGCTCACTGAGGATGAGGAGGAACGTGTGATCACCATTATGCAGAATCCTCGCCAGTATAAGATCCCAGACTGGTTTTTGAACAGACAAAAGTACGTGAAGGATGGAAAGTACAGCTAGGTCCTGGCCAATGGTCTGGACAACAAACTTCGTGAAGACCTGGAGAGACTGAAGAAAATTAGGGCCCACGGAGGGCTGCGCCACTTCTGGGGACTTCGTGTCCGAGGCCAGCACACCAAGACCACAGGGCGCCGTGGCCGCACCGTGGGTGTGTCCAAGAAGAAATAAATTTGTAGGCCTTGTCTGTTAATAAAATAGTTTATACACCTAAAAAAAAAAATCTTTAAAAACATAACTGTTTGGGGATGGATTTCAGGTAATCAAGAGATAACTAAGGAAACCACAGCCAAAAAATCGTGGATGAGCCCTGATTATACGCAGTCTCTGGAACTACAACAAAACAAATGGGGGGATGTGGTGTGATTATCTGCACTCACATTATAGAACTGAGGCAACTGAGAAAAAAAAAAGAAAAAGGAAAGAGATCAGAACTAGAGCAAATTTGCTAGTGCTGGAATGCAAATAATATCACTTAAAACTAATAAATAAAAGAAGTCTATGTATATTTAATACAGGGGCACCTGGGTGGCTCAGTCATCAAGCATCTGCCTTCCGCTTGGGTCATGATCTCGGCGTCCTGGGATCAAGCCCCGCGTCGGGCTCCCTGCTCCACGGGAAGCCTGCTTCTCCCTCTCCCACTCCCCCTGCTTGTGTTCCCTGTCTTGCTGTGTCTCTCTCTGTCAAGTACATAAATAAAATCTTAAAAAAAAATTACAGATTTTAAATACTGATGTGCAAAAAGATTTTTTAAAGCACAATTCTTGATTTTCCGAAATGAAACTAGCTATCCTCATGAGCAAAAGGCAGATTTGCCAGGGACTTTTCACTTGTACAACGCTCCCCTGGGCCCCAGGAGAGGACCTGAATTAGTTTGCTAGGGCTGCTAGCACCACAAACCGGGTGGCTCAGACAACAGAAATTTATTCTCTCACATTTCTGGAGGCTGGAAGTCTGAAATAAGATGCTCTCTCAAGGCTCTAGGGAAGGGTCCCTGCCGGGCCTCTTTTCTAGCTGCTGGTAAACTCCTTGGCTTGTGAGAGCATAACCCCAATCTTCAGATGGCATTCTCCGTATGTGTGTGTGTGTGTGTGTGTGTGTGTGTGTGTGTGCGCACGCACGTGTGTGTCTGTAACATTTCCCTTTTTATAAGGACACAGTCATATTGGATTAGTGGCCAACCCTACTCTGGTAAGATTTCATCTTGAGTTTACTCATTAATAATTAACATTATTTCCAAACAAGGTCATATTCTGAGGCCTTCAATATATGAAGGTATAAAGATAATAGCATTGGGGACTTCCTATAGTTTTCTCTGTTTCTACGTCTGTGAGTATGGAGCGGTATGGAGACATAAGGCTGGGTAGTATCTAATAACCACCCCAAGATGATTTGGCCCTGAATGGGATCCAATGGCACAAAAATCTGGGTTGTACTTGAGGGATGGGATATGGTACTGAGGGCTGCCATGTGAGTTGAGAGGCTCTAATTTGGGAACTTAATGTTCACACAAAAATCTGCACAGGAATGTACGTAGCAGGTCAAACTTGGGAGTCTGCCCAGATACCCTCCCACAGGTAAGAGGCTACACAGGACCGTGGCCCACAAGCCACAGAATACTAGTTAGCAATAGAAAGAGCGGACTTTTGAGAGATGCAGTGTGAATGCATTTCCGGGGAATCATGCTGTGGAAGAAAGCTAATTCCAAAAGAGTTGTGTTCTCTATGGTTTCATTTATGTTAATACTTTTGAAATGACAAATTTGAGACATAGAGGACAGATTAGTGCTTGACAGGAGGAGGAATGATGGCAGGGCAGAGAGCAAGTTATAGAAAGGTAACAAGAGGGACCATGCAGGGGCGCCTGGGTGGCTCAGTTGGTTAAGTGACAACTTTTGGCTCAGGTCATGATTCTGGAGTCCCGGGTTCGAGTCCCTCATCGGGCTCCCTGCTCAGCGGGGAGTCTGCTTCTCCCTCTGACCCTCACCCTCTCGTCTCTCTCTCTCAAATAAATAAATAAATAAATAAATAAATAAATAAATAAATAAAAAAGAAGGACCATGCAATGTTGAAACTGCTCAGTATCTCCACCGTGTTGGTGAATATGCAAACCTACTCGGGTGATAAAAGTGTATAGAACCCGAAATACACACACAAGTGTAACTGGGAAATCTGAATAAAATCAGAGAATTATTTCAATGCCAACATCCTGGTTGTAATATTATACTACAGTTTTGCAATATATTACCATTAAGAGAAACTGGGCAAAGTGTACAAAGTATCTCTCTGTATGATTTCCTTTTTTAAAGATTGTATTTATTTTTTTAAAGATATGTATTATTTGAGAGAGAGAGAATGAGTGGTGGGGAGGCGCAGAGAGGGAGAGAGAGAGAGAGAAGCAAACTCCCTTACTGAGCGGGAAGCCCAACGTAGGGCTCGATCCCAGGACCCAGAGATTATGACCTGAGCCGAAGGCAGATGCCCAACTGACTGAGCCACCCAGGGCGCCCCTCTCTGTATTATTTCTTACAACTACAATGTGAATCTCTAATTATCTCAAGTTTTTCAGTTAAAAAAGGAAGAGTTTAACCTATTTGGGAGGGGTGGTGATGAAAGGGATGAGTTCTCTGAGGGAATGACATCTAAGCCAAGACATGAAGGTACAAAGGGGGCAGCAGAATGTGCAAAGGCCCTGAAGCACCAAAGAGCTTGGTAAGTCCATGGAACTAAAAGAAGTCCAGTGAGACCCAAGTGGGGAGACGCAGTAGCAAGACCAGGAAGGGCAACAGACTACTCTAGAGAACTGACCTTCTGCCTGAGAATAGAGACCATGTTTTATGAAGCAGAGTTCCGTGATTTCTTATGAACTTGGAAAAGCCCACTCAGGGTATTGGAAGGCAGCAAGGATACACGTAGAGGGACCATTCAGGCCATGTGGCAATAGGAAAACTATTTCAACATCCTTCGAGAAGGAGATTCAGGACGATGAGGTTCATTTTAGACCCACTGAGAGGGCACGAGCAGAGGAATACTCTGCCTCACACTTGGACTTCTTAATAAATAAAGGGCTTGTTTTGAGTGTCAACCTTCTGGGTTCAGCAGGAAATATAAAACCAACTGAGGGATCCCAGTTGAGGTCTACTAGAAACTAAATCCATCAGTCACCTCAGCAACCACGTAATGCCATGGATTTCCTTCCCTTGATTACTCTCTGGAAACCACATGCTTACCCAGCAGTGCCAGAGATGAGGCAGGCTCGGGGTCACTCCAATGATGCGTCAGGGCCACCGCCGGCATCTTACTGTCCCTGAATGGGCTCGCATGCCTATAACACATGTCCTTTAACTTTAAACTAATAAATGGCTTCTTCTTTTTTATTAAGATTTTATTTATTTATTTATTTATTTATTTATTTATTTATTTATTTGAGAGAGAGAGAGAGAGAGAGAGAAAGCAAGAGACAGAGCACGAGCAGAGGGGAGGGGCAGAGGGAGAAGCAGACTCCCCGTGGAGCAGGGAGCCCTGATGCGGAACTCGATCCCAGGACCGGAGACCCTGCTGCCCCACCCGGGTGGAGATTGGACATAGACATTCACTGACATCTTCAAAATATGACAGAAAGTTTCTTGCTTCACACGCCTCTCTCCCTCTTTTCACATTTCACCTGTTGCAGTCATCGGGAATCTCTGGAAGTCTTGGTACGAATTCAATCTCTCTCTCAATCTCATCATCCAGAGAACAGTAGAATATTCTATGGGTTGCATTAAAATCTCTGCGGAATGATTGGTTGGTTCTAGGTGAGCCGTGCCCTTGCTCTCACAAATGCACGCAGGGTCACAAGATTTGGTGGAGCAGGGAGAGGTCAGGCGGGGTGTGTGCTGCACAGCCCGCAGTTATTCCTCAAGATTCCACGGAGGGCCTGCTCTTCGGTTTGTTTCCAGACACAACAAGGGCCTCAGCAAAAGAATCTCTGGAAAGAAATGGTCTGGTGCTGGGTTCTCACGAGAATCGATTCCAGCTCCTTTTCTTTATCAAGGATGTCTGAGCAGTAGCATTTCACAGTGCACGGCATTGCCCAGTGATCCGGCGTCCTAACTTGTTCCAGCCACCAGCTGGGAAGGGAGTGAATCTTCAGAATCAGTCGGGAGAGCAAATATTATACGGTAAACACCTTTCCAAAACGTTGCCCGCGCAACTAGGAAATCAGAAGCACGGGCAGGAATTTAAACAATATTGTTGAACAAGCACAGACTAGTCCCCTTACCCCTGACATACCTAACAGTTAAACCAGGAGCATAAACTTCATGCCTCGAGTGTTCAGGCAGGTAATGTAAACAAATAAGCAGGAATGTGTGGGCACCGGGGTGTGATGGTGACTGTGGCAAAGTGAACAAGGTGAGCCCCATCCACAGGGGCAGCACCAGGCACTGACTGTCTTTAGAGAGAGCAGCATTTTGCAAGAGCTCACAACCTGGATTGATATGTGAAATTCCTTGATTTTTTTTTTTTTTTTATTTGACAGCAAGAGTCAGCGAGAGAGGGAACACAAGCAGGGGGAGTGGGAGAGGGAGAAGCAGGCTTCCCGTGGAGCAGGGAGCCCGATGTGGGGCTTGATCCCAGGACCTTGGGATCATGACTTGAGCCGAAGGCAGATGCTTAATGACTGAGCCACCCAGGTGCCCCCAAATCCCTTGATTTTTAAGCATGTGTGACACATTCTAATTTTTTAGACACTGTCCAGGCAAACAGCATGTCTATTGTAGCCTCCGACCAGCAGGCTGCCTGTTCCTGACTACTACTAAGATAAATTGTTTTTTACATTATTCATTTTCCTTTTCTCCATCCAACCCCAGGAGTCAAGTGGGAAGAAAGGGGCCCTCTCCACAATCTGGTCTGGGTATTTTTTTTTTTTTTTTAATTCAAGATCAACCCCCAGCCTGCCCATTCAGTCTGCTGCTAGCTGAGGTATCACGGGAGATTGCCCAGCGGAGGGACCACAATTTGAAGCTCCCGATTTCCTTTTTCATTTCTCTTTATTTCAGTGGTGGAGTCAAAGGAGCAATTATGTTGCTACAGTGATGGCCGTTTGTCTTGCAGGCAGAGTAAGCAGTTAAGGCAGAGGGAGGCCCAGACAAAAGCCAGGAGCAGCCTGTCAACTGCGATCACAACATCCGAGCTCTGAGTAAGAGAGACGGACTATTGCTTGCTCTTCGGGACTCATGGTCTTAAAACTACTGGAAGGACTTTACGTGAGCATCTGAGAAAGGATTAAAACCCAGCAAGTTTGTACTTACTGGCTGTGGCTAAGTTTTGAAATTGGTATACTGATCAAACCAGGGTTGGGTGAGGTCACGAGAAATGAAGCTCATGCTTGTTGCAGACGCTGTTGGAAGTCCATCCCAAATCACTTCCATCGTCCTTCCTCACTGAGAGAGTCTTGATTTTGTTTAGGTTCCTGCCACTTCCACCACATGACTCATTGGTAAATCCTACTCAGTGGTCAGATTCCCTTCACTAGCGGCAGAGTTAGGGCAAGCATGTGACCCAGCTGGTCACTGAGGTGAGGGATTAGAGACCTCTGGGGAAGGATTTATCTCTATTCATAAGGTGAAGCCTAAAAAGAGATGGCCTCGCTTCTTCCTTTGAATGTCGTCATGTCTGGATATGACACCCAGAACACCAGCAACCATCCTGTGACCATGAGGGAAAGCATCTGAAGGACAAATCTGAACTGCTAGTGGCAGAGAGGCAAGATGGAAAAACCCACATTCTTGGGATATATTTGAATCACTAAATTAAATTGAACTAAACAACCTTGAATCCCACCTTCCTGTGAGAAAAGAAATCTTTTTATCTTTTATGCAAATTTGAATTAAGGGTTTTCTGTTACTAACAGCCAAAGTATCGTAACCGGTACAATGTTCATTCCTAAAGATCTACAGTAAATCTCTTTTCCATCTAGAGTCAGATGGAATCATTCACTCATCATCCATTAATGAGCTTAATGAGTCAGCCCACAAGGCAAAGGAAAGCAGGTCCACAGGTAGAACTCCTGAGTGCCCCAGCAATCCCACTTCTGGCTACCCAAACGAAACAGAATCCGTATCTTTTTTTTTTTTAAGATTTTATTTATTTATTTGAGACAGAAAGAATGAGAGAGAGAGAGCACATGAGAGGGGGGAGGGTCAGAGGGAGAAGCAGACTCCCCGCTGAGCGGGGAGCCCGATGCGGGACTCGATCCCGGGACTCCAGGATCATGACCTGAGCCGAAGGCAGTCGCTTAACCAACTGAGCCACCCAGGCGCCCTCAGAATCCGTATCTTAAGAGATTATCTGCATTTCCATGTCGGTAGCGGCATTACGCACGATAGCCAAGTTATGCAAACAACTTAAATGTCTGTCAGTGGATGAATGGAGAAAGAAAATGCAGAGTGCAGAGGAAATGGAATATTACTCAGCCTTTTTTTAAGGTTTTATTTATTTATTTGAGATAGAGAGGGTGAGAGAGAGATCGCTCATGAGAGGGAGAAGCAGAATCCCCACTGAGCAGGAAGCCTTTCAAGGGGCTCCATCCCAGGACCCAGGGATCATGACCTGAGCTGAAGGTAGATGCTTAACTGACTGAGCCACCCAGGTGCCCCAATATGACTCAGACTTAGAAAGAAGGAAACCCTGTCCTTGGTGATGACATGGATGAAACTGGAGGTCTGTGTGCTAAGTGAAATAAGCCAGACACAGAAAGACAAAAACCGCATGGTGTCACTTATGAGTAGAATCTAAAAAAGTTGAACTCTATGGGCGCCTGGGTGGCTCAGTTGGTTAAGCATCTGCCTTCTGCTCAGGTCATGATCCCAGGGCCCTAAGATCGAGCCCCACATCGGGCTCCCTGCTCAGCGGCGAGCCTGCTTCTCCCTGTCTCTCTCTGCTGCTCGCCCTGCTTGTGCTCTCTCTCTCTCTCTCTCTATCAAATAAATAAATAAAGTCTTTAAAAAAAGAAGAAGAAGAAAAAGTTGAACTCTAAAGAAGCAGAGTAGAATGGTGGTTGTCAGGGGTGGGAAATATTGGTCAAAGGGCACCAAGTTTCAGTTATGCAGGATGAACAAATTCTGGGGATCTAAGCATGGTGACTATAGTTAACAATACTCTATTGTATACTTGAAATTTGCTAAGAGGAGATCTTAACTCTTTGCATGAAAAAAAAAAGAAAGAAAAGGTAACGTGCAAAGTGATGGATTTATTAACTAGCTTGATTGTGGTAAGCATTTCACAAGGCATGTGTATATCAAAATATCATAGTGTACACCTTAAATATACACAATTTTTATTTGTCAATTATACCTCTGTAAAGCTGAAAAAAAAAAACCAAACAGACAAAAGCAAGGCTGTAGGTTCCTTTCTTCCAGTTTGTTTACCAAGTCCCTCTGTTCCTGAAGGAATGTGGGCGGAAGAGTGCAAATATAACTCCCACACATCCACATAAACACACGCATCCATATATAAAGACAGCTGCGACAACAGCACAAAGGGGGCTCTCCTATGCCAATGGGTATTTGGAAAGTATCACATCTTGTGTTTACTTTTAGCAATAAAGATGACATCCAATCAACAAAACGTGGTGTTTATTGCAGTCCCTTGTTTTCAAAGATGAAGGATGGGTGGGGCCACAGAGAAAGCATACGGTCTGGAAACAATGGCTTTCTGGCACTTAATGTTCAGGAGAGACACAGGGCAGGGCACCTTCGTATTAAACCCGGTGACCTGTTGTCTAGGAGTCTTCCAGTCATGTCAGTGTCAAGACCCACTATTTCCAGCGTGGTGCCTTCCCGGGATTCAATCTTGTAATAGCCGACATGGCTACCCAACATCCAGCCCCTTCTTTTCCTTATTAATAGTAAAAGAAATGCGGCTATTAGGGGGTGGGGGAAGGGCAGGTGGCAGCCCATTCTGACCAAAAGACAAAGGCGGAAGATTTCAAAGAGCAGGGAGTCTGTGTTTTGTGCCCTCACATCACGGCATCGGCCAAAGTGTGGAAGCGTGGCACCTGTTCCTCCAAGGAAGGAGAGCCCAGCCTTCTCCAGAGAGGAGAGGTCACCCCCGGGGGGGGGGGGGCTCTGGAGACAGAGCTAGGGGAGAGCCACCAGAATCTTCTCTGGTGAAGAAGTGGGGCACGAGCGGGGCATGATTACAGCGGCCGAGTGGAAGGACCAAGAACATTCTCATTCTCTCCTTGGAGACTCTCAGTCCAGCCATGGTTAAAGCCACCTCTGTGGTCAGTCAGGTGTTAAGTTCTATAACTTCTGTGGGCCGGGGAGAACGGAAGGAAAACCAGAGGGGAAAGAGAGAGATGTTTCTGTGTTTCATCTGGGTCTAATTAAGGAAGTGATTAATTGGAAAACACAGAGCCCCAAGAGGCGAAGCTAGGAGGCCTTTCAGTGCACATGATGGCTACGGTCTTGCTGCTTTGGAAATGGTAATAGTTCATCATTGAGGGTTTCCCTGGAAGAGCTATTTCACGGTGTTTGATTGAAGCAGCCTGTGGCTGAGGAAATGAATAATGTAAATCCCACAATTTACTTGGATTACTCCCTTCCCATCTGAGCTGGGTTAAAATGCTTTGTGATGATCAAATGTCCCCAGTAGGAACTGAAAGGTGGGCATTGTGGGGCTAGAGAAATTGTACTGCTCTGCTTGAAATGCCTGCTTCGTGTGTTACTGAACCTCTGATCATAAGCACAGATTGCCAAATTACCCTGAGCAATCCACCCTGTAGCACTTAAAAAAAGAAAAAAGAGAGAGAGAGACTGTTTTTAAAAGAACAAATTTGAAGATTATTGCTTTCTTCCCTTCTGGATTCTTCCTACTGGTTATCCTGCTTTGCTGCAAGGACTTCTGAATACTGTCACCTCTTAAAAGCAATCTCTCTTCTTGCTCTGTGCACACACATCTGGCCTGCGTGCTGTGGAAAACAGCCACCAGGCTCCTGCTTTCCCAGAATCCCTGGCTGGATGTTGAGTATCCTCTAGAAGAGGAATGGGTAGAGATCAAAGAGGAAATTCTTTTTTTTTTTTTTTTTTGAGAAAAAAAGAGTAGGGGACATGTTATCCGTCTCTGACCATATTATTTGAACACCAGCTCCTTTTTTTTTTAAGATTTTATTTATTTATTTGAGAGAGAGAGAGAATGAGAGATCGAGAGCACGAGAGGGAAGAGGGTCAGAGGGAGAAGCAGACTCCCCGCTGAGCAGGGAGCCCGATGCAGGACTTGATCCCAGGACTCCAGGATCATGACCTGAGCCGAAGGCAGTCGCTTAACCAACTGAGCCACCCAGACGCCCTCCTTTTTTTTTTTAAATAAGGTCCCACAGTTTAAGTCCCGTAGGCCCAAAAATAGAATCCTTAAAACTACGTTTCCCAATTTCCCTTGAGGCTGGATGCAGACATGTGATCTAGGTTCCACCAATCAGACACAGACATTCAAAACTCTGATTTGGAAGTAAGCCAAGGCTGAAGAAGCTTTGGGGAGGAGGGACATACCACTGCAAGCACACGTGGTAGCACAAGCAGGAGATGAGAGTGCCAAGTTCATTCTGGCAGTTCTGCGGAATGCTTTAGGGATAGCAGGGCCTGCGCTCACCACCTCATCAACCTGATCAGGGGCGTGGCTTTGATCACTGAACGTGCTAGTGTGCCTCGAGCCCGTTTCTCTGGCCTTCCCTGCCTACCATCTCCTCATAAAGTTTCCTTTCCTACTAAAACCAGCCAAGGAGGATGCTGTTCTTTGCAGCTAAAAATTGCCCTACCCAAGCGGCACACACTTTGATATGCGATAAGCCTGCACTTGCAAAGGAGGATTCGAGAAAGCTCTTCTATAGAAGCAGGGAACAGTGTATCTCTTCAATAAACGGATTCTAATGCTGACTTGTCCTTGGTACAGAGGAGCCCTGACAAGCTCAGGAGACTTGAGGGAGCTGTTCTTGTCTCTCAGAACACACAGAGGAAAAATAATTGCAGCGAAAACACAGGATCACATCTACTCTTATGACATAAGCAATAAGCAAAGAAGTGACAGTCTAAGCGGGGTGGTTCTAAGAGTATTGCCTTTCTCTCCCTGCCTGAAGTGACACCATTTGAGAAAGTTTCCCCTGGGTCGGGAAGACTGTTTTCATCTTCACGAGTGTCCCTTCCGAAGGGCGAACCCTGGTGATAGGGCTTACCCCTTGATCCTTAGCTGCCTGGATGACTTCAGCTGACACAGCTCAGGATCAAGTTCTTGGGAAAGATACCAGGAGGGCCCCAGGAAGAAGACGGTGGTAGGACACTGACGACACATTTCGTGTCTCTCCCCAGGGCTGGCTCTGTGTAAGCTGTGAGTCGACGCGGTTTTAAAAGAAATTAGAAAGAAAACATCACATCTTCGTGGTTCTTTGACAATCAAAACAAGAGCAAGATAAATCTCTTTACTGTTTCAAATGTGATTTCCCCAAATGAAGGAAATCTAAACATATGGCAAGAAGCTTTAAAATCTGTTCATGTGTGAATGTCATGATAAATTTGGAACCGGTGAGTGATACCAACCACCAGGCCACGTTCTCTGGAAATGGAAGGGAATCTCTCGAATTCAGTTTCTCCTTTTGTTGTGGAGCTGACTAAATCTGCCTGTGGGGGCCACTTTCCTCCCAGATTGGCAATGAGATTTTGAAGAAAGAGCACTACTTGCTAGGCTTAAATATACTGAAAGGGAGGTTAAAAACAAGGTAATATGGACAACGTTAAATGCTACAGAACATCTCATGACGTTGGATGTCTGAATCCCAGTTCCATCTACTATATGACCTTGGCCAAGTCACTTGACCTCTCTAATGCTGTTTCCTCATCTATTAAGTGAGAAGACTCATTCTCAGCTTATAAAACTGTTATTGATAACATTAGCAAAATACCTATGGTAAGGGCTAAAGAAATGGGAATTATTAAGTGAAGATTAAGCCTCTACCTTCAGCCTGGCCCATGCAATGGTAAGGATAAGGGAATATGAGCTTCTAGTTGAAGCCTCTAGAAAGTTGTAAGTCACTATGAGGATTCAGTAAGTGGCCTTCAGGAGGGAGACTTAAAAAGCCAGTCTGCCTTCACCAGTGAGCACACAAGCTCATTATCAAGCTGTTTGTTAATCTCTGCCACATCCTTTCACTTGGAATTGAAATAAGAGAACTACCTGCCCTTTGGACAATGTGCTTAAGTTTTTTTATTGTGAATGGTAACAGGGTGGGGACTAGAATGTAATTGACAAATAGCTTAGATGTAAAGAGCATTAATTGGAAGACTCCTTATGGACAGTTATTCACAGCAAACAAATTCAAAACAGAAGATGCTGCTTGAAAATCATGAATTTAGTTAAGGTTGAAAGATACAAGAATAGTTAAGTGTTTTGCACGAAGGAAATCTTGTTGATGATCCAGTAGAATTGATGCCGGTAGAACATAGTCTCTTAAGGGTTTTGCTTTGTTTCGTTGAGAGAGGCCTGTTGTCCTGGTTAGTTCAGCTGGGGGTTCCTTCCCTCTCGTTGAGAACCTGGAGCAGAGAGTCCACCAACTTAAAAGATATTAAAAAGACAGAAGCAAACATAGTTAGCGATTCTGAGGTCTACTGCTAGAGGCAAATACATTCCCAACAAACCATCAGCATCACTTGGGAGCTTGTTAGAAAACCAAATTCCTAGGTCTACCGCAGACCTAGTGAATTGGAAACTCTGGGGGTGGAGCCCAGCGATCTGGGCTTTCAGAAATCCTCCAGGAGATTCTGAGCATGTCCATGCCGGAGAACCACAGCTGTCCCCGAGAGAGAGAGATAGAGAGAGAGAGAGAGAGAGAGAGAGAGAGAGAGAAACTGACTTCCTCTTTCCGGAGCCACTATATGTTTGCCTCTTTCTGTTCTATTAGCCTACCTTGTATCCTGATATGACTATTCAGGTCTATTTTGACCAAAGTTGGAAATTAAATGTATCATCGCCAGGAATTTGTTACTAAAGTGTCAGCGGGGTAGGAGGACTATTAGCGAATATGGAATCTTAATTCTTACTTTGCTTACTTTGGCAATGCCTCATTGCACAAATCAAAGCCAGTTTATGAAACACATGACGGCACATTACGAAGCCATGACTGCAAGGGGTGGTGCTGTGCAACTTGGGAACAGGAGCTAATTTGGATTTCTGCCAATTCTAAATTTATTGTGGTTTGCTCATTGTGGTTTCTGTTCAAATTCAGACTGAAGAAAGAATGAGTAGTTGTAATGTTAAAATACGTCTTTGTTCCCATACAGCACCCTTTATATGCTGAGATGAGAAAACGCCCTTCAACCAGACTCGAGCTTATTACGCCTTCCAAGATTCTCAGGCCGTTCAGGTTCCCCAGCGGCCAGACCTGCCATTTGTTTCTAATAAAGGAACTACTGATAGTCTCAGGCCAGTTATTACCTGCTCTGTGGCTCAACTATTTTGACCAGGTGCTAACGAGGCCAGGGTCCGGGGTTCAATTCCCACACAGACCAATTAGTTTTGCTTTTCTCCATGTGCCCAGGGCTGCACTATTAAGGGTCACCAGCCTGCCTGAAGATGCTTCCATCCATCTTGCAATATGAGCCACTGGTTATAAAAGGGGCCGGCAGAGGAGGTGGGTGAGGATCCATGAAGCCCCCACATTGGCTCAAAATATTGAATCTGAGCTGTTTGGCTCAAGGGAATGGAGGTGAAGCTACCATGACAAGAGGAGTTGGTAACCTAGGAAGATCAAGGACCAGAGGCAGGAGGGCAGGGCTATATTTGAGGTGGGGGTGACCTCACTCTGCTCCTTCATAGCAACTGTCAAGGTAATCAGGGAATTTTTAGTTATTCTCAAGTACATGTTGCTGCTTTTCCTATACTTGGAACTTCCTTTGGAGCGTTTCACATATTAAGAAATAAAACCTTTCTATTCTCTGTGCTGATTTGATGGGACAGTGGGAGCCATCCCTTAAAAGTGAGGGCAAACTCATACATTTACTTCCTTTCCATAACAGCCTCTCCAGTGCACTCCCTGGGCCCCTTTCTTCCTGTCCACCAAATAAGTAAAAAACAAAGGCTGTAAAGAACCATGGTCTAGGTCCAAATTACAAAAGGAACCCGAAGGCCCACTTCAACCTTCATTGAAACTCAAGACAATCCACAGCCACATCTAGAATTACGGATTAGGCCACGGGGCTGACTTGATAGAGACCATTGGGTAAAAGTTCCATTAATTTTTTGTGATAAGGGTACAGTTAAAAGATGAAGGTTAACCTTGAAAATGATTGGCCATAATTGTTAATAATGTTCCAGAGCTCGTTTGCCACGATATAGTAGTCTAGATTCAGTGCACATTTATACAAGTCTTTTCTGAATTAAGTAAATATCTCTGCCACCAAAACATAGGAAGATGCTCAGAGTTTCTGACTACAGCTCTGGAAGATTTGGCAACAGAACTTCATGTTTTATTACTAAAATGGGAGAGGAGAGCATATGTGGATAGTTTTTAATGTTAAGAAAAGTCCTTCAGCCTTTGAAAATTCCTTCTGCTACTTCTGGCAATGCTCGGCTAAGTTATTAAACTTCTTTCTAACGCTGAGCAATATATGGATTTCTAATAGAACCATTCTCTTGGTACTCCCTCTTGTGAGTAAGAATTGTAAGATGTTTTCAATTTGCATATCAACATTCTTTCACTAAGACGGAATTTCCAAAGCAGGAAGAGTGATAAACTCTTTTGGTCTATGCAACAACTACACTAACTGTTGAATTTTTTTCATATCACTGAGAAATATATCCAAAAGAATGGTACCAATGTGTATAATAGTTCATTATTCAACTTAAGGTGGAACAAAATGCAGGGCGCCTGGGTGACTCAGTCAGTTGGGCGTCCAACTCTTGGTTTTGGCTCCAGTCATGATCTCGGGGTCGTCGTGGGATTGAGCCCCACAACAGGCTCTGTGCTCAGCGGGGAGGCTCCTTCCCAGTCTTGCTCTGCCCTTCCCCCCCTTATGCGAACTCTCTCAAATAAATAAAGTCTAAAAAAAAAGGTGGAATGAAATGGGATGGGCCTCCTAAACTTACAAAAAGAAGAAAAACAAAACATACAAAAATAGTAGAAAATTGAGGCCTGATTATAAAAAGATGACTTAGTTTCTCCTGTGTCACATGAATACTGATAAATATTGTCCCCTTGAAACACTCTCTGTGACGGTCCACTCAGTCCACCCCACACTAAACCACTCAGAGATCTTTTTGGAGCTATTTCATGATGGGCTTCGCAGCTTACAGAATATTCTTCTGAATATGACAGGAAAACTTTGATTTTTAAGGAAGGAGCTGAATTTTTATTTTTTTTAACAAGATTTAGGGGCACCTGGGTGGCTCAGTCGGTTAAGCGTCTGCCTTCAGCTCGGGTCATGATCCCAGAATCCTGCTCTCTCGCTCACTCTCTTTCAAATAAATAAATAAAGAGTAAAAGTTATTTATTTATTTATTTATTTGAGAGAGGGAGCGAGAATCTCAAGCATAATCCCCACTGAGCACAGAGCCCGATGGGGAGCTCGATGGGGAGCTCGATCCCAGGACCCTGAGATCATGACCTGAGCCAAAATCAAGAGTCAGCCGCTTAACCAACTGAGCCACCCAGGCGCCGCAGGAGCTGAATTAAAAAAAACAAAAAACAAAAACATTCCAAAGTTATGCAGAGCCAGAGTTGAGAGAATAAAGCAACTCAAAGTGGATATTGGGGTTTCACTCAAAAAGGAAACGAGCTGGGAGTGTAAGTCCATTTCAGTGTTTGTAAAATTGGTTTTGGGGGTTTTGTGCTGGTGATCATCGTTATTCCTCAGACAAAGAAGGTGCTGCTCTTGGACATCTACCCCTAGGAAGTCCATCAAGTCACCTGACAAAGAAAAGACCTCAGCCAGGGGCTGAGAAGTCCATCCCAAATTCCCGGAGCCCTCAGAGCCCTGTAACCCACCCACAAAGAAGGGAGCTGACCCCAATAATACAGGTGGGGGCAAGAGAATCACTCGGAGCTTTGTACAAAGTTGCTACTTATTTCTGTATCGGTGGGTTTAATCCAGATTTTCTTTCTGAATAAAGGCTACTAGAGATTTTCTCCCTAGGTGCTTAATGCAACAAATGAACTTTCCGTTTGTGTTTAGCATCGAGAATCCACAATAGACCAAAGCGCAGTGAAACATAGAGCCTCCCTCCAGAGAAGCCGGCTGAGGCTTGGGAAAGCCAGCCCTGAACCTCTACAAAGGGGCCATCAATCAAAGAGTTAATCACCATGAAGGAGTGAAGGGGGCAGTTCCTCAAGCTCTGCGAGTGAAACACAGTATTATTGTCAGAAACAGTGAGAAGCAAGGCCACTACTGGATCCTGCATCCTTCATATTTAAGATCCATGAGGACCCACCGTTGCCCAGCAGACACTTCACATGTCCACGGAGCCCGCGTGGGCTCCTGCCCTTGCTCTCACCAGTGAAAAGCTATGTGAGAGAGAGGAATACAATGTTCTTGAATCTTCCTCCGAAGACCGCTGTGAGCATGAACAGAGTGGAGGCAAACTGCTTTGCCCAGGACTTGGATTACGGTAATCACTCAACAGAAGTAGCTATCCTTAGTATTACTAGAGTTGTGACTATTATTTTTGCTTTTTATACAAATTTCATGGAAACTTCTTAAAGGTTAATGAGAATCACTTCATTTTCAGTGGCCTTGCTTTCCTCCTATAAATTTTATTCTCTCTTTCATCCCATTTACTGTCTTTTTATCTAAGCAGTGCCAGTTTGGTATAATTCTTTCTCCCTCTCTTCTACAAGACCATATACAGGACAAATCGGTTGATTAGATATGTTCACCAAGTTTCAAAATACTAGTGTGAGACCCAAACTAGGTAATCTCAGAAGAAATATAAAGAAGTGCTCTTTTGCATAAAAGGTAGCAAACCAGAGTGCTATCTCTCTCTTTTTTAAAATATTTTATTTATTTATTTGACAGAGAGAGCGAGCACGAGCAGGGGGAGCAGCAGAGGGAGAAGGACAAGCAGGCTCCCAGCTGAGCAGGAAGCCTGCTCCCAGGACCCTGGGATCATGACCTGAGCCGAAGGCAGACACTTAACCAACTGAGCCATCCAGGTGTCCTCAGAGTCCTCTCTTCTAAAAGCATATGTGAACAATCCCTTCCACTAATTCTTATCAAAAACAAATGTAGAGCATGTTGCCGGAGGCAAGGGAAACAAAAGCATTAAATGAACTATTGGGACTTCATCCAGATAAAAAGCTTCTGCACAGTGAAGGAAACAATCAACACAACTGAAAGTCAGGCTACGAATGGGAGAAGATATTTGCAAATGGCATATCTGATAAAGGGCTAGTATCCAAAATCTCTAAAGAATTTATCAAACTCAACAACCAAAAACAAATAATCCAGTTAAGAAATGGGCAGAAGACATGAATAGATACTTTTCCAAAGAAGACATCCAGATGGCTGACAGACACATGAAAAGATGCTCAACATCACTCATCATCAGGGAAACACAAATCAAAACCACGATGAGATATCACTTCACACCTGTCAGAATGGCTAAAATTAACAACACAAGAAACAACAGGTATTGTAAGGATATGGAGAAAGGGGAACCCTCTTGCCCTGTTGGTGGGAATGCGAACTGGTGCAACCACTCCAGAAAACTGTATGGAGATTCCTCAAAAAGTTAGAAATAGAGCTACCCTACAATCCAGCAATTGCAGTTCTAGGTATTTACTCAAAGGATACAAAAATATAGATTTCAAGGGACACATGCACCACGATGTTTACAGCAACATTATCAACAATGGCCAACTATGGAAAGAGCCCAAATGTCCATCAGCTGATGAATGGATAAAGAAGATGTGGTGTATATATACAGTGGGATATTACTCAGCCATCAAAAAGAATGAAGTTTTGCCATTTCCAACAACGTGGATGGAGCTAGAGTGTATTATGCTAAGTGAAATAAATCAGTCAGAGAAAGACAAATACCATATGATTTCACATATATGTGGAATTTAAGAAACAAAACAGATAAACACATGGGAAGGGAGGAAAAAAGAGAGAAAACAAACCATAAGAGACTCTTAATGATAGAGAACAAACTGAGGGTTGCTGGAGGGAGATGGGTGGGGGAGGGGCTAGACGGGGGATGGGGATTAAGGAGGGCATTTGTTGTGAGTGCTGGTGTTGTATGTAAGTGATGAATTACTGAGTTCTACTCCTGAAAGCAATATGGCACTGTGTGTTAACTAACTAAAATTTAAATAAAAATTAAAACAAATAAACATAGGGATTGACTCAAATAATCTTTGGCCTCCCTTTCAAAATATTCTGGGAGGGCCTGTTGGATTAAAAAAAATCCCATCAATGCACAATCACTAATCAGCATGACTACTGATTATACTCCTAAACTGGAGTTTGGAACCAATACCCCTTCGATTTGTTAAGAGGAAAAATCATCTATTATGTCGAAAGAAAATTACGGGAAGTGTCTACTCATTTCTCAGCATGTATTGGTGTCAGCTTAATTAAGTGGTTCTGAAGGCTTGCACCGTAAACAATTTTATTCTTCTCTGCTCAAACCTAACCTCCTTCCAACTCTCCCCAAACACCTCCACCCCCCACCCCACCCCACCCCCTCGCCCTCTCCCACCTGGTACGTTATACCTTTAGGTTTTGAACCTAGGATTTTAAAGTTGCTGTCATCCTGGTAATCCCAAGCAGATGGGGGAGGTGACTGATGGCTTCTGGTCCCCTTTGCTTCTAGGAGACTTAGCAAATTCCTTGCAGCTTCTTCCCACCGCATGTACTCTTGCAGCTGCTGCATCAGGCTTGCTCCCTCATAAACATATGGGGACTCTCCTGTGCTCTTTTTCCCCATTAAGTGCCCTGTGAAAACAAAACCAAAAACAGACTACCACCAATAAACCCAGGGGAAGGAAAAAACAAGAAATTGCAAAGGACACCAATTAAGTTTGCCCTGCTTCCTCCGAAGTGCAGAATAAACAGCATTTTCGTATCAGACGTTAGTTCATAAATGACTGCCTGTTCAGAATG
Source organism: Eumetopias jubatus (assembly GCF_037043125.1). Taxonomy (NCBI): domain Eukaryota; kingdom Metazoa; phylum Chordata; class Mammalia; order Carnivora; family Otariidae; genus Eumetopias; species Eumetopias jubatus. The sequence goes on from NW_028274822.1 coordinate 16,741,484, forward strand.
TGCAACCAGCTGAACACAACCTACAACCACAGCTCAGGACCCCTGGGTTTGGTCCCAGCACCTCCACTAACCAGCTAGGTGACCTCTGCCAAGTGTTGAGCATCCCCAGTCCTCAATTTCCTCAACTCTACACTGAACAGGTCGGACTAGATGAAACCTAAGGAACCTTCCATATCTACAATGTTGCCACCAATTCTACTCCCAGCTGAATGATGGAGGTTAAACGTCTTCCTGAGTTGCTTCTAAATTGCTGCCGAAAAGAAAGAGTCTTGGTGCTTTTCTTCGTGTGATTAAAAAGGACGTTGGTTTCCTCTGGGCTCTAATACACATGTACCAATGGAATTTTTCATTTAAACTTTCTTAGAATTTTTGCTGAGACTGAATCTAGGAATTGTCACCTAGAAATTCATTTGTTGAGTATGTAATGAAAAACAAGGTGAAAACAAGTTCTGAGCAACGATTCTCAGTCACAGAAATGCAGAATTTTCTCCTAGATGTCTGAAACGGTCAGTGAAAGCCTACCCGTGGCTCCAGCGATGTGCACTTGCCATATAAATGAAGAAAAGTTGCTGTGTGGGAGGCCAGGCCACTAAAAATGCAGAAATTCATGTATGCAAGTGGGGATAGCCACGGTGTCAGAAGTGGGTAGGGAGTTCAAGGTCTGCATTCTTAACACCTTAGCCCCTTGCTAAGAATACCCACATTATCTTACTTACTTTCTTCAGTGCTTTTTTTCCCATCTCCCTGCAATTGGATTTTATAGTACTTTTAAAATCCTAATACTAGTAAAACTATGGTGCTTAAAAAAAAAAGATTTATTTATTTGAGACACAGAGAGAGAGCGCGCATAAGCAGGGGGAGCGGCGGGTAGGAGAAGCAGGCTTCCCGCAGAGCAAGGAGCCTGATGCGGGGCTTGAACCCAGGACCCTGGGACAATGGCCTGAGCGGAAGGCAGACGCTTAACCGACTGAGCCACCCAGGCGCCCCAAAGCTATGATGCTTTTGATTTAAAGCTCACAAGGAAAACTCTCTGTGGCTCCAATGTTGTCTGGCATTAGATGTATTTAAGGCAAACTTCATGGGAATAAGGTTCAACAGACCTCAGCCACTTAAAATGGCAAGAGCTCCATCCACCAACAGAGAAGCCCTCCCCCTGACTTTATTGTTGGCGTGTCTTTACGGGACATTTCATTTGATCTATTCCACAATAGGTTCGATGCAAATGCGACTTGCCAAAGGTAACCCACGTATAAGCAAAGATTCTAGGATTAAAATCAGCTCACAGACAAGACTCTACTATATTATACTGCTTGGAAGTGTCTTTGAACTCCCTAAAAATATAAGGCAGGTAGAAATCACTCTGGGGTCCGGAAATAAGGGTAATGTCTACAAAGCGCTTTCTAACGTTATCAAAAGGAATAGGGATCATGTATCAGTGTATCATGATTCATTATGTGACTCAGAAAAATTAATTCTGTGAGTATTGGGGCACCTTAAAGTGAGGTCTTACTGCATTGCAGTGTGAGCACCTGTCATTTATGACATGACACCTCACACAATTTCAAGACCTGACTGAGGACACGGTCCCACCTGAAGGATTGGAATCTTGAAGGATTGGCTCCTCCATTATCTGCTTGGTCGGGTTGGTACCCGGATATCCATGAAATCACCTGGCTTTTAGTCATAACAGTGATTATGGGGCACAGCTTCCCAGGAAGCAATGAAGCATTTGGCTTTATTTGTATGGAGGAAATTGAATCATGATGATGGGAAAGCAGGATTAGAACCTGATGCTCCATTAATGACCTTGGTCACTCTTATCCCCCCTCTCTGCTCTCGTCTAGTTAGGATGCTAGAAATGAAGAAGGTGCTATGGCCAACGAAGCAGAGGGGCAATGGAGCTGTTTTTACAAACAAGAACTCCATTTTTATCATGCCTGAATAATTTGGTGGACTTTTGTAAAACGGGGAGATAAAAGTAATCCACCATTCTGTGATTGATTTAATATAGTTCCTCGTGACAGCGTATAGATCTGCATATTTGGTGGGTGGGTGGTGTTCAGACTCCCACCCCCAGATCCAGAGACTGGTCATTAAGGGAAGGAAGTGCACCGTCTCTAACATCCCAGGGAACCCACTGCCTGGGTCCTATTTCACTTTGGAGAGGGCTATACTACCAACCAAATGATCGTCTCCATGGCGACACGGATGCTCCGCCCACTTCCACTTCTCCCGTCACTTGTTATGTCTCCGTATCATAGTAATAGAGATCTCAGCCTAGACAAAAGGCAGACCCTTGAAAAAAATAAAACCTTGCCCCGAAGTAAAATAAATAAATAAATAAATAAATAAATAAATAAATAAAAGCTTTTGTCCCTTTTAATCACGTAAAAATACCACTACCACAGCAGGCTTGAAACATAAATGAATTTTCTTAACTCAAAATTTGAAGATCACCCCAACTTAGGAAAATCTCCATTAAGACACAGAGTGTTGAGCACTTCTGAGAGCTAGTTTTTCTGGAGTGATCCTTAAACTACATTTCACAGTTTCTGGGGCAACACTCCCACAGAGAGCCATTCTGCCGCTGAACAGTGGTGTCTCAGAATTCAACCTTCCAGGACATTCGTGACGTCAGTGTGAGAGCCACGACCGGGAGCATTTCATGGGAGCAGAGCGGAGAGTTAGCACGACCTGTATTCTCATACCTATATTTTGCACAAACAAAACATTTCCAGAAACATCAAGCCAGATAAGAATTTAAGTTTTCCATCTGTTAACTTGCTTTCCATTGCTGCACCATGCTTCTCTCAGCTGCAAGAAGCAATTCCCTTAACAAACCTGCAAATTTGTGCTGACAGCTTCCTCATGGACAGCAATATGTAGCTTTAGTTTGATATAATTAAAACTAAACTGCACGTCTTCAGTGATTGAGGAGGACAGGCATTTCCTTAGGAGAGTGGAAAGCTAAATTTAAAATCTAACAACATTGTTCCTGCTTATGAGTGCTCAGATTCCCAGAGAGCACATTTCTCCAAAGCAAACTTTTTCTCAATCACATGTTATTTTAGACCCAACTGTGATTTCCTACTTCACCTCCCTCTGTCTCTTGTTCTCTCCATCAACTCTGCAAAGCTGGCCAAGAGAGGAAAAGGGAAAAGAGTGCTTCCAAGAACACATAGGAAAATAAGAAAATTGGGGGGGGGGTGCCACTGGTTAGCGTGCTCTTGGATTAGGAATGCCCGAGTGCCCCCCATGCAGGGTGTTTCAATGCCAGACCTCCTAAGCACCCGGGGGACAGGCGCACTGGGGAACTATAGCAATCAGCGTGGGCTTGCTTCAGAAACAACATGATTCCAGGGGCCCAGATGACTCTCTTGTCCTGCTTTTGGCCTGTACAGGTTGCCTCATAATAAGCCTTTTAGTCCAAAAATATGAATGAGCGAAAAGAGGTTGGAAATCTGGGACTTTCATTCTACCTTTCCAGCCCACTGGCTGGTGGCCGGACGGGACAATGGCCACTAGGTCTAAATTCCCAGAAATCCTTTTAAAGCATGAATTCTAGGTTCGGCTTTGGAATACCTTCTAAATACCCTTCTCTCTTTGAGGGTGGGGTTTTTCATCTTCACCCATCCCAACCTCTCCTCTATGTGTTCCGGGTGTCCCCTCAGAGATCGCAAATACCTTCATCCCTGGGACCTCAGGAACTCGGCAATGAAGACTACCCTGGTGGCAACCCCGAGTTCTGGATTTCTCTGACAGAGGATACGCAACACAGAGGAGCTGAGGACGTGACCGGTCAGCCTCACCTCTTCCCATAAATGCGTCCCGATCCTCACACCATCTGTGACTGGGCTGGTGTTGGGATTAGCATCTTTTTCCAACACATCCTCCCCGACTACGAGTACATGGCTAAGGAAATAGTGGAACGCACACCACCCGCACCAGCACCACCCGCACCACCACCCCTTAAATCTCTGTGGGATCGACCAGCTTCTGGGGAAGAGTTGGGGCCGTGGTAGCCGGCTACCTGGGGAGGCTTCGGAGGAAGCTGGAAGCTTTGCATCGGCCAGACAGAGGCTATGCCGGGCGCGGGGGAGAGCCCCGGAGCGACGCTGGGTGGGCGCGGGGTGGCGGGGCCGCTACCCTCCGGCCAGTTGCCGGAAAGCCGTGGGGTCGCGCCCGGCTGCCCGCCCCCCGGAGGGCGCCCTCCCCACCGCCGCTGGGGTTCCGGGGCCCGGCCGGCGCGCCTCCCAGCCCGGGGCATGGAGGCCAGGACGTGTGGACAGAGGGAAGGGGGAAGGAGCTAGGGGAGGCCGCAGATCTAGAGAGCCGGAGGACAGCGGGGGCTCGGGGACGGAGAGGCCGGGATCGGCGTGGGGAGCGGGCGCCCGGAGCCTGCGAGAGGGCAGGAGGGAGGGCCGGGGAGAGGGAAGGCGGCGGAGAGGAAATCGCCGCAGTGGCGGAAGGACCGAGGGAGCTCAGGAGAGCCACAGACAAGGGGGCGGCATGCCGGGCGCGCTCGCTGAGCAGCCCGGGACCCCCAGGACCGGCTCCCACACCTGTGGCTTTGCGCGGCGCCCGGGGCGCAGCCCGCGTCCGGCTCCCGGCGGTCGGAATCCCGGGGCTCCGGGACGCGCTCGGGGACCCGGCTCCCCACGTCGTTCAAGGACAGAACCGTGCGAGACAAGGCTACCAACAGGCGGATAAAAGGAGGTGTGGGGTAGGTGAGGGGGCAGGTTGGCTTGTCGGGGGAGCCGGCCCGGGCGCCCGCGGGAAGAGGGAGGGGAGCGGGAAAGGACCAGCGGCGCAGCCCGAGGCTGCTCGGGGACCGACGGCTTCCCAGGACGGGCAAGGGGGGTGGGGCGGGGTGTGGCGTGGAGCCCGGTGCGAGCGGAGTGGAAAGGTCGCGGCAGACGGCTGGGGTCCCGCCGAGGACTGGAGCGCGCGGGACACTCACCCACAGCCCAGTGGTTGCCGCGCGGGTACATCTTGTCCAGCACGGTCCCTGAGCCCGCCGACACCGGGGCGGCCGGCCCCCGGGGCGCCTGCCAGAGGACCAGCGCCAGCAGGACGAGAGGGAGCTCGCGGCCGCGCATGGTCCCGGCGGGAAGCCCTTGGAGCGCGCGGTGAGGCCGGCGGGGTGCGCTCTCCCCACGGAGCGGTGGCGCGAGGACCCGGACTCGGAGAGCGCCGCCGCCGCCGCCGCCGCCGCCACGGGGCCCCGACTTTATACGGCAGCCCGGGCGGGGGGGGGGGAGGCGGGGGGCTCTTCTCCCGCGGCCCCGAGCGCTCTGACGTCTCCCTGCAGCGAGATGGGGCGTTGGGATAGCAGTCCCCGAAAATCATCCATCTTCCGGCCGAAGGGGGGGGAGGCTGCGCACACTGCCCCTCTTGACCTGCCCCCGTAATCCTGTCCGCCCGGCCCGCCCACGTTGGATTAATTCTGCCCATCCTCGACGCCTCCGCCCCAACACGATTTCACCCCGGGGTTCTGCTGGGTGAGCTGTCTTCGGATCCTGCAAGGGGGAGCCGAGACCCCGCGGCCGGATTCCAGGGGTGGAACGGCGGCGGGGGGGGGCGGGGGGGCGAGGGGGGCGCACAAAGGAAGGACGCTTCCAGGCGGGGCTTTCCTGGAGGGGGTTGGAACCAGGATAGCGAGGGACTTTGGATTCTCACACCTTTGCCCCCTCCGTGAACCACATTCCCTCCTCGAGGTCCCAGTCCACAGAGCCCAGACCCTTGCCTCCCTCTTGCAGAGCCCCTTCTCACCACCACCACCAGTAATACCCACATCCCACCTCTGAAAGGGCATTTCAGAGATGCCCTTGCCCACTTGTATGAGGAGATGCAGGTCGCAGCAGGAAGGATATGTTATGTGAACAGAGCTAACAATAACTTTATTATACACCTGGCCCCTTTCATAAGCATATTGCTTCCATGAAGAAGCTGCTTTGATGCCGATTTCTCTAGGCTGCCTCTACCAGAAAGCTCAGACTGTCCCTAAACTATTAACTCACACAACTCTCTGGAGTTGCTTAACTTCCCTCTGCTCCTTCTGTTCTCAGATGTGAAGAACGATCAAGGGCCCAACTCCCGAGGTTCCTGATGCCATGGATACAAAGGGGATGAACACCATAGCAAAGCAGCAATAAACCGAAGCTGGAGGATGCTGTTGCCCACGTCTAGGCTGGCAGCACCGGGGGCATGTTTGTGTGCTCCTGCACGGTGATTCCTCACCAGTGCTGGTGACTTGTCTTGCTGGTGGGTCCCTGGTGGATCCCTGGTGTTCCTTGTCAGCTCTGGTGTTGATACTGTAGAAGTTGAAATCCTACATTTTTTTGCGCATATCTGGTGATTCACTGTATTTGTGCCATTCTGAGATTATTACATGGGCACATTGCATGACTGACTGTGCTTGGGCTTGGAAGAGCATTTCCATCCATGTATCTGGCTATAAGGCACCCAAAAAAAGCTAATTTCAAGATCACGTTATTAGTCACAGAAATGCAGTACTACTGTCCTGAAGGCATGACCCAAATGACAATCAGGAGGAAAAGTCCACACTTGGCCTGGACTCCATCTGTCCTGGGTTCCCAGCTTCTGTCTGCATCCATCCCATCAGTAAGCGGACGTTCCACTGTCAGGTGATCATTCATAGATTTACTACCTCCCACTTGGCTATGAACTTCTGTTGGTCTTGTCCCCCCGTGTTCCTGCAGAGAACCTGGATCACAGTAGTGTTTAATATGTGTCTGATACATGAACACCTAACCTGAGAAATGGTCAGGTCTAAATGCCTTCTACAACCTTGGGTCTTTGGAGGAGCATTCAGACTTTATCTTTCCAGATTAAGTTGTCAGAAAATGTTCCTTCCCTTTGTTTAATCAAGATAATTTTAGGATCTTTAAATGCTGCTTTGCCCCTCTGAGACCATGGAAAAACCACTGTAAGTACATTGAAGTGTAGGAACAATTGTGCGGAAAATGCAACTCTTTGCTAATTCAGGCAAACCGCTGTGTCTTGGGGCTCTTGCAGGCCAGGAAATACCTGGGTCCCTCCATCCACTCCTGGTCTTCCTCGGAGCATCCCAGGACACAGGCTGTCTGCACCCAGTCTTGGGCTTGGACATGTGACTTGCTCTGGCACCCCTTGCTCAAGGCTGCATCCACAGTGCCTAGCCCAGTCCTAGGCACAAAGAAGAGACTCCCTGGATGGAACGGATGCATCGTCCTGCAGATATAGGAGCCTGAGTCCAACCCCCGAACCAGGAAAGACAATGGATTGTTACCAGCTAGAGAAAGAAACCATAGCATGTTTGATTCAGCCATTCAATACAAATGAGCCCGAACAGATCCTAGCTGGGTAACCTCTTCTATGTCTTTTATTTTTTATTTACTCTTAAAGATTTTTAAAATTTACTTGTCAGACAGAGAGAGAGCGAGAGAGAGCACAAGCAGGGGGAGGGGCAGGCAGAGGGAGAAGGAGACTCCCCACTGAGCAGGGATTGATCCCAGGACCCCACGATCATGACCTGAGCTGAAGGCAGACACTTAACCAAGTGAGCCACCCAGGCGTCCCTCTTCTATGCCTTTTAAAATCTTCACCACAGCCCTGCCAGGTAGAGATGATTAACCCCACTGACTTTGTTAGGGGAAAGCTAAACTGCTATGAGAAAGAAATCTCACACTGCGACGCCACATTCAAAAGACAGGTCTTTTTCTCTTTCTCATTACCGTCCAGGGCGGATGGTCCCAGTTGGAAAGTAGCTGTGTTCCACATGGATATGCAGGAACCCAGGTTTATTCCATCTGGTGCCTCTACCATTCCCTAGTGTGCCTCTCCTCAAAGGGCTGTTCTACAAGAAGAGAAGGAGCTTGTACCAAAATGTAAATCAATGAACTGCTTCCTCCATCGAGAACATCTTACTATGTCCAGTTAACACTTGTCAGGGGTTAGGAACACACGGGTTAGGAGCAGTGTCCACTCCACGGCAGTGTTCCCTGAAAAGAAGGCATGAGCAGATGGGCACCTGGTGTCTCATACACCACGACCCTTCTCCCCAGATCCTCAGGTACACATTGCCTTGTGCCTGATATTCCATGATTTGTGCTTTTCCTTTTAGCTCAGTGACTCCCAGACATTTCATTGCTACGGACATTTTTAAAATTAATTTCTCCCATAGAACTCAGGTTTTGATGGGCTTTTTATTGCAAAACAGACCATATTGCTTAGATTTCCCATTTCCACTCATCAAAGACCTAAGGAACTGTCCATCAGAATTTCTAATCATGTTGAAATAAGTAGTATTACCACAGAGGATCAATGTAATTCCAGCTTAAATCAGTGGAACATTGACTTTTATAGTTAATCTCTTTTCAGCTTCATCAAGTGTAAATGTATATTTTTTTCAAAGATTTTTATTTATTTATTTGAGAGAGAGAGAGAGCACATGAGAAGGGGGAGGGTCAGAGGAAGAAGCAGACTCCCTGCTCAGCAGGGAGCCCGACGCGGGACTCGATCCCAGGACTCCAGGATCATGACTTGAGCCGAAGGCAGTCGCTCAACCAACTGAGCCACCCAGGCGCCTGTAAATGTACATTTTTTAAGGCAACTTCTTGAAATATAGGAACAGGGCCCATCTCTATCATTGCCCATCATTGTCCAGGCAGGGAGTCTCTGCTTAAGGTTGAGGGGCTATGCTGGCTGTAACTGGTCATTTACACATCGGTGTCTGTGAAGGCTTCGAGGGCGGGTCCTGCTGCAGTGAGGTGCCCCGAGATTTCCAGGCCAAGGACAGAGCAAAAGAAGACTGAGAAGGAAAACGGCTGGGAACAGGGCAGTGGTATGCGGCCTGTGTGTGGGCTCTAATGTGGCCTCTGCCACGCAGGAGCAACTATGTGACCCTAGGCCAGGCCCTTAGCATCCGCATCCTCATCTTTTCATCTACAAATTGAGTTGGTGTCAAGAGGATTAAATAAGGTCATGTTGTATTTATCGACTGGCAGTGGCTTATTTATTTTAATTAATGATGGAGAAATACAATTAGGGCAAGCTAATTTTTTTTTAAAGATTCTATTTATTTATTTGAGAGGGAGAGAGAGTGCACCCAGGCTGTGGTGAGGGGGGGTGAGGGGGAGAAGCGGACTCCCCGCTGAGCAGGGAGCCCAATGTGGGGCTGGATCCTAGGACCCCAGGATCATGACCTGAGCCGAAGGCAGACACCCAACCGACTGAGCCACCCGGGCGCCCCAGGGCAAGCTAATTCTTATCTTACATCGTGAGCTTCAAGATAGCATAATTTCCTGGTTCCGTGCCCACCCAATGCCCCAGGCTATTTAGCTCCCCTTGAGGAGCTAACTTAGTGAGCAGCTATTATGTACCAGGCATCGTGCCTTGTCGTCTGTACATTCACTCTTGTGATGTTCCCAGCTGTCCGAGGACATGGATGTTATTTATCCCATTTTATAAATGTGGACACTGAGGCCCAGAAGAAATAAATGACTTGTCCAATACTCTTGGGCAGAGCCAAGAGTCCACCTCAGATCCATCTGATTCCCAAGCTCAAAGTGTGGTAAGTCTGGTAAAACTGGACTTCTGTGTAGCTCCAGGATTTTTCTGGGGTTTGATAAATTTCATCTCCCAGAAGGCATAAAAAGTATACTAAAAATAATTTTAGAATGGGTATTGGGGATAATTTTTAGAGGCCTTTGGGCGAAATCTCACTGCAGACCTCCCTGCTTGCTTGTTTGCAGCTGTTGCCCACTCCCCATCCCACCGTGCCTCTAGGTGTTGGCACATCGCCTTCCTACTCGCTCGTGGAAGTGGGCAGACGTGGTGGGAATGTATCAATTTGCTTTCCGGAGAGGCTCATAGTTTTGGCTACAGCAGGAAGGGCCAGAGTCCCAAAATATAGCCCACAATGTCTGAAACTGAAAATGTATTTCCGAGATCTGTCTACTTGAACATCTTACTGTGGGATCCTCCTCAAAATCCGAATATTCCTGGCACTTCACTGATTACTTCCATGGTCTTCTGAGTGACTGGAGAGATTCCAGACCTATAGTTTATTTACTCCAGGGCTTCTCAGCCTCAGCACTGTTCAAATTTGGGGTCAGATAACTCTTTGTTGTGGGGGCTGCCCTGGGCATTGTAAGATATATTTAGCAGGAGCCCTGGCCTCTACCTGTTAGATGTTAGTAGCACCCCCTCAGTGTGACAACCAAAATGTCTGCAGACACTGCAAATACCCTCTTGGTCGGGGCTAATCACCCCACCTGAGAAGCTCTGGTCCATCCTAACTGCTCCTCCTCCTTAACTACTTTCCCACCCGGTGCTCCTTGTGCTCCAACTTGAACACCCCAGTGTGGGGGAACTCATCTGTTCTCCTCTTTAGAGAATGCTGACATTGGAAAACTCTTCCTCGTAGTGAGCATTTCTAGCATCCCCCATCAGGTGGTCTTATTCTGCCCTGTCCAGTCCCTCAAGTGCTTACAAACCCTATATCTTTCCTAAGACACTAATTCTTCTCTACATTAGATTTTCCCTGTGCCATCAGCACTTCCTCAAATGTAATGATTGCTCCTCCTCTCCCAATCCTGACTGATCTGGACACCCTCCAGTGTGACTATGTCCCCTCTAAGCTTAAGAAAGTGAGAGACAGAGGTGGTGCTGAGGGTGTCCACAAAGGAATCCCTTGCTTGGATCCTCCCCAGAGGGAGCTGAGCATGGGTCAAGGGATGTGGTGGGCAAGAGGCACTATTTTCTAGAACTTTCCACAGATACATGCTTGTCTCACTTGGCCTCCTAAGGAATGAAAGCCACTGTATGAGCTGCTGCCTGTTTCGGGTCAACCCTGGCTGGAAGGCTAGGAGGCTTCAGGTATTGTCCCCACCCCTCAGACTGCAGAGAGTTGAGCCCTGAGCTGTAGGAGGGCCAGAGGAGAGTGGGTGATGGTGCAGCGTGGGAAAGTTCTCGTTCTGAGCAACTCTGGCTCTTTCTTCTAAGGACCTATCCACAGAGGCTGTGCTCCGCATCCTGCCTCTCTCCTGGGATATTTGTAAGGACAACAATAAAAAAGGCCACGAATGTGAAAGCACTTTCTAGAAGTGCTTTCACATTCGTGAGAAGCCGACCGCACCAATGTGAAGCATGGTTATCTCCAAATCATCAACCCCCTCCACCAGTGGGCTTCTCCGGGCCATGGCCTCTCAACTCTAGCCAGGCAAATTTGCAATGAGTTTAGTAGTGCATTCCTAAGGAAAATATTATTCAGGAAAGTCTCTGAAATGCTATTAGTTTAATCTGCTTTGGTTTATCAAATCAAGGTACACCTATTCATCTCTCTTATGCTCCTTCTGGTTGGCGCCTAGCACTGTGGCACCCAGGTATTCAGACCAATATATCACATTATGATGGGAACAAGGGTGCCTGATGGGTCAAGTGCACACATGGAGCCTCCCAGCACAGCCTCTTGGGAGTGCTGGGGACGGGGTGGATCCCGCAGTAGAGTAGTGTCCTGCGGCATGCGTGGCATTTCTTGAAACCTCCTGGCCACAGTGATGAGGAGAATAACGTCAGCTCGAATGAATTAGGTGGAAGCTGCTTAAAATGATCGATCGTAGCACCTGATATAATAATGTGACGATCCTTTCCACCAAAATCGGAATTCTAATTCAAGTTCAAACTAGTGTTCATCCTCTTAAGGTTCAAAGTGGGGTCACTTTGGCTGTCATCTAAGACAAAGGAGGGGACACTTCCATAGGTATCCAGAGGCAGTGAAAAGAGTAGTGCTCCATAAGTCAGGAGGTTTAACTATGTGACCCTCTCATAGTCATAGTATTTATGATAAAGCGAGAATTGCTTTGTATCGATATCTCATCTCACCCTTATTAGCAAGTACATGATTTTATTTTTCCCTTTCTTGGAGCTATGGGGCAGGCCCCCCCTGTTAATCACAGCTCTTCATTGCCGGCCCTGGTGCAGCAACTTGTATACTAAGGGCCTAGAGCTTTACCCAATCTCATTTCTACCTGTCTGCATCAGTCATGGTTCTCCAAAGAGACGAACCACCGGGATGTGTGTATGTATGAATACATACAGATTGATCGATCGATCAATCTATCTATCCATCTACCTATCGAGAGATTTTTAAGAATTAACTCAAGCAATAGCGGAGGCTTCCAAGTCCAAAATCTGATGGGCTAGGCCAGCAGGCTGGAGACAGGGCTGAGTTGCAGAATCCAAATGCAGACTGCAGACAGAATTCCTTCTTGCTTGGGGATAAGTCAGTTTTTTTCTATAAGGCCTTCAACTGGTTGGGTAAGACCCATCCATATTATGGAGGGCAATCTGTTTTCCCCCAAGTCTACTGATTTAAATCTTAATCTTATCTAAAAAGTACTTTCACAGAAACATCTAGAATAATGTTTTACCAAATATCTAGGTATTGAGGCCCAGCCAAGTTGACACATAAAATTAACCATCACACTATCTCTCTCTGTTGTCAAATTTGGGCAACTGTCATGAATGCCACAGTAATCTCGAAGGCACTCTGCATTTCTTGTAGGCATCAGGTAAATACCGCTTTTCTTGGAGTCCAACCAAAGTTGGAAATTTCCAAAGGAACTTGGCTAGAAACAAAGGAAACAAAAAGAAAAAGAAACCATGAAAATGGAGACATGGATAGGATTTTTCAAAATACAAACCAACTTTATTGACTTATCATTGACATATTACAAGGCACCTGTTTTGAGGATACACTGTTGTGTACAACCACCCTAATCACTAACTTTCCCATCACCCCCAAGCGTACCCCCCGCCAGCTTCAGTAAATCACTGATACGCTTTCTGTTACTACAGATCATTTGTCTTTTCTGGAATTTCATACAAATGACATTCGACAGTCTGTAGTCTTTTGTGTTGGGGTGTCTTTCATTTACAGTAATGCTTTGGAGAGTCAAACACACTGTTGCATGTATCAGAATGTTTGTTCCTTTCTTTTGATAAATAGTCTTCTATCTTATGACTGTGTTTCAATTTGTTTCCGTATTCACCAGTTGACAGACATTTGGTCTGTTTCTAATTGGGGGATGAGGGCGTTGTTTTGTTTTGCTTTGTGCTTTGTTTTTGGCTATAATAAATGAGGCTGCCATGAACATTTATATCTTTGTGTAACATATGTCTTCATTTCTCTGGGGTAAGTACCTGGGAGTGGAGTTGCTTGATCATATGGTAACTATGTGTTTAACACTCTAAAAAACTGCCCAGAATCATCTCCTGATACAAAAGCCAATCCTTCCTGTTTGAGTGATCCATCAAGTTATAACTCCATGTTTGGAATGCCTCTGATTCTATTTACTGCCCAGAAATAAATGCCTGCCTGAGCTTCACCCCAGTGAACATTTAAACTCCCCCATCAATGTTTGCCCCTGCAAAGGTATGGCTTTCCAGAATCCTTTTCTACAAATTTGTGATTTAAGTTCCTTTGAAGACACCCTATTGAAAATGAACTACTGTGAACTGTTGTGAACAGGCCCATCTTAGCTCCCTGGTGACTCACACTTTAGCTAGAGTATGTCGGCTACTCAGACCAAGGCACTGTAGGAACCCAGCTGCTTGGTTGAAGGGAAGAGAGAAGGATGTTGTAGATACACTAAGTCACTTCCAACGGCCATTTCTCCTTTCTTTCTTGCTACCTCCAGGGCTCGGCCTCCCATGGCTGCTTTAACTCAATCATATTGTCCTGTTTCCTATACCCCTAGTCTCCTCGGGGCAGGACTTCCTGCCTTGAACATAGACATTCCACCCAGCTCTAGCAGCCATCTTGCAGCCATGACAGAAACGCTCAGAAATACACAGAGACATCAGCCCTGACATTGCCAATATGAGAAGTCATCCCTCTAGCATCTGTCCACCTCTGTTTTCTTGTTACATGTGACAAATAAACCCCTATTTGTTTAAGCTACTATGAATCAGGTTTTTCCTACAGACCAATAAATCGGTCAGCAATACAGGCAGATTCTGAAAAAGGAGGTAGGAGCGCGTGGAAGGCAAATGTTGTGTTTCTTTGACTAGCGCCAACAAATAGACTTTGCCTACAAATAGAATCAAAATCTTTTCTCGAGTTTGCTGGGAATCTTCTAGGTTTTCTCACTGATTTCTTCTGGCTGCAGTTTTTTCCCCAAGGAATACGGGTTGCAAATCCCTCCCCCACCACTTACTGTGTGACCTTGGCCAAAACATTTAAACTGCATCTCAGTTTCCTCACTCGTAACGATTGTTGTGAGGATTAAAAAAAAAAAAAAAACCCTAAACAAATGACTTAAGTATTTTATTTTTCTTTACTGAAGTAGAATTAACATGCAGTGCTGTAGGTGTACAATATAATGAGTCAACAATTCCATACATTTCTCAGTGCTCATCACAATAAGTGTCCTCTATAAACATTTTAAAGCGCTTTTTATATTATTCCTTGTTATCAGGAAAAGAGAAATCTTTTCCACTATGCCAATCTTTAGCTTCCTGGTATATATTCTGTTGAGTGCTCTTTTCTTCAGTATAAGCGTGTTAAAGCATGTGTTCAAGTAACAATAGATGTTCACCAGCTTTTGTCATAGCTTTTTTTTTTGAAGCTAAATAAGTTCTTCTAACAGAGTCTGGGCTAACTGTAGGAGCTCAATAGGTGTTGTTGGTGGTGCTGGTGATGATGATGGAGACAGGATGATGGCTTGAAAGCACCGAATCACCATGTAGCCAGATGAGGGTCTGCCCTCCACCAGAGTTCCGTTTGCCTTTAGCAAAACTCTGTACCCCTGAACTAGGATTGCAGGGACAGCGGGTCTGCCACTTCCCACTTCCCCTGCTGCAAAATAAATCTCCTTAAAACACAATATGCTAAGTTATTAAGCCAACCTTCCAAGGTATGTTGGAGGAAGGTCAAGTTTTCTTCAGCTTCTCCAGCAACCCCTTACTTCTCCCCGGTTCCTGTTGTTTACTCAGACCGTCAAATGTAATCAAACCCAACAGTGAAATGCTTTCCCTTTTCTCATTCAATGCCACCTTATTTAGCTCTGACCAGGGTTCTCAAATGTCCAGTCCTTTGGTAATTTTGACTTTAATTTATCTTCTGCATTTGCCATTTGTCATGCATTTTGCATTATCTGCAAATTTAATCTAACTCTAAAGTCAGATTTACTTTCCCCTCCGGGTTGTTAATGAGCACTGTATATTGGATAATACAGTTTCCTGTACTGAGGCCTATGGGATCCTTGATCCTTATTCATGTTTAGATCTAATTTAAGATGCCACTAATTATTACTGGTACTGACCATTTGTCAGCAAAACTCAAAACTATGTTCCGTCAAATCTTCCAGGCCCTCCTCCTTTAATTGCTCTATGAATTGCCTGGGTCAGAGGTTTCACATCAAATAAATATTTAAATGATTTCCACTGAATTCTCCTGCGAGGTTTCAAGTCCATAATTATGTTCAAAAATGGCTGTGACAGTATTAGAGAGAAGAATTTGAGGCTTTTGAATCTGCCTGGCTTGTTGCTCATTAGATTCTCTTTCACCATGTGCGGACAGATCAATTTTCTTATTAAATTTCTTAAATTCTTACCTGGAATGGTGGGCAGAGCATGAGAACATTCATTTCCTGAGTCATCGTGTTGATGAACATTCCTCTGCTTCTGGAGTTTGGAACCATACCAGATCCCAAGATTCCTGTTCTCTTCACAGCATGTGCAATGGCTTTGAGGCTCCCCCAAAAGCCTGAAGTGTCCCCCGCTTCCTAAACAGAAGCACTAGAGTTTAATTACCCCTTCTTACCTTGTTAAGTAGCCAGTCATTACATTACCTTCTAATCCAGTGGTTCCTGACCTGGGCCAATTTTGCCCCCCACCCGCATCCCCACCTTCCCTGGCCCCTGCCCCAGGATATTTGGCAACGCCTAGAGACTTTTGTGGCTGTCACAACTCAGAGGTGGGCTGGGGGGCAGTGCTACCCGCATCAAGTGGGTGGAGAAATTTTAAACACTGGGTTGTGCTTAAGGAAAACTACTACAGGACATGTTGGGGGCGGGGGTCAGTGTGATTAGGCCATCTGTGTTTGCTATTCAGTGCTTATCCAGAGGAGAAACAGGCTTCTCATAATCTTTAGGACAGGAGATAGTTTGCGAATTGGAACAAGGCACCCACCAAAGTGGGGCTCCTACTTTTCCACCAGACTGGGAGCCAGGGAGCCATCACCCTAGGTGTCTGCATTCCATAGAGGTGGCTCCCAGATCCTTGAGGAAACATTTCTGGGTGGTAGAAGATTTCTGTCTCAAAGGGGCAGAGAAAGGATTTATAATTGCAATTTTTCTAAAGTAACTGCTTTAGAGAAAAGAGATATCTGGGACCCATAGTTGGGGTGTTAGATGGAACAACAGTAAATTCTTCTGACAGTGTTGAGCTTTCTTGGATAGGCATTTTCAGAAGGCGAGGGTCATCCTAGGAACACGGTTTTGGGCTGATAGAAACCATGCTAGAGTTTGGTCAAGCCTCGTAGTGTGGGGGGCTGGACAGAGTCATTTGGGCTGAGAATTCTGTGCTTTTCAATGGGCCTGGCTTTCCTGTGATAAACATCCTGGTGCACAATCTTCATACGCATGTATGAATATTTCTGCACGGTAGCGTCCTGAGAATGGAATTACCCTATCTGAATATGTGCACATTTGGAATTTTCTGGTTACTTCTAAATTCCCAGAGGACACCTGTAAATAGTGCTATATGCCTGGGACCTTCACTTGTGTCATTTCTGCCTGAAATATTTGGCCTGTCACCATTTAGGAACTTCTCGGGTAAAACAGCTGACTGCCAGGAAATCAGTGTGCTGGCTCCAGGGTGCTGGGGGAGGCTCTCTGGAAGCCCACTTGCACAGAGTTTGAATTAAAATTAACTGTTAATCCTGATGAATGGAGTGGGGGTTATAAACCTGGCTTCAGCTTGGCTGGAGGGGCTCCCGGTTACCTTCTGTAATTTTTGAATCGAGGCGTAAATTTAATCACAGCTCAGACTCTAAGTCTCCTTGGGGCTGACTTTTTATTTCTCGTTGGAGGCTTTAAATCTCCTAAAAAAACAGGTTGAATTAACAGTAGAGTTGGTCATGGGGAAATTCTTTAATTGGAGCCAAGAAAAATCATGACCTTTTAACTTTCCTATAGTCTAAAGAAGCCAGATAAACCAATTTTAATTGACTTAGGAGTATGAATACCAAAGCATATCCCCCCCCAGCCCAACCGCAAGTTAGAAGGAAGGTGCTTTACTGTTGTTTCCAGCCTCGGGCAAAATGATCCAGGAATGACCCTGGTGATAGGAAGACATTAATGGGTTTCAGGCTGGCAATTTCATTGCTCTGCCATTCAAGAAGTTCGAATGGAAATGACAAAAACCAAAAATAAAAACTGCCACTTATTTGTCATTATTCAACTTAGAGCATCGAGGCTACAATTACTTTTAAAGGCCAGGGCTAATATGAACTGAATATTCACTAATGGATGCAGTTGTCTACACATGCTTGATGCAAGGGAGGGAAATAGCTAGAAAACAGAGTCAGACAACACACCAGCTCAAAGTCTTTTCTTCCCCCCCCCCCCCATGGGTACACTTACTGTCTGATTTCCTGGAAGTTTGTAATCTTTATGGGGAGTTGATTAAATCATATTTTTTATTAGCAATAGGATTTGTTATTAAAGAGCCCTCAACAAACCTCCCACTCCACTTGGCCTTTCTCCAACGTAACCTTCCCTGGCTCCAGGGCCAACTTTCCCCGACAAGACCCCTGCCACAGCCTGCCTGCTCCCCAAGCACGTCCTGCTCGTCTCGTCTGTCCTTGCGGTTTCCGAGGTGGTATTGCAGGCCTGGGGAACCGTGTCTTGATCATCCTGCCCTTCGGGTCTCTCAATTCCTTTCCTCACCTTTCAGGAGATCAATGTGTCTCCCTCAGCCCCAGAGCCTGACTCTGGTTGAGCTGCACCTTGTCAGAACCTTACCCAGGTTCAGCTGGGACCCACTGTCCCTAGTACCGCCTGGGGAGAAAGTCTCCCCACTTTGTCAGTTTTGCTGTCCTGCCCAGCAGGGATGCCCTTTCCATTTGCTCTGGTTACACTGACCCTACTCTTCAAGGCTCGGTGGGAAATGCCACTCCGTCTGGTGGTTGCTGGCTGTCCCAGCCCCCTGGGGGGGGGGGGTGCTGCTTTCAATACACAGCGAGTGCACCACCCCTTCCCAGTTCAGCCTGCCAGGTACTTGATCTCCCCACTCAGACTGTATGGCTTGAGGGCAGAGACCAAGTCTCAACCTATTTAATTAGCACTTGCCCTGGGAATGAGTTTCCTCTACCCAAGCAAAATATCCACAGAAATGATCGGACGCCAAGCCACCTGCTTCAGGAACTGACAACAGGATAGTAATTCCTCACTAAGTGTGCTCAAGGGAACCCGAAGTGCCTCTGGGCAGGGTGGGGGACCTGCGCCTCCCCCTGCCTTCAGTTGCCTGGCTTGGTGGTCTTTGCTAATTTCCCCATTCTTCCTCTTTAAGTCCCTCAGCAACCTCTGAGTTCTCTTTGCTTGTCCCCTTATATAAAGAGAGACCCTATCACTTATGCGCTGATCAGTGAACCTTTTCCACTCGACTGCATGGGTAGGCTCATAACAGTTGCTATTTGTTGGTGGTTGACAAATATGACTGCACAAAAAATGCATTGGCTCCTTTAATCCCTACAAGAATACTGTAAGGAAAGTGTCAGTTGTAGACCCCAGTTTGCAGACGAAGAAGATGAGGCCCAGAGAGTGATAGAAATCGCCTAAGAAGCAAATGGCAGAGCTGGGAGGAATCCCAGGCCTCGGTGGAATCCACAGCCTGTCCTTCTAAACTCCACGTGGGGTTGTCTCTGTCAGTAGCACCTGCTGCATTTTAGGCCTTACCCCCAAATTCTAGTACAAAAAGTATTTATCTTTGCTACAGACATTTTAGGCATTGACCAAAAGAGACATTACCTTCCATGGGGAAGAAAAGGGGGCCATAGAGAGGTTTGTTTCTGAAACTGTTACTGGCTGAGCTTTGGGGGCTGCTTCAAAATCCCATGCATTGCCCGGCCCTCTTACCGACAGATAGGCCCCTGACCCACTAGGAAGCCTGTCTGTGACTAGGAACCCCTTGTCCTGGGATTATGGGGAGAACCTGTGGCCTTTTCCATGATCTCTTTCAGCACCCAGGGGGTCCTCCATGCCCCCCACTCTCCCTCCTCATGGCCACACCCCTCCATCCCAGCTCCCCAAGAAGCTGGTTCAGAAATCAGGCACCTCCCTCATCTTGACCCCAAGCCTCCCCCCATTGCACCTCAGATTCCTGGCAGCCAAATGTACACTTGCACGTGCATGGGCGTGTGATTCCACATTTACAGATCGTTCCTGTTGTTCCCACGACTCAAACACAAACTCACTGCCCGCCCCACCCCCCCTCTGCCTCCTATCTTACTTCTACCTTCTCCCAGGACGTTTCTCAAAGGGCAGGCCGCCCTGGCAGCATCACCCGCTCGTCAGTCCAAGAGCCCCGGCATTTCTCTGGGGCCCCCACAGCCACATGCAGAGAGTTCCGGGATCGAGGGGAGCTCAGTAAATACCTCCTAGCAGTGGGATGGACCACAGCTCGGGGGAGGTAGGGGAGAAGCAGGTCTCTGTGCACGACTATAAAACCTGCACACACACAGCCCTGAAGTCCGAAGAAGAAAAAGCCGCAGGGAACACATCCATTTATGTCCCCTAGTCAGTGACGCACAATAGATTGTCAGCCTGTCCCTGGACACAGCCCAGGCCAGGCAGGGGATGCGGTGGTGGTGGGGGTGGGGGGTCTCTCTCAGCTCCTTCAGTGGCTGAGTCTGGAAGAACCCCTCCTCTCACTGGCATCAATAGAGGGCGGGTTTTGGGGTGTTGATTACCAGCCTTGCAGCTCAATAACTTTCATGTCTTTCTTGTCTATGAACACCATCTGTTTGGGAGAAACGGTACCGGAAAAGGAGGGTGTGCTAAGCGGTTAGAGCGAGGCAAGCTGTGGGTGCGAGGGGGTCTCCTGCAGTTGAGGGGAAGCTCCAGAGGCAGGCAGCTGCGATGGGGTTTTTCCAAACTGGAATCCCACCAATGAGGCAAAGGTGGGGGAAGGCAATGGCATTGAATAACCTTCACTGGGGTGTCGAGCAGGTCTGTCATAAATTAGAATGGTTTCCTGTTAGGAGGATGTGGGGAGGGTCTCCATGTGTGTCTCATTCCTCCCAAACCCATCAATTTCTCTACCCCTCCCCTGCCCGCCCACTGTATAGAGGGACTATGTCCCCAGGGGGCTGGTGCTCATGCTGTCCCAGTCATGGTGCGGGGAGGCATCTGAACCCACATTGACTTCCCTCCTCCACCATCATCTTTCCCTGGGGCACTGTGCTGGGAACCCGCATCCTCAGGCTCTGCCCTTAGCCTTGTGTTTTCCCCACTGGCGTCAAGAACTCCATGATGAGAGCAAACAGGTACTTGTCAAGGGGCTTGTCACCTGGTGCTAACAAGAGTCGCTACTACATGGATGACACGGTGGGAGTTCAAAACACCCTCCAAGGCTAGAGCTTGGGACTGGGTTCGGTGGGATGGAAGGAAGAGGAAGGTTGACAAGGAGCAATGTAAACTCAATTGTGCAGAGAGACTATGACGTCACAGGTGTATCTGTAAAACAAAGAGATTTGGGGGGCCACCCACTAACAGAACCCATCTCGGACACTACAGAATAGTGTCATGTGGCTGCTAAAGAAGCTAAGGCCATTTGGGGCTATATATTAACAATTACGATACTTAAGTCCAGATTAATTAGGGTGGAACATGTTCTTTTTTTTTTTTTAAAGGCTTTATTTATTTGTCAGAGAGAAAGAGCACACGCGGAGGAGGGGCAGAGGGAGAAGCAGGCTCCCCACTAAGCAAGGAGTCCAATGCGGGGCTCGATCTCAGGACCCCGGGATCACAACCTGAGCTGATGGCAGATGCCCAACCGACTGAGCCACCCAGGCATCCCAGGGTGGGACCTCTTCTTAATGCTGATGGGATTCTGGATCATGGAGAGGCATCTGGGCACAACCGAAAGAACTGACATTGAATGTGAAGATTTGGGTTTGCACCTCAATTCTCCTATTCAAGGGTTGGTTGATTTCTTTGCACCACCCATCTTGCTGACCCTGTATCCTGATCTGCAGGACATGAGTTCTGATGCCTTTCTCACATATTCACAGCGTTGGAGAGAGGATCAAATAAGCCAAAATATTACAAAGAGGCTATGGGCTCATTATGTCATGTCCGGTTCTCAGCATCGCATCTCAGGAGCTGTGTGTTAGAGCAGGAGAAGCAGGGAGGGCTGCAGTGTCCTCTGAGGACCCCACGTCTCACAAAAAGTGTGCTTAGTCAGACTGACTAGCTCTGCAGCTTTATGAGCCTTGTGATTGTAGGCTAAGTTACTTCAGTTCCCTGAGCCTCAGTTTCCCTATCTGTGATGTGGAGAATCACAGGGAGTTTGAAGATGATATAAAACCCTGGATATAAACCACTTGGCATAGAAACAGATATTCAAGAATTGCTAGATTCCTCACTTTCTGAAGGAATTGAGGATGCATTACCAGGAGGCGGGAAGTCTGAAGAGGGACCAGATTGTTGTTTTCAAACACTCGAAGGGTGGTCATGTGGAAGGGAGTAAACTTTCTATGTGTTGCTCTAGAAGCTAAAAGCAGTGCATGAGAGTCATGGGGGCTTCTGTTCAATAGGAATTGAGCACTTTCCGTGCTGTTCCACAGAACACACTGCTCCAGGAAGGAATGAATATCCGTCACCATTAGGTATAGAAGTAGGGCTTGATTCACTAGCTGTCAGGGACATTGTAAAAGACCTCCCTGCCACGGCAGACAGGGTGAACGCGAGTTCCCTTTCTACCTTAAAACTCTATGATCCATAACGCTATGTTCCTTTAATTCCCTCATATATGTTCCCACTCACAGAGACAAAACCTATAAAAGCAATCCCTTAGAGGGTTATGAACAGCTACCTCTGTGTACATGTAGTTTTAGAAAATAAACTCCCTCGGCTCTACTTAGAAGAGGCTTGCCAGAGTAATTTGGGGACATTCTTCTTGCCACATTCTCCATGGCAAGCATAGCAGTCTTGGCGTCTCTGATGAAAATCTCAAGACCAGACAGATCAAGTAAAGAACCAATGGCCAAAACCAGACTCTGCCATTAAGAATTTGGAGTACAATCAACCTTGGCAAATCGTGATCTAGGCAAAAGTATATTTTACCCCCTCACCCTCAGTATTTTAATTTACATTTTTTAAGCATATAGAAAAGTACAGAATAATATAAAATATACTTTATGTATACATCAGGCAGATTTAACATATCTTAACGTGTGCCATATTTGCTTTAGATCTTTTCTTAAAAACTAAAATATCACCGATACTTCTGAAGCTTACTTTGCACTCCTCTCCAGTCCCATCTCCTTTTTCTATCCCCAGAAGTAACAACTCTCCTGAAATAGCAACCACAGCCATGCATGTCATTCTCTGTTTTTATTACATATGTATGTATCCATCAGCAATGCATATGTATTAGTTACCCATTTCTGTGTAAGAAATTGCCCTAAAACATAGTGGCTTAAAATGACAATAATCATTTATTGTCTTGAAATAAATTCCATGGGTTGGGAATTCAAGAGTGGCTTGACAGGGCCGTTCTGGTTTGGGCTCTCTTACCGTTGTAATCAGATGTTGGCTGGGGCGGCGATCATCTGAAGGCTGGAATGAGGCTAGAGGAACCACTTCCCAGGTGGCTCCTTCCCAGAATTAGAACATTGTTAGCTATTGGCAGAAAGCTTCAGTTCCTCCTTATAGGACCTCTTCACAGGGCTAAATGAGTATCCTTATGGCACGGGAACTGGCTTCCCCAGAGCAAGTGATGAGAGAGAGAAGGAGGTGGGGGAGAGATCATATTCCTTCTTTACTTAGCCTTAAAGTCTCATAACTTATTTCCATTATGCTCCATTGGCCAGGGTAGCTCCATGTTCCCAGCCAGATTCAAGGGAGGAAACACGGACCCCAGCTTTTGATGGGATTAGTTCTGCTGCAGTGTGGTTAAATAGGAATGTGGGACTGGGTTTGTCATGTGAAATCTGCACCCCTCCCACACTCTCCCCCAACGACTTTCCCCAAGAAGGGCCAGAAGACCCTCTCAACTGAAGCACTGAGAAATACATAAATGAGGGGAGAACCTGAACCCATGAAAAGTGTGTGGTTGCTCTCCTTGTGGAATAGGTATGACAGTACTGGAAAACACCACTGAGATGGGCTCCACCATTTCAATGGGGGATACGGGAACCCTAGAGGAGCAGCAAACAAATGGCTGCGTTCAACTACCAAAGTCAAAGTGGGTGTTCAACTACCAAAGTCAAAGTGGGCATATCTCCTGAAAAGGGCAGCATGAACATACCAGTAATAAGAATGCCTGGAGCTTCAAAGATCTTTAGTGGTGGTGAATTGATCTTGGTGTCCCTAGGAAGACAATAGATAGCTTACTAGAGTATTGCTGGTTTAACGTGACAAGGAAAACTCTAGGTCTGATAGCCCAAAACCTGTGTCACTGTCAGAACCACTCACTGAATCTCCAGATATAAATCAACTACCAGACCCAAGGTCCTTAACTGCGGGGAACCTGGGTCTTCTTGAGGAAGTACATATGTATAAAATGTACATAAAATACATATTATAAACACACAAAGAACTGATGTACGTGTTCTAAATCTTCCTCAAAGCTTTCTCCAAAAGGCCCTGAAACCATTTACTAGAGAGAATGGTGCATTGGGGAAATGGAAATATCTAGACCTTTGGGGACTTACTAGGCACTGGCTCTGAATTGACTTTAATTCCTAGGGACTTAAATGGACTGTTCTCGAACATCAAGGTGAGGGCTTCTAGTGGTCAAGTGAATGATTGAGTCTTAGCCCATGTTTGAGCCACAGTGGGATTAATTGATCCACAGACCATCCAGTGGTTACTTCCCAGTTCCTAGATGTATATTCGGAACAGATGTACTTGGCCCCTTCAGACTCTCCAAATTCTCTCTGACCTGTAGAGTAAGGGTCATTGGGGTAGGAAGGGCTAAATGGAAGCCTATTAAATGTCCCCTCCCTACCAAGATAGGGGAAGTGTAGAGATCGAGGCCATCACCAAAAGATTAAAAGATATGAGGGTGGTGATATTCATCACCATTTAATTCATTTGTTTGGCCTGTGTGGAAGTTGGAGAATGTCTTGGAGAACGTCTACAGACTCTTGTAAGTTTGAGCAGGTGGTGATTCCAATTATAGCCCCTAGCCCAGATGTAGTACCTTTACTTGAACAAATCAACAGGAGCCCTGACACTTGGTACACATCTGTTGACCTAGAAAATGCCTTTTTCTCCATCTCAATGTGCAAGGACCAACTACCAAAAAGCAATTTGCTGCTTCCTGGCAGAGCCAACGGTACACCCTGATGTTCTCGCCTCAGGCCTTTGTCAGTTCTCCTGCCCTCTGCCATAATATGGTCCAGACAGAGCTGGGCCGTCCACACAATGTCACACTGGTGTGCCACACGGACATACTGATTGAATCTGATGAGTAAGAAATAGGAAGTTACTCTAGATGCCCTTACTAAAGGCATGTGCACTTTAGAGGCTGAGAATAAATCTCACATAATTCAGGCGTCCACCACTTAATTGATGATTCTGGGGGTTCAGTGGTCTGGGACACGTCAAGCTTTTCCCCCTAAGGTGAAAGATAAATCCCTGCACCTTGCACCATCTACTAGGAAAAAGGAGGTGCAATATTTGGCCTTTTGGGATTTCAGAAGCAACATATACCACGTGTGAGTGTGCTGCTTTGACCAACCCAGAGAGTCTCCAGTTAGGCTGCCAGCTTTGAGTGGAGACCAGAGAGAACTAACATTCTACAGCATATCTGACTGCAGTGCAAGCCCCCTACCATATATATATATAATATGCTGACCTATCATAATCAAAGAATTCTGAAACAGCCAGTTGAAGCCTAACGCACTTTTACAAATTCCAAGGGAATTGAGTTTCAAGCAGCCTTCAAATATGGTTTCATAATCTGCAACTTACTGCTATGCTCTGGCCTCTAGTACTTTTTATTAACGTTCCATTTTTTTCTCCCAATACAGGAAATTCAGTGTCATTCTTAATATTTCTCCTTTAGTTGCGGCTGTCAGTAGTTATTTCCTTGTGATTAGAGATGCAAATAGGCTCAGCCTTCCTCAGAGGGTGGCTGAGGCCCTACCTCGTTCCTCTGCCGGGGACAGGCTTACCTTGGAGACTGAGAGCTCACAGCTAAGAAAGCCAGTGTTTGGAGAAGAAATGACATCAAAGAAGCCCCCTGAGTGGTAGCTACCGTGTGCGCAACAGGGGGCCCCACTTAATATTTCCTGTTCACTGGTGCCTCTGTGTCCTGATGCTGATGCTGCAGAGATACGGAGTGGAATATTCAAGCAAATTATTTTACTCACATTCACTCAACAGATGTATTTATTGAGCACCCACTCTCAGCTCAAGACTTTTACGTGTGTTGCTTCTTATGATCTCTCCTGGAGCACTAAGGAAGCAGGACAGGAACAGGCACTTGGGGGAAGGACAGGTGACAGCAGGTGATCACAGTACAAGCAGGAACGTGAGCACAGATGGGAGGGAGCCTTACACGGGCAGTCACAGAGGGCGCGGACAGGAGAGGGACTATCCTCCCTTGCTGCCTGGAGGTCATGGTTGGTTCTCTGTGGGTAAGTCTCCCTGCTCAGCTGGCTGGCGAGGAGAAGACCCCCCTTCTCACCAGGGCTCTTGTCTCAGTGTTACATCGAACCTGCGACCTTGTCTGAGTCAAATCAGGACAGTCACCTCCTACTCTACCCAGGTAAGGATCCCAGGTCCCCCTCCAGCCCGCTACCCTCACCTATGAAGCCACACAACACAGTGGGTCCAAATTTAACCCGAAAAATTTCCAAGGAAGGGGTGGAGGGAAGTGGCATCCTACGGCCTTGCTCTCCCAAGTGGGCCCCCTGATGGGCACCCCCAGCAGCTCCTGGAAGTTTATAGGGAATGCAGACTCTCAGGCCCCACCCCCGGCCTCCTGAGTCAGAATCCACATTCTGACAAGACCCCCCAGGCGATTCCTATGCACAGTCAAGGTTTGAAAGCGCTGACTTGGGGACACCTATATGGGTGGGGAGCAAAGTGCTGACTTCCCTTCCCTCCCCAACTTCTTCATACACCCCTCCCCCCTTAGATACTGTACTGCTGTGGGAAGACAGGGACTTGCTATAGGGCCTGAGGAGGAGGCGAGTGAAGAAGCACCCTCCGGGAGAGGCATTTGCCTCAAAGTAAAGGCCAGGTGGGTAGATCAGGTTCCAGAAATTCTGGCGAATTGAGGGGGTTGGGGATGCATGGCTCTCTTGCCCTGGAAATATCCTCTGAAAGAGGAATTTCTGACCCGCTTACTGGACACACTCGTCCCGCACAGAGGTGAGAAAGCTGCTCGCAAGCCCACGAACAGCAACCCTGGCCGCCTGTGACGGTCGCCTGGACGGGCCACAGAAGGCCACATCTGGTCCCCAGCTGCAAAGAGCCCTTTTCAAACGTGTGGGTGGGGCCCTGAAACTTGGATTGCTCCAAGTGCCCAGGAGATTCTCATGGGTGGCCAGGCCTGGAAACCACTGATGATGAGAAACTTCGAACATGAAATATAGAAACTTAAGTTAGAAAAGCCCTAGGCCTACCCCAGCTGCTCCCTTCCTACCACTGGGCTCTTCCCTCCTCTCCCTAACTCCCCTCTCATTTGGCAAGAAATGGTAAAAGACGGAGGGGGGTCTCCACAGAGCAATGGGGGCTCTAAGACTCAGGACCGAGCAGCATGAGGCTGGGCTGCAAGTTGCAAGTGAGAGTCACTTCTGACGGGAAAAGCCATCAGATCCCGGAGGAGGGGCGGGCGGACAGTCCGGCTCTCTCCATGCTGTGTCCCTGGGCGAGGTCCAGTCTGGAGCTGGGAAGAATTACAGGTGCTGTCTGGAGCCCCACTACTGGGCAGTTTCGTACCTATCTTTTTATCTGAGACTGTTTGTTTTTCAAATTTCCTCTTAAACCCCTTAATCTCCATTTTACATCTTACCTGTCAGAGTCCCCATTGGGATTCTCAGTTTGCAAGTTCCTATGAGTTGCTGGAACGATACAAATTTATTTATTTATTTGTTTGTTTGTTTATTTATTTTACCAATTTGGACCACAACTTTAAACTGGCCAATCCATCAAAAACCACTTGAAGCGCACGTGGGGTGTGTGTGGAGAGGGTGGGTCTGCACCCACTGAGGGAGAAGTTGTGGGCAGGAGCTAGGTGCAGGGCACCTCATAACAACCCCTGTTTGTTTTTTTTTAAGATTTTATTTATTTATTTGAGAGAGAGAATGAGATATATATAGAGAACATGAGGGTCAGAGGGAGAAGCAGACTCCCTGCTGAGCAGGAAGCCCGATGTGGGACCCGATCCCAGGACTCCAGGATCATGACCTGAGCCGAAGGCAGTCGCTTAACCAACTGAGCCACCCAGGCACCCAATAACCCCTGTTGTTTAATCAAAGCAAATGTGATTCCATAGGCCCAGGAAATCGGCACCCCCCGTGTTTCTCCCTCACCTACCAAGGCATCTGCAATGACCCCATTTGTATTCACTCTCTGGACGTAGAGGGCCCTCTTGTCTAAATTTTCCACCTCTAGGATCTCAGTCTGGGAGGAAGTCTAGAAATGTCTGAGAGAGACCTTTCTCATGGGAAGAATATGGTCAGACCGGGCTTCTATGAAGCAATCGATTCAAGAGATTCTTTGAAAATAAAATTCGAAACCACAGAGGAGAATATTTTCCATGGGAATATTTATTCCACTTAGTTCTTGAGTAGCCAAGACTACTCACGGTGACCTTTAAGGTAGCACCCAACCTCACTCCCAAAGGGCCAGAGGGCAAGCGACAAGCAAACGCTTGGAAAACACCAACTTTCTACATACGTGTAAGGAAGCTCTTTTATGGGTCTTTGCTCCGCTTTAAAATGTTTCACAGTGGCTCATTCACTTTCTATTAAAAATTGGAAAGTAGAGGGGCACCTGGGTGGCTCAGTCAGTTACACGTCCAACTCTTGCTTTCAGTTCAGGTCATGATCTCAGGGTGGTGAGATCGAGCTCTGCATCGGGCTCTGCGCCAAGCATGGAACCCATTTAAGATTCTCCCTCCCCCTCTCCCTTTACCCCTCCCCCTCTCCCTTTACGTCTCCCCTTCTCCCTTTACTCCTCCCCCTTCTTTCTCTCTCTCAAAAAAAAAAAAATTGGAAAGTAGAAAATATAACATTGTAAGCATAAAAATGTGAAAAATTATCTTTTACTGCTATTTTCCATTTTTGGTTCCCATGTTGACTTGAAAAGGCATCTGGCCTAGGTACAATGCATGAAGTGGGACCATGAAGCATAGCTTTGCACTCACAGGGATTACATTACCCCATCTTAAGGATGATTTGTTAACTCTGAGAGTGAATCACCAGGCTCCGTTTGGGTCTCTCATCCACTGCTGAGCTCCCGTCGAATGCTCCCAGAGCTACCAGGTAGGAGCTCTAAACGGCAGCCTGATTCTGTTATGATGCGTTTTTTCCTTAGTGAGAAGCCAGACCCAATCTGCCTTTAAATCCACTGATCTAATCAAGAGCTCTTGAAATCGATAACCAAGAGGGAGGGAGATATATACGCAGCCACAGCAGACAAACAGATCTGTGGAGGATATCAGACATGTTGCAGCAAAACAGAAAAATAACCAAGGAAGCTCCCAGTGAATCTCAGGGGAAGAAGAGGCTCAGCTATTTCTATACCAGTGCACGAATCAGGGAAGTAGATAAACATCAACTTGAGATTTTAAAGAAGGCAGGAATTCTTCTTCATAGTTGGGTTTGAGGAATGAAACGTACAAAGGAATAAAGCAGTGGGGGACTGTGTGTTTTTTCCAAATATGAATACCTAGTAAAAATCCTGCAGTCTGGACATTGACAAACTGATTCTAAACTTTACATGCAGAGGCAAAAAAGACCCAGAAGAGCCACTCAGTGCTGAAGGAGAAGAACAAAGTTGGAGGGCTGATATTGTCTGACTTCAAGACTTAACTATAAAGCTAGAGTAATTAGTGTGGTATCAGTGAAAGAATGGACACATGGATCAATGGAACAGAGTAGAGAGCCCAGAAATAGACCCACATAAATACAGTCAACTGATCTTTGACAAAGGAGCAAAAGCAATACAATGGAGCGAAGACAGTCTTTCAAAACAAATGGTGCTAGGATAACTGCACATCCACATGCAAAACAATGAATCTAGACACAGACCTTACACCCTCTATAAAAATCAACTCAAAACGGGTCATAGACCTAAATGTAAAATACAAAACTGTCAGATACCTAGAGGATAAAAGGAGAAATATCTAGCTGATTTTGGGTATGGCAATGTCTTTTTAGATATAACACCAAAGCCATCATCCATGAAACACATACTTGACAAGCTGGACTTCATGAAAATAAACACTTCTGCTCAGCAAAAGACAATAGCAAGAGAAGACAAGCCACAGACTGGGAGAAAATATTTGCAAAAGGCACATGTGGTAAAGGACTATTACCCAAAAGATACAAAGAACTCTCAAAATTCAACAATGAAGAAACAGCCTGATTTAAAAATGGACCAAAGACCTTAACAGATTCCTTACCACAGGAGATATACAGATGGGAAATAAGCATATGAAAGGTGTTTCATGTCATATGTCATTGGGGAAATGCAAAGTAAAGCAACATGAGATACTGACTACACATCCATTAGAATGGCCCAAATCTGGAACACTGAAATACGAAATTCTGGCAAGGATGTGGAACAATGGGAACTTTCAGACATCACTGGCGAGAATGCAAAGTGGTACAGCTACTTGGCAAGACAGTTCGGTAGTTTCTTACAAAACTAAACATACTCTTATGTAAGATCCAGTATGCTCCTTGGTATTTACCCAGACCTGAAAACTTATGTCCACACCAAAGCTGTATATGAATGTTTATAACGACTTTGCTTATTGCCAAACCTGGAGGCAACCAAGATATTCTTTGGTAGATGAAGGGATAAATATACTGCAGCACATCCATACAGTGAAATCATATTATTCTGTGATAAAAATAAATGAGCCATCGAGACATAAAAAGACGCAAACAATGAATCACGGAACACTACATCAAAAACTAATGATGTAATGTATGGTGATTAACATAATAAAATAAAATTAAAAAAAAAGATATGGAAGAAACTTAAAAGCAAATAATTAAGTGAAAGAAAGCAACCCGAAAAGGCTACACATACTGTGTGAGTCCAACCCCAGGACATTCTGGAAAAGGCAAAATTGCGGAAGCAATAAGAAAGATCAGTGGTTGCCAGGGGTTGGGGGATGGAAGGGTGAAGACGCAGAGCACAGGGGTTTTCGACAGTGAAACTATTCTGTATGATATTATAATGATGGGTACATGCCATCATACATTTGTCAAAGCTCATGGGATGTACAACACCAAGAGTGAACCCTGATGTGAGCTATGGACTTCAGGTGGTAATGACGGGCTGATGTAGGTTCGTTCGTCCATCGTAACAGATACACTACTACTGTGTGGCAGACATCAATGGTGGGGAGGTACTGTGTTTGGGCCAACAGGGAATACATGAGAAATCTCTGCACTTCCCATTCAATTTTGCCATAACCTAAAACTGCGCTAAAAAATAAAGTCCATTCAAAGAAATTCCTGCCGAACAGCGAAAGCTAAGCACTTTGGGGAAAGCACGAAGTCTGACAAGAGGCTTGCAGTGGATGGCACTGGGTGATGGCGGAGGGAAGCCCAGAGGAAACCCAATAGAAGCTGAGCCACAGAGAGCATGGGAGGGAGTGTCCCATGCCCACACTTGTGCAGAACCGCACAGAACAGGC
This sequence comes from Eumetopias jubatus, assembly GCF_037043125.1. Lineage (NCBI taxonomy): Eukaryota > Metazoa > Chordata > Mammalia > Carnivora > Otariidae > Eumetopias > Eumetopias jubatus. Next base: position 16,772,609 of record NW_028274822.1, read on the forward strand.
GCTGAGGCAAGATCAAGCGTATAAGGGATTTCTGCTCTCTTCTTATCATCCTAAAGCTTCCTGTGGCTAAAGGCTGAGCCTCCAAGGCAGAATGTTGCTGTCATAGGATGTGTTTGCAACAAGGTAGGGATGCAAATGCGACATTCAGAGAAAATAGAGAACTCATGGCTAAAGATGATAGGAAAGAATGTTCAAGATGACTGGGAGGCAATCACTCGATCCTCAGTATTTAAACTCCAGTTATCTTTTGTTTCATTTTATATTTATTTATTTGAGAGACAGTGAGCGAGCAAGAGAGAAATGGAGCAGGGGGAAGGGTAGAGGGAGAAGCAGACTCCCCTCTAAGCAGGGAGCCCGACATGGGGCTGGATCCCCGGACTCCGGGATCATGACCTGAGCAGAAGGCAGATGCTTAACCGACTGAGCCCAGGCGCCCCTAAACTCCAGTGATCTCAAGGAAGAAAGGGTAAAGTTCTATTTGATCAAAAGGAGCATCCAATAAACTCTTGCCCCACCTTGACATTAATTCTGGAAACAAGGAAACTGAGTCTGAGTCAGTTACAGACTACAGATCTCGTAGGTGGAGGCAGGGCTTAAACCTCCATGTGACTGCAAATCCCTCCCCTCACTGCACCCTGCCTCACCCCAACCCACGCCTCTTACTGGAAACGGAGGGAACCTGCTGAACCCAAAGAGTGCGGTGGCTGGATCTCTGCCCGGAATTTCTGGATGCGACTCGACTGACTGTCCCCTGCCCCGGGCCAGAGGCTGCTTGGTTAAGAGGTGTTCCAGCAGAAACCAGATGGTCACGGATGCAGGCGTTAGCATCAGACTGGAAAATGGCGACAGGAAGGGGGCACACGGATACGTTGCGCTTCTGGGCTTTTCCTATCCTGCCATCTGAAAATGACCATAAAGGGAAATGTGAACGATCAAGCATCCTAATAGCATTTACTCCCAACTTACCCGTGCAGATGTTTCTCGGTGCTTCTCCACCCCTGGCGTGGACACGTCACGCAGGGGGGTTTTAAAGTGCAGATGCCCAGGCGTGCGCCCCCCTCATTTGAGGATTCTCAGACGTTGCTCACTTCGACTGGTCAGACTTCCTCCCACTTCACAGCAATGCCCCGTTTGCTCTGCCTTGCTGGCGACCGTGGCAGGCCCACAGTGTTCGTAGAGCGGTTTAAAGCCCACAGGCTGGTTGCTGCGGTGCGTGTGTGCACGTGTGTGCGTGTGGCGTTTGAGTAAGACTGACACATTCACTGTCGAAGGAGAAAGAGCCTGACTGAGGCCTGTGGGCAGGAAAACCAGAGGTTCTACCACTACCTTGTTAGAAAAACTGAAGCTTACTCCCATAGCGGGAACTTTCCAGTTTTCGACGGAAACCTGTATTGATTTAAACACAGTAGAGCAAACACCATTTGACCCTGTAAGTCCTCTTAGAACATGGGGAGGCCTCGGGGAGCCGAACCGTGGCCTGTCTGCCCCTACCCCAGGGGGCGTCCTGCCACCCTTGCTCCCCTTGCTACCTGTTGTCTTCTCCCTTCTCAGTGGGGATTTCTTGTCTGGCCAGCTCCCACCAGCCACCTTCCATTTTGAGGCTTCGAAGCCATTGGGAAGGGGAAAAACAGTTGCCCAACCCATAAGAAATGTGTGTCCCAGGAGCACCCGAAAGCTCCCAGCAAGAGGTTCTTCCTGAAGATTCCAGCGTAAGCTGTTGGGATGTCGCAGTGCCCATGCGTCTGCTTGGATGGTGGCCCAGTTCTTGTGGATGTGTTCCCATCAGCGAGGCTGCAGCGGAGACCCCCAGAAAAAGGCCTTTCAATGCAGGACCAACCCCATCACCTCTACCGCACGAGGCCCCGACAGCATCTAAGAGGCCCAAAGCGCTGGTGCTTGCTAACTAGCCACAATCATCTGGTGCCGACCGAGCCATGGTAGGGCTTATGCCAGGATGTCAGGCATGCGGAAAGAATTAACGATCAGCTCAGCCACAGTGAGACTTCTTTAAAGTTTATATTAACCAACGACAGACCCCCAGGAAGATGATAAAATAATAAAGCTTTGACCCAACATTTTGATATTCCATTTTTAGTTAAAGGAATAAAAATCTCTTTTTCTTAAGAAAGGAGTTTATTAAAGGGCACAGGAGAGTCATGTTTTTAGAAAGCGTCCTGTAAATTCTTTCTCTTTCACTTTGCTGATTTCGACAGGATGAGGGCCATTGTCGTCGCCACAACCTATTTCGGCAGAGAGAAAGGCTTATGGGGCAAGCTGCCCCCCCTGCGGCTCACCCCTGCTGCTCTTCCCCAGATCAGGGGCTCCATCAGAGAGGAGCTGTGCAGGTGGGTGACAAGGCACAGGCTCACACTGAAAAGGAAAACTCGCCTAACAATAGGGAAGGGCGACTGAGCACGTACTGCACACACGTCAAGCGCCCGTGCTAAGAGCATTCAGTCAGTTAGCTTCCTGTTCCTGGGGACGGCCAGGGAGCTGAGTGCAGTTCCTATCCTCCATTCGATCCTGAGAGAACTGAGCTTGCTCAAGGCCGAGAGGTGGTTAAGTGGCTTTTAGGGATCCTAAGCCCTTCCACCAGATTTGGACAGACCTCAAAGAATGACAGAAACTTGTAAGTTCTCACCAAAAGGATATTCGGTGAAATGAGAACATTTCTGTTAAAAGTGAAGAGGGCATTTGAAAACATCATTGGCCTCCTTTCTACTCCTCTAACACTGCTACACATATTGTGGTCCAGGCCCCAGCAGCATCGCCCTTCCTTCCCGGGAGGGAGTTGGGAATGCAGAGTCTCGGGCCCCACCCCAGCCCTCCTGAGTCAGAACCTGCCTTTAAGGGCAGCCAGGTGCTCTGCACGCTCACTAAAGCTTGAGAGCATCCCTCCCTTCTCTGGACTGGAATGCTCTTCCCCAGGATTTATCTGCCTGATTTCTTAATTCTGCTCAAGGTCCCCTCCGCAGAGTCTTCCCTGGCCTCTACATGAAAAGCAAGAATTCTCTTTGGCTCTCTATCAGCTGACCCTGGTCAATTTTACTTCAGAGCAATTGTCACTTCTGAAATCCAAGTGTTCCTCCCATACGCTGCAAACTCCATCCAGGCTAGGACTTCACAGCCCTAGCACCTAGGGCGCTAGCTGGAACAGAAGTGCCTGACAGTGGGTGCCTGGGTGGCTCAGTTGGTTTAGCGACTGCCTTCGGCTCAGGTCATGATCCTGGAGTCCCGGGATCGAGTCCCGCATCGGGCTCCCTGCTCAGCGGGGAGTCTGCTTCTCCCTCTGACCCTCTTCCCTCTCGTGCTTTCTCTCTCTCATTCTCTCTCTCTTATAAATAAAATCTTTAAAAAAAAAAAAAAAGAAGTGCCTGACAGTTTCGTGAAGGACCACTTTCTGCGCAGGACAATATACCGTGTGTGTGTATACTCCCACAGTGGAGGTCCCTGGGAAACTACAGAGAGGGACGTGTGTCTCTCACCCTTCTGTACTTTTTGTAAGTTTTCAAAGGAGGATGCACTGTTTTTCTAATTTATGAAGCACTTTTCAAATAATTTATCCAACTATCTCAAGATAGATCCCACCACAAACACAAAGCAGATTACATCTTTCCTTTTAAAAAGGTTTTAGGCTTTATTAACTTATCAGATTCTACTTTAGTAAATAAGAAACCATTTCCTTTTAGGGGCCTGTTCATTCCCCCCCACCCCCCGAAATGCTATTATGCTATGCAAAGAGTTTTAGTTTTGAAACTCAGACATTACGACTACATCGTGGGGACCATGCATCATCCCCAGCAGCAGGTCCAGAAGTGGCCCAGACCCCGGTGCTTGGCTTAGAATGACTACCACAAGTGGCATATAGATTGAGCAGGTTCAAATCAGAGCCCACAAAAGAAAACAATCTTCACTGATGAATCATTTATTTGGACAAGACAAAAACGTCTCCACATTGTTTCCTTTTATACAGAAAGTGGAACATTTCAAATATATTAGGTTTTCTCTTTTTCAACAGAATTCATTTCGATCTGGTCCCAGGAACTTCTTCTCATTTTAGGATTCACGTTTTAGTAACACATATGCACCCATTACAGCCAAAAGAGCATACTGTAAAGAAAACACAGTGGGAAATTACTGTGAGCTCTACAAATTAGTTTGGTCTATAAATGTATTCAGATGAAGTCTGCTCAGTGCTAGACTGAGGACAGAATCAAAAGATGACCTCTTCCCCCTTGCCTGGTTCTCCAAACTAGCTGCTCAATGCCACATTATGGTTTAAACCCCTCCCAAATATACTGATGGACTAAGGATCAAGCACCCAATAAACACGGCTAATTCATTGCTCATTCTTGCGTAGGTTCCCTATTGTTTTTCAAGTGGTTTTTAAAAAATATAGATTTGGCTCTCTATCAGCTTTTTATTGAGGTTGAGAGATCATCACTACTGGGTTTATTGTACTACTTTTTTTTGTATGTTTAAAGATTTCCGTGATAAAAAGCAACAAATACAGAGGTGCCGTTTTAGAATACACTATGAACACAAAAGATGAAAGTAGCTATTTTAAATAACTGATTTAAGTGTTAATTTAAATGGTTATATTAATTCGTAGTTAAATACAAACACTCTGCAAAAAAAAAAAAACAACAAAAAAATCCAGCAAAACATTTTAAACAGACTGCATCTTCACAGCGGCACGTGCAAAAAGCTCCAATATATATACATTTTTTTAATGCAGACGTAGAGACACATTCCTACCTTGAATTTTGGGTAGTCATTCATTATTATGGTGACCATACCAACATATGGTAAAAACCTAAATTGTGGGATGAAAAGCCAGAAATATAAAAATTGTTTGTAAAATGATGATAGCAACATTTAAAAACACTCTAAATCAGCCTTAGGACACAAATCTTCCTTGGGAATAGCCTTGATTAGGGCTATAAAACTAACATTTACTCCTGCCTCAAAAGGCTTTCTTAATCAAAAGGATCATGACTAACAGCAGGATGATTTTTTAAGCAAGCGCATGATTTCAACTAGAGATGCTGCTTGTCTTCACTCGCTGCATTCACCATAACAGAATTAAAATAATTAGTTGAGAGGCGCCTGGGTGGCTCAGTCGTTAAGCGTCTGCCTTCGGCTCAGGTCACAATCCCAGAGTCCTGGGATGGAGCTCCGAGTCGGGCTCCCTGCTCTGCGGGAGTCTGCTTTTCTCTCTCCCACTCCCCCTGCTTGTGTTCTCTCTCTGGCTGTCTCTCTGTCAAATAAATTTAAAAAATCTTAAAAAAAAAAAATCCTTTAAAAAAATAAATAAAATAATTAGTTGAGCCACTTGTACAAATGGAACCAACAACTGCTATCAGACTAGTTTTTAATTTTTTCAGTGGAGAAGTCACATCCAGACAGCCTATATTAAGACAGCTGTTAGGGAAAACTTTCAAAATACATGAAGAATTAGTTTGTAACTGGAAGAACCATCATCATTTTCATTTCATGGGGCTTTCCAGATGTAACAGGCTTATTGGGCAGTGAACACAGATGTGAGTCCCATAATTTATACCCACATGATTATGATCACAGACACAGAAGGTCTGGGGCATAAGCTAGCCAGTGATTCTCCTGACAAAATTCATGAGAAGATGCAATCAGTGGGGACACCTGGGTGGCTCAGGCGGTTAAGTGCCTTCGGCTCAGGTCATGATCTCAGGGTCCTGGCATCGAGTCCCAAATCGGGCTCCTTGCTCAGCAGGCAGTCTGCTTCTCCCTCTGCCTGACCATCCCCCCTGCTTGTGCACTCTCTCTCTGACAAATAAATAAATAAAATCTTTATTAAAAAAAAGATGCAGTCAGAGGACCCAAGCCTCACCTCACCAAGGGGAAACCAGTCCTATGTAAATCAGCAGCTCCAGGTAAGGCAACCAGTCCTATGTAAATCAGCAGCTCCAAGCTCTCCTTTATATGAAGCTTGTCCCCAGGACATCTAAAAATAGAGGACTGACTAGATGGAAGTCTCTCTCTTCTCCCCACAGATACTCCAGTGGAAACGCAATAGGGTAAAGGAGTTAGAAGGTGAGCAGAGGCCTCAAACCACAATCTGATTGATAAAGCTAAATCTTAGAAAATGGTAACCAGGTTCTCCAGCCTTAAACAGCTCGAGGGATTTAGAGAAGATAAAAAAAAGACACTTCTAACACAGGTTAAACATAAAAAACAGTCACCAAGAGAGAGGAAGAATTGCCTTTTTTGTTTTTTTAATAAGAGGATACACGCTCTGCTGTGACAGTCAGAAGCAGAACTCACTGCTGGAACAATTATGCAAAGATGAATATTAAAAGATTTATCACATAACTGTTTCTGGTAGAGAAAAACAGGAAATAGTCTGTCCACCAAAAGAGGATTGGCTAAGTTAGGATTTTATGATTCTCAGTGGAACAACAGTACATACCCACTTAAAAATACATGGGTGTAGATTTGACACAGAAATCTATTTCCAACTTCTTGTTGGGTGAAAAAATAAAATAAAATTCTACTATGTAAAATTATATATTGTATAAGTACATACATCTGTATAGGTAGAGGAAATGTCTAGAATATTCCCTTGAGTGTTATCTCTGGGAGGATTTCTTGTAATTGCTATTTAAAACCACAAATAACTAATCTCTAGGTGACGATTTCTTTCTAAAACAGAATTAAACCAATAATATAGATAATATACTTGCATTCAGCTTTAGTTCTGAGTGGTATTTACACAGTAAATGCAGTACACAGTACAAAGTGGACTACTTACAACAAGTGATTCCATTATCTTATACACTTAGTTTCTTACTTTTTTTTGAGGGAGGAAGGGAGGGAGAAAGAGGGAGACTGAAAGAGAGAGGGGAAGGGGCAGAGAGAGAATCCCCAGCAGGCTCCACACTCAGCACGGAGCCCCATGCAGGGCTTGATCTCACGACCCTGAGATCATGACCTGAGCTGAAGCCAAGAGTGGGACGCTTAACCAACTGAGCCCACTCAGGCACCCCTAGTTTCTTTGTTACTATTTTTCTGATTCCTGAATCTTTTATATAACTTAGAAGTTAATGCTCACCCTCTGGCCCTTCCCACCACATCCTTCTTCTCAAGCCAGTTCTGGCCCTCTTTGTACAAGCCTCTGTCGTCAACTTCATTATTGTCTCCTTTAGTCAGAAATTTGATGTCTCCATTATCTCTAGAAAGCAAAATAATGTCCTTTCACAAATGACTTTCAGCACAGCATCATTAGAAAACAATTAGTTTACCCAGCATGTCACAGTCAGATACGGGCATTTAGATGAGCATTCGACAATAACTAGATCTTTCCTGGTCTAAGGTGATTGCTTACAGATAACCATCCGACTAACACACAGGTCTGCTGGTGATTTTGCAGACTCAAATTCTAAAATGCTCATGTTACCCTGATAACCAAAAAGCATGGCAAAGCACGAGGGCACCAGCAAGGCAATGATGAGCTTCCAGCAACTGTCTTCACTCTCTTAGTCCTCAAAGACCAACTTGTGAACATGGATTATATTCCCCTTCCCTCTACACATGAACGTGGTCCTAGATCACATGGATTTGAGCACAAGCTAATTCAATGTGGGTGTGCCCTTACCCCTCCTCAAACTTACTTCTCCTTGCCAAATGCAGAATGTTAATGCATTATTTCCTTCAGCGCTGAGCAAAGTGGTACAAAATCTGGTTTGCAAAGAAACAGGAATCACAAATGGCATAAAACCAGTGTGTTAAAGAGACCCATGGGATTAATTTTGAACATTCTAAACCGGTGCTTACATAGCCTTAACACTAGAAACACAACATTACGGCATATTACAGAGCTATAAAGAGGGTCTTCTTTCAATAAGACAAATGAAAAAAGGCACTATTATAATTAGATAAAATATTAAAAGCCCACAAAGATTTGAAACCACGCCAGAAGAAGCAAGCTGATTTGCAGCTGCGGTTATAAAGGAAATCAAGAAGAGAAAACCCCAAGCAGTCTCTCCCACAACTCATGCAAATTACAGAAAATCACCATTATTTCCTCAACTTTGAATAATTTTTCATCTGTAGAAATTGTTTTTAAGTCAGCTGTCACGTTACAACCATGCATATTTCTTTATTAGTCAGTTAACAAGTGGACATCAAGTCCCATCGTGTAGAACCACAAGCGCAACGCAAACAGGAACAGGGTCATTCCAATGTTTACAGCAAAGCAAGGTGACAATTTTAAATATCGACTTCTTGGGGGACCCCTGCAAGCAGTGAATGGAATGGGAACCTAACACTGGAGATACACAAATAGTTACAGTACACTCGTGTGTACACACACCCGCACACACCCACGCGCAATGAGAAACGCCCTGTTATTTAAAAAACACAAATACAGCGGTCAGTTTAATTCCGTAACTCAGGCAGGTAAAAAATGCTACACTAAGCTGCAAGAGGTAAATGAATAACCCAGTATAGAGAAGGTAACATTTTCACTAATCACGTGACTGTACCCTCTCCTGGGAACTTAATATATTTGAAGGAGAAGTCAGTGTTTCTCCTTCCCAAAAAGTGCCTTCAGAAGCCACCACTGGCATTTAGAGGAAAGGAAGACTACCTGTGGGGGGAGAACTGAAGCACGACACGCAGTGACTGAAGCCCGAGCCGGGCCGCCACCCGGGGCTAAGGCTACAGCTGTGAATGCCACCTGGTCCGAAGTGACACAGAGAAACAGGCAGCTTTCTGCATTTCAGAAAACAGTCCTCACATCACCATCATCCTCGGCTGCAACGGGACTGGATTTTTTCTGAGACTCCTTCAAATAACGATTATGTTCTCGTACATTCCACCTCCCATTGTGTGCAACTTAAGTTGCTGAGTGCTTCCGGAAACACCTGTCCATTCAGTTCTCACACCCGCCCTGTGAGTCATGGTGGGAAATGGTGATGTTATCATGCCCGTCTTCCAGACTGGGTAAAGTAGCAGGTCCACAGTCACCCAATTAGTAAACCGCAGGACTAGGAGCATAATCCAGAGCATCTGCTACTTTCTATTCAACCATGAAAACTGGCTACCGAAATTGAATCACAAATTCCACACCTGAAACTAATATTACACTGTATGTTGACTAACTGGAATTTAAATAAAACTTGAGGGAAAAAAATGGGGAAAAAAAGTTGGATAATAATCAGTGCTAGTGGAATGAATGAATGAATGAATGAATAAAATAAATAAATAAATCTGGCTACCAAAATTTATAAAACAACACCAAAAAGAAGTCAAGTCACCTTACTTTTCATGAACTTTGATCACTCTGTGAACTATTGGAATGTCTCGTCCTTCGACTTTAAAGACCACGATTTCACCCGCTCTGATAGGGTCTTCCCGAAAGTTTGTCAGGAACAGAAGGTCACCTCTGTGAAAGGCTGGCTCCATACTGCCACTGGAAAGAAACACAAAATCACATCCATTTAGCCTGGGCTCACAGGGGAACTTTTCAATTCATGAAGAACACAAAAATAAACGGATCAGTGAAAGTCTCCACCTCCATCATTTGTCAGGCAGGTCTGGGAGCTAACATGCCACAGTGGTTCCCTTCCGACTGCTCATGATGATGACATCAAGTGAGAAAGGAAATGATTTCTCCTTAGATTAAGTATGAAAAGGATAGTTGCAGGTCCCACTGTACTTTGTATTAAGTAGAAAAAGAACCAGGTATAATGTGAACACTTTGAAGTAAAAGCTGCCAAGTTTTAGCCTCAAAAAAAAAAAAGGTCCTACATCTACAAATACATTACTATTTTCATTCAGAAGTGCAGACTCTGAAGCTGGTTGATACTCTAGGGCAAGTCTTGCGTTTCATGGCTCATCTCCAGCACCTAGGACGTGGGCACTCCCATTCAAGGAAGAGAAGCAAACAAACGAATGCCTGAGAAGAGTGATCTACCCAAAAAATGAGCTGAGGGTTGGGACAAAATTCAAACCCAAGTCTTGGGGCTCCTGCGGCATCATCCTCTAGGCCGTATTCTACAGAAAGCCCAGTTTTAACAAATGTTGACTGCTTCTGATGTGGAGGTCAATAAATAATCCTACCTGGTACTGGTTTAAACCCATGCCAAAAATCTTCAATGGATTCAAAGTAAATTGTAATCTAGTAGAAGCTGAAATTCTCAAAACAGAATTCATTTTCCTTTTTTTAAATGTTCAGTTAGCCACTGTATAGTACATCATTAGTTTTTGATATAGTGTTCAGTGATTCATTAATTGCATATAATACGCAGTGCTCATCACAACACGTGCCCTCCTTAATACCCATCACCCTGTTCCCCCATCCCCCACCCCCCTCCCATCTGAAACCCTCAGTTTGTTTCCCGGGCTCCATAGTCTCTCCTGGTTCATCTCCCTCTCTGATTTCTCCCCCTTCAGTTTTCTCCCCTTTCCCCTATTGTCCTCCGTGCTATTGCTTATGTTCCACATATGAGTGAAACCATATGATAATTGTCTTTCTCTGCTTGACTTATTTCACTTAGCATAATCCCCTCCAGTTCCATCCGTGTTGATGCAAATGGTAGGTATTCATCCTTCCTGATGGCTGAATAATATTCCATCGTATATATGTACCACATCTTTATCCATTCATCTGTTGAAGGGCATCTCAGCTCCTTCCACAGTTTGGCTATTGGGACAATGCTGCTATGAACATTGGGGTGCACGTGCCCCTTCGGATCACTACATCTGTATCTTTGGGTAAATACCTGGTAGTGCAATTGCTGGGTCATAGGGTAGCTCTATTTTTAACATCTTGAGGAACCTCCATACTGTTTTCCAGAGTGGCTGTACCAGCCTGCGTTCCCAACAACAGTGTAAGAGGGTTCCCCTTTCTCCACATCCTCCCAACATTTGCTCTTTCCTGTTTTGTTAATTTTTGCCATTCTAACTGGTGTAAGGTGGTATCTCATTGTGGTTTTGATTTGTATTTCCCTGGTGGCTAGTGATGTTGAGCATTTTTTCATGCGTCTGTTAGCCATTTGTATGTCTTCTTTGGAGAAGTGTCTGTTCATGTCTTTTGCCCATTTTTTGACTGGGTTATTTGTTTTTTAAGTGTTGAGTTTGAGAAGTTCTTTATAGATCTTGGATACCAGCCCTTTATCTGTAGTGTCATTTGCAAATATCTTCTTCCATTCCGTGGGTTGCCGCTTAGTTTCGTTGAGTGTTTCCTTTGCTGTGCAGAAGCTTTTTATCTTGATGAAGTTCCAAAAGTTCATTTTTGCTTTTGTTTCCCTTGCCTTTGGAGACATGTCTTCAAAGAAGTTGCTGTGGCCAATGTCGAAGAGGTTACTGCCTATGCTCTCCTCTAGAATTCTGCTGGATTCCTGTCTCACACTGAGGTCTTTAATCCATTCAGAATTCATTTTCTATATGCTCATGCTGTGTCGTAATGCATGAGAAAATAAGTAAGACCAAACAATATTGCAATATAGAGGCTGTATGATCAAAAACCTTTGAGAAGTTAGTTGAGGGCAGGATGCAGCGAGGAAGAACCAGACTAATGAAGAAATGGGGTGCTTTAAAGGAAAATGTGAGTTCAAAATGGGAGCAGCTCAAGAAGTTGGCCCTCCTGTCCCTCCGGGCCCTGGACCACCTTAAACTTGTCAGCACATGCAGATCAGCAAAGAGAAACACAGGGGAGACTTGCCTGTCACTAAGTACTTGCTGATGTGTTTCAATAAACACATAAGTGAAACCAGTGACACTAAGTATCATAATAGATCTAGCATTCAAAAATAGGAAGTCTGAATAAAAAACAGAGAGAGGGCTAAAAATATAAATGACTATGAGGGAAAGAAAGAGCAAACAGTTAAGAACTACAACTAGAAAAACCTCCTGGATAAGTCTCAGAGGCAGAAGAGTACAGTTCGTCATCAAGAGTCATTATTGTTGGGGCGCCTGGGTGGCTCAGTCGTTAAGCATCTGCCTTCGGCTCAGGTCATGATCCCAGGGTCCTGGGATCGAGCCCCGCATTGGGCTCCCTGCTCCGCGGGAAGCCTGCTTCTCCCTCTCCCACTCCCCCTGCTTGTGTTCCCTCTCTCACTGTCTCTGTCAAATAAATAAATAAAATCTTTACAAAATAAAGAAAGAAAGAAAGAAAGAAAAGAAAAAAAAGAAAAAGAGTCATTATCATGTCTCATGAGGAATGCACTTCTTTGGAATGTTTCACTAATATCAACTTACACTTGCTTTCCTCACGGGCCAGGGATTTCCCAAAGGTCAGTGTTCCCCGAGGTCACACATCTCTCATGATGTCAACAGTTTATGTTGACAAACCAAATTTAGAACTATAAAGCGTGCTTAAAAAAAAAAGAAGTCCCTACAGACTTCTTTTTTGTTACAACAGTTTCTGTGTACAAGTGTGTCTGTGTGATTAAAGGAAAACCAGAACACCTGGGATCTAGTTTGGGCTCTGTCAAAAGTAACTGTAAGATGCAAGTGGCTTGGCCTTCATGGGCCTCAGGCTCTTTATCTGTTAAGTAGGAGGGCCCATCTAAATTAGAGGTTTTTAATTTCTTTTTTTTTCTTTAAGATTTTATTTATTTATTTGAGGGGGGAGCACACAGCGGGGTGAGGGGCAGAGGGAGAAGCAGACTCCCCGCTGAGCAGGGAACCCGATGCGGGGCTCGATCCCAGGACCCCGAGATCATGACCCGAGCTGAAGGCAGATGCTTAGCTGACTGAGTCACCCAGGCGCCCCAGAGGTTTTTAATTTCTAATGAAAAAAAAAAAAGCCTTAAAATCCTTCCTTCGAATGAAATCTTACCAGGCTGCATATCCATATACAATACATAAAAATAGAGCTGTTATAACTGAAACAAGGCTGAGGTATCTAGAATCCATGCATTTGTTCCCCTTCTCCCTCCTAACCTATCCACTGGACCCCAGGGCACTCCTAGAGCACAGCATGCACACCAGTGAATCAGAAACCCGCATGCTCTCCTAAGGCTCCTAAATTTATGAAAGCAGTGTCTCTCTAGAATAGGCCCCTTGGCCAGCCACACCAGGGCAACCTGGTGAAGCCAGGGCCACGGCTGAAGCCCCATGATACGGCAGCAAGGCCCAGTGGAGGGAAAGGGCACTGGTTTGGGAGGCACAAACCCTGTGTGCTGACCTTGGCTCCTCCACGGGCCAGCGGTGACCCTGCCCGGTCACTGCTACAGCCTACCGCTCCCCCTGTAAAGCACACGGGCTCCATCACCCACCCACCCCCGCCCTGCCCCGCAAGGCTTGATGGTCTAGGCCACGTTGGACAGAGAGCATCTTGAAGCACCTAAGGGCTCCCTAACATGTTTCTTTGATTTCAAACTGATTACGTTTCCCCCCCCTTGCATGACTTTATGGCTATATGAAGTTAACTAAGGTATTAACTTTTCTTAAATTAATGTCCTGTGCTTTAGAAGATACTAGTCTCAGGAAGAGAGCAGCCCCGTACAACAGTGTTGCGGAAGATGCTTGAAACAACACAGCACACTCTGCTGGGCACTGGGGAGATACACTTCCCTGTCTGGTACAAAGAAAACCAAATCACAGTTTTAAATCACAGTTTTAAATTACTTATGTTTAAAATCAATTTGTACACAAATAATCACATAAGATTGTTATTTTAGGTGCATTAAAGCATTAAAATGCAAAAGCAAATATACAGTACTGGGGCATTAGCATCCCCACGATCAAAGCTCCAAAGTGTGTGCTGAAAAAGGTGAGATGTTTCAACAAAGATCAGAACGAAATGAAAACAGGTTTCAACAAAGAAAACTCTAATAATCTACCCAGTGAAAATACTGAGCGCTGGCTGTCACGCAGGCTTTCGCTCAGGCAACACTGCTCTTCTGTCGCGGGCAGGAGCGTGACGGCAGCAAGAGAGTGGCAAGACAGTGTGCGGCACGTACCTCAGCACCACCACGATCGGGCTCTCGCTGCCAGTGAGGACGATCAAGCCTTTCCAGATCATAAGCGCAGAAGACACAATCATGGCAAAGTTTAAAACCTGGTAATAGAGCTGGAACGAGAAAGGCCAAACCCAAAGTGAAAACCAATGGAAGAGTATGCACAAACCCTAAGCTGGAGATGAGTCTGTTTACAAACAAAACAAAACAAAACAAAACCAAAAGCTAAGTTGTGATTTTAGGATATTAAGCTAATTCACACAAACTGCAAACTCGGGTAGTATTTCAACTTTTGTCCATGGAATGAGTCTTCTGTATATTGTCTCTCTTTCAATGAGCAATGAGAGAAAAAAACCCAGAGCAATCCATGGGACCTACTTTGTTAAAGCTTCGGTAAGACTCTACTTACTTACCTCTCTGGGATTTCCCAGAACCTTCAACCCTGAAGAGTCCTGTTATTCAAGTTCTACCCCAAGGGCCTCCTGCTCTAGTGTAGAGACTACCCGTCAGACCTGAGAGCCTAATGCACACAGTGTGATTTACCTAGAACCACTCCTTAGCCACCTGGCCAAAGAGACCTCAAATGAGGCTTCAGAGTCCTATAGTACTTTGCAATGAGGCTGTTCTGCATCTGAAATTACATTGCAAAGTGAACAAAAACTTTAAACACCTGGATGTTTAAATTTTCCATAAATGTTTTAAAAGGTAAAAAGCAAACAATATCTGGTTAAGAACATAGACAGAAAGCCACACAAGATGATAGCTAGTTCTAAGCTGATCTTGCTCCACCTTAGACCACTGAGTTAAGATCCACAGGGCCTGTCCTGCCAAAGCTCAAGGCTCTTCCTTGCTGACAGTTGCCTGCCACACACAACCCCTGGTGACTACAGCGGGGGGGGGGGGGGGGGAGCAACACGTGCCTACCTCACAACACCCTATATCGGACTGTAGCTGGATTGTTGGGCCAGATGTTTACAGTCTTCCAAGAGGCTGTAGGGACAAAAGTCACTGTGCCTACTACTACTTGGAATGTAAGTCCCTCAGGGCATCTGCCCTTAGTGCCCTCCAGGATGGCTCCTTACTCTAGTACCTGCCTCAGTCTTCCTCCTCACAACCCCTCTGTCTGGGTGATCTGAAGAGCCACGGAGAAGGCCTACCCAACACTTTAGTGTCTCAATTCTTAGACATCCTCATCTCCAAAGTCCTTCTCCCTCCACCTGAACCAACCACTCTCAACATGCCTGGAACCGAAACTGCTCAATCCCCACGTCTCTAATTCAATTATCCCCCTCTACCTGCCCATGTACACCTGTTCTTCCGCCATATGTGCTCACCTACATGGCAGGACTCTTGTCACTCCCCCTCCCAATTCGTTCTATACATTCTACCTTCTAAACATTTCTGGAATCTGTTGCATTCTCTCTTTTCCCATTGGCACCACTCTCATCCAAGTCACCAACAGAGCCCACTGGGCAACTGCAAGAGCCTGCTAACCAGTTTCCTGACGTCCATACACACCTCTGTCAATGCACTCTCCACGTTATACTCTACACTCACTTGCAAAGGCACCTCCGGCCATCTGATCATCTCTATGCCCTGCTTCAACTGCCCCTCGATTGCACCCCTTCAATTGGATCCCACTACTCTGAGGATGAATATGGTCTCTATGGCCCTGTCTGGTACATCCCCCTACTCCCTAGCTTCAGCTGGTGAAGCTCACTTCACTCCAGGTACGATAGTGGTATCTGTCAAGTGCTTCAGAGAGCACATGCTCCTATCCACTCCAGGATCTTTACCTGGCTATTTACTCTGCCCAAAGGCTCTCTCCCTAGATTCCTTAGCATACGTAATGCTCACTTATCTTAAATCCTACTTTCGGCACCAGTTCCCCAGGGAAGCCCTCCCTGACCCACTAGACAAGGAGTCAGCAAACTTTTTCTATAAAGGGCCACATAATAAGTATTTTACAAGCCATACAGTCTGTTGAAATTACTCAACCCTGCCATTGCAGCGAGAAAGCAACCAAAGACAATAGGTAAAAGAATGAATATGGCTGTGTTCCAATTAACTTTATTTATAAAAATAGATGGTGTGGGGGGTGCCTGGGTGGCTCAGTCGGTTAAGTGTCTGACTCTTGATTTCGGCTCAGATCACGATCTCAGGAACGTTGACATTGAGCCCTGCACTGGACGCTGAGCATGAAACCTGCCTCAGATTCTCTCTCTCCCCTCTGCCCCTCCCCCAACCCTACCTCCCATCCCCCAAGTCTCTAAACAAACAAACAAACACAGATGGTGGGCTGGAGCTTGCTACTCTGCTGTAGACCAGCCTAGGTCCTCCTGTTACATATTCTCACTGCATTCTGCACTTCTTTATACCGTCCATCACTATAATTATACATATCATTTTTTTTAAAGATTTTATTTATTTATTTGAGAGAGAGAATGAGAGAGAGAAAGCACGAGAGGGAAGAGGGTCAGAGGGAGAAGCAGACTCCCTGCAGAGCAGGAAGCCCGATGTGGGACTCGATCCCGGGACTCCAGGATCATGACCTGAGCCGAAGGCAGTCGCTTAACCAACTGAGCCACCCAGGCGTCCCTATACATATCATTTTTAATGTGTCTTTTACCTTAGACTGTATGTTCTACAAAGGCAAAGATCATTTTGGCCTGGTTCACAGCTGTACCTCCAAAGTTCAACACAGGTCTGGGCAAAAAGTAAGTACTCAATTTGTTGAGTAAATAGTGAGAAAACAAACATCTTTAATATATGGTGGGCACAAACAATTAGTAAGAAAAACACTAAAATCCCCAAAACAACAACAACAAAAGAGGTAAAAGCTTAAAACTATTACTTTTCCAAAGAAGAAATACAAGTGGTGAATAAACACTTAAGAGTGTTCAAATCCAATCCTCCCTCCCTCCTCCCCTCTTCTTTTTTATGCCTAGCAAACTTCAAGTTTGAGGGGGTTTTTTTGGTTTTTGTTTTTTAATGCTAATACTCGGTGCTGGCCCAGAATGCACTGTGGTGAGAAAGCAAGCAGACCCGGTCATTCTGAGAGCAATCTGGCACTAGAATCACGAGATTACTTTGGGCCCAGTAATCCTACTCTAGGAATTTCGTCTACAATAAAGGCAGATAGGGAATTATGGCCCAACGATACGCATCATGGTCCTATTTCTAGGAACAGAGAAAAGGAAATAAATGAGCAACAACAGAGAAATGATTGAGTAAAATAATGGCAAGTAACTGCACTATTTAAAACAAAAGTGTAGGCTGCAGTAGAATCTCCACAAACCGCAAAACAGTTTGTAGAACGAACATAAGGGGGTGCCCTCAAAGGCCAACAGAGGCCATGTTAGCATGGTGGAATTATGAGTGACTGAATTTTCTTCTTTACACTAGTCTCTATTCTTTAAAATGTCTGTGGTGGACATGAACTAATTCCAAAGTCGGGGGAAAACAAATGTTTAAAGGAACTTGACAGAATGTTATACGGCCGTTAAAATGATTACTTTGAGGAGTGTGACAAAACAGGAACACGCAGTCTGACGTGGCAGTAAGGTAGGAAAAGCAGAGCTCATACTGCTCCTATTACACGTCTGTGAAATTATGTCATTCCAGGTATTTATGGAGGAAATAACTGAAAGTGGGGACATAAAAATGAATTAAAATAACCGTGAAGTGGGACGCCTGGGTGGCTCAGTCGGTTAAGTGTCTACCTTCGGCTCAGGTCATGATCCCAGGGTCCTGGGATGGAGCCCCGCATGGGGCTCCCTGCTCAGCGGGGAGCCTGCTTCTCCCTCTGCCCCTCACCCCTGCTCACTCTCACTCTCCCGCTTCCTCTCTCTCTCTCTCAAATAAATAAATAAAACCTTAAAAAAAATTACCATGAAGCTATTCTGGTGTAATAATTGAAAAGGAGATAAATGTAATTCAAAATTAAAGTTACACACCATTAAAAAAAAAAAAACAACTCTTTGGCTACTGTGTCAAGAGCAAATTATGAAACTATCACTAAATCCCCAAAAGACAAAGAAGGAAACTGGAGTGCCAAGCGGATACTGTTAAAGCACTGGGCTATAATACATTAAATTGTTGCTTCCGAAGTAAAATCCACCTTGCAAGGCACATCAGTCTAAAGCAGAGGCTGTTCACTGTAGCTCGCATTCGAAAACTTCTCCACCTGCTCTGCCAGACTTGAAGGACTTGATAAATAAATGTTGTTCCATTATGAATTACAGATCTGACTGGGAAAGCCCCAAACCACAGTTTTAAACAGAAATTGTCATTTTTAGACAGATTTTCAAACCACTGGGCTCCACCCTGATAAAAGCAAAGTATAAAACCTTGCCATTTATGTAATAAAGGCCTAGTGCTAAAAATATTTTTTCCAGTATGATTTTCTATGCTTGAAAAATTCATCGAGGGGAAGTAAAATCAATTCCTCAAAAAAAAAGTCCTTTGAGCAAGACACCTATTGGCTAAAAAAAATAACCGATTATACAAAAACCTAACAAGCTAATTGCAAAACCGCAGATCCTACTTCAACACCCTACCTTTAAGGAACCTACTAATATGAGTATAGGATTAAAATCCCGGAATTCCGAAACATAATTTTGGTTGAACTACTGGACAGACTGACGGGGATGTAAGAGATACACCGCCACGTTTCACTGGTGCCTTTTGTTCGTCCATCTTCACCTCCCAACTTTCTAAGCTCGGCAATTCATAGCCGAAGCAAAAGTTCAGAAGCAAGCGCACACTCAGTCTTTGTCAACCAGAGATGAAACAGCCAATGTCTGAGAGTTTCAAACAAACGTTTCAGACCCGATATTCTGGCCGACAAAGCAGCAGAAATGCCCGTAGCTGTATTTCTTCCTTCCTCTCTTCCTCACTGCAGAAACAAAGAGTCCTTGTTTTTGCGTGTGGCTCTTGCCTTACTTTATAGCAAGCTGGGGCAGCAGAGAAAGGAGGTCCCACTTCCGAGACTGGCGGAGCACGCATGCCTGACAAGGTGTCAGAGGATGCTATTTTGGAGGGGAAAAGAAAGAAAAGGACAAAGCTTAAAAGAAAAAGAAAGAAAGTACCAGGGGGAAGCAGATTTGAACTTGTGCATTTTAATTAGAAAACTAGCAAAACATAGACAATGCAACAGCTACGGACAGGCCTTATCACCGAGAGTGGGAATATACAGACCTGTGAAAAGGCAAACCAGTTTAGGAGTTGAGACATTCATCAGAAGGCCTTCTCTGATAGTCTGCAATTATAACCACCAATAATCAGTACCAGTTTTAGAGGCATTCTGAAAACCTAGCCAATTAAGTCTAGACTTTAAAATAAAGCTCTATTTTCTGGAGGATTTTCTTGGGAACAGCATCAGTGCTCAGGGAATTAGCTGTTGGTTTTTCAAGCTGGTGATAATCACTGCCACAACTCGTCTTAATCACAGAAACTCCTAAGAGCTCATCAGCCATGCACACCTAGAAACAACCAGATTCTAAACAACAGTTTAGACTTGGTGACTTGAGTCACCAAGCTCTCCCACACTACTGCACTAGCATGAAATTCTTTTTGGAAAACAAAACAAAACAAAACAAAAAAACAAAACAAAACCCATATGTCCACAGGCGTAAGTTGTGCTATGCCGTAGGCATCATCCCACTCCACAATATAGTGGCAAAAATGACAGGATGTGTCAAAATCATAATAATTTATACCATTTTCTTTTTAAGTGTTTTTGTTTGTTTTAGAGAGTGAGAGCACGGGGGGGGGGGTGAGGAGGAGGGGAGAAGCCGAGGAAGAGGGGGAGAGAGAATCTTAAGCAGGCTCCATGCCCAACGGGGAGCCCCATATGGGGCTCCATCTTGGGACTCTGACCTGAGCCTAGATCAAGAGTTGAACACTTAACCCACTGAGCCATCCAGGAGCCCCTATACCATTTTCAAAGACGATCAAAATTACCAATAGGATGGTTCCATTTTTCTTAGCATAATTTATTATTCATACCAGTAAAAGTATTAGGATCCATTAGGATCTATCATGCCTACAGGTCCCCTAAATTCTCTATCTAGAAGCTTAAGCAATCGCATTTTTCCTGGCTGAGAGGGCTTCCTTTCCAGTCCCTACTCAGCCTTATATTGAAGACTCAAAGACAGCGATGCTGGCCAAGGAGGTGACCAAGGAGAGAGCAAAAAGGAAGCTTTCCTCTGAGGTCACACAAGAGTGAGAAATCAACCCCAGCTGCCCAGAGACCCCAATGCTAACTGCTTCCTATATTCAAGGTGTAGCCAGATGACAGAATCTAAGAAATTAGGGAAGACTTCTGGGGTCCCCTCTGGAACACTGTGTCTAAAAACGACTGAGCATCCCCAGTGAGATCGCCAGGCACAAGGAGCTTTATTTAGTCCCGATGCATAGTGGGGAGAACACGTCCCAGAATGCGAAGAAATTACTTTGGAAGGCATTACTGGACAGTTTCCACTGTCAGAAAGTTCTTTCCTTTCGCCTGCCTTCTCGCCCCTTCCATCCGGGGGCAGCCTTCCTCGGGGTGTCAGGCCTCCAGAGCCTCTTCCAGGGGCTGGCCCTTCAAACACGTGCAGACAGCTGTCACTCACGGCCGAGTCACCTCTCAGCTTGCTCAACCACACTAGATTCCGATTCTCTTCTCCTTTCCGGCCACCCTCCCCTCACGGCGCTCTTGCCAGTCAAGACAGCGCACACCAGTGCCCACACGTGGGTTCGCGCAGATTTGAACTCAGGGCCTCTGAGAGCCGGTGAGGGAGCCTGGGGGCGCCGTCGGCCCCAGTCGCCGGGCGCTGTCCTTCCCGGAGCCCGACCCAGAAAGCCCCGACTCCCCGCAGTTGCAGCCGGTTCTTGCTCCGGGGCGCGCCCCCCGCGCGGGCCTCCCCTACCTGGCGCTTGTTCATCTTCCTCAGGTCCCCAAAGATGTCCAAGCCGGACGCCGGGAGATGCGTCCCCACGGCGCCCGCGCGCACCATGGCGGGCTCTTCAGGGGCCGAGTCTGCCCACCCGCCCCGGGTGTCACAGACAGCGGCGGAGCACCGGCCCGACCCGGCCCCCGCCTACCAGCTCCGCGTCCTTGCGGGTCACGTGACCGGCAACTCGCTCGGGCGCCCGGGAATGGTAGTTCTCTGCGAATCTTAGCCACCAGTCCACCTGGAAGGAACTGGGAAGAAGAAAACTACCACTCCCAGAATGCTGCGGGGCGAAAGGCTCGTCCAGTGAAGACCCAGGGCTTCTAGGGAGGGCAGCGAGGGGACTCAGGAGCCTTGTCCGACCCTTCCGAGCGAACTTGGGGGAGAGGGTGATCTTGCATATCGCAGGGACAACTCGGGGAAGCGACTATTCAAGAGGAACTGAATTCCTCAAGACTCTGGTCAGGCGCCAAGAGGACACCTAAAGCTCCCCGGCATTCACCTACCCGTGTATCTTAGCCATTGGATGACTGCGCCGAGGGGAGGCGGGGCCTCTACACTGGCAGCCGGCTGGGCTGAACCGGGGAGGAGCCTAAAGAATAACATGGCTGGTGGGCGGGGCTTGAAAAGAGGCGGGATTTTTGAAGTCTCGGAGTTCTACGCTCTGCAAGAAGTAGTAGGATTTGAATGCAATGAAGCATCATTGTATCCTCTTGACCATGTTGTGTTGTGTTGCAATAAATATTAATTGAACGAATAAATAACCACCGAATTTTATACACGAAGAAACAGGCACAGAAAGTCTAAAGGACCTGGCCAAGGTTAAGGGTCAGAGTCTGAAATAGAACTCAAATTTTACAGTTTCCAATTGTAGATTAGCTACATCATTCATTCACTCAGTTATGCATTATTTATTTCATTCTTTTATTCACAACTCTTTCTGAAGCATCTACTATGCACCTGGCCTTTTTCTAGGCACTTGAGAAACATCAGTGAACAAAATAAAATGCCTGCCCTCATAAAACTTACATTCTATACCTTCTAACAGAAGTAGATATAATAAATGAGTAAATTATACAGTGCCTAGAGGGCAGTGGTGCTATGGAAATAAGAAAAGGGAATAAGAGGAATGGGGTGCTCCGGGTGTAGGGGGCAGGTTGCAGTTTAAAATACCCCAGGGGTCCCAGGGTGGTTCAGTCACTTAAGCATCAGAGTCTTGATTTGGGCTCAGGTCATGATCTCAGGGTCATGAGATCCAGCCCAGAGTAGGGCTCTGCGCTCAGTCAGTACAGAGCCTGCTTGAGATTCTCACACTTCCTCTCCCTCTGTCCCTCCCCCTGCTCACACTCACTCACTCACGCACTCAATAAATAAATAAATAAAATCATTTTAAAAAATCTTTTTTAAAAATGATTTTATTTATTTGACAGAGAGAGAGCATGAGCAGGGGGAGCAGCAGAGGGAGAGGGAGAAGCAGACTCCCCACTGAGCAGGGAGCCCGATGTGGGCCTCCATGCGGGGCTCAATGCCAGGACCCTGGGATCATGACCCGAACTGAAGGCAGACATTTAACTGACTGAGCCACCTCAGCACCCCTTAAAAAAATCTTTAATTTAAAAATAATAAATAAAAATAAATAAATAAAATATCCCAGAAACTAACTCACTCTAAAGCTAATAAAAGGTAAACTTTGGGACCCTTTACTTGCAAAGGCCCCTTCCAAGGACCTGGAGAAGAAAATGGCCAAATAGTTTTGTAAAATTCTCAAAAGCAAGATATTTGAATTGCTATTGGTTGAATCTTGTTTCTTTGCATTCCAACCTCCCCTCCATCATACTTCATGTTGGAGGCACAAAGAGCATTTTGAGGTTCCAACCTAAGGAGAAGTTGAGTTGAAGATACATTTAGTTTGGGTTTAGTAGATATGTTTATGTGGTTCATGGTCATTCCCTGCCATCCTGGTGTAGGAATGGTCTTAGCACTATGCTCTTAAAAACAAAGAAAGAAGCCCTTTGAAGAAGGAGACAAAGCAGAAGCTGTGACACCTGACCAGCCATCCTTCCAACCTACCCCTGACCAAGGGCAGGGTCCACACTCCTCCATGTGGTGTGATTGTGACAGGTGTGATCTTGGACATCCCTCGGGAATCAACTCTTGATGCTACTGGGCCCCCAGTCTTGTCTGCTTGTCTTGTTCTTACAAAGGAAGTCATTAAAGTCAAGTGAGGTCTCAAAGTACCACGAAGCAACCCGAAAATCTCCAACCCCATCCCCCAACTAGGGCTTGGACTTTGCCTCTTTGTCTCTGTTCTCAGCTCCTTTTTCACCATCTCCAGCAGTGCTGTGATACCAAACAGAGAATCTTAACTCCTGGTGGCTGATGTCCTCCAAAGACTTAGGAAAAGGAGCAGAGTTTAATTACTGTAGACCCTGCTGCCAGTATCTGGGGAGGTCTAGTTTAGTGCCAGAAATCAACCAATCCTCTGCCTACGTGTTGCTTCTGAAGTTGTCTCTGATTTATTGCATATCTTAAACCAAAACATAACATTGCCTTATTTATCCTTTTTCCATGGAGAAATAAGCATACTAATTTTCTGGGTGAAATCCCCCAAACAAATCCCCCAAGGCTGATGCCATATACCCTCTCTTCCTTCAAGTGCCATAATCAGAAATAAAACTCTAAGAAATCTTCTACACCACAATTGGTCCACTCTCTTAGTTATTGATTTGTCTGCTCCACTGAGCACTAGGAATCCAGAGGTGAATAAGACACAGTTCTTAAATCCAGTTGAAGCTGTAAATGTGCAGGACATGATTATCATATAGGGTAACCGGTGAAAGGGGCGGGGCATACTAAAAAGTATGCACTCTAGTTTGGAACCCTCTTAGCACAGCCGGGTAGCCCTTGTGAGTGGGGAGAGGAATTGCTACAGAGGCAACACCAGGTAACATTGTTCCCATATTTACTTTGCATCAGATAAATGCTTCTTTATACTTACTATCAATGACAAAAACTGCATTTTACAGAAAATGGAAAATAAGTCTCGGAGATGATAAGCAACCTGCCCAACGTCACAGAGCTAAGAAAAGACAGAGCCAGAACTTGAATCTGGGTCTGCCAAATCCAAACGTATGCTCTCATTTCCTACACCACACTGTCTCTCCTCTGTTCTTTTCTGCCCTTCGAAGCCCCCGGGACTGCATGAGCAGACACAGTTCCGGGTGGGAATTTCAACTTTCAGTTTCTAAGTTCAAGCTACTGCTGACAGATTGATGGTATTAGAAACCATCATGAGCAGAATCTCAGGGATCCTGGGCTACCTGAGCTGGATGGAGAGAGGTAGGACTCGTTCTTAAATGGAGCACCCACACAGGAAGACATCAGGTGGATGACTTGGAATCTGGTCAGTTCCAGCAGGAACACTGGAGCTCGTCTGCCTGGGCACGAATGAGTTGCTTTGTGTCAGATCTGAATCAGCAGCACCTGGTTAATGGTGCCAGACACCAACATTCTGAGTCGCTCTGTGCTTTGCTGTCTCCTGCATCTGTGGAAGGATACGCCTCAGAAGAGCTGCACTGTTCCTCAGGGATGTAATCATCAGAGCGTGGAAATTTGGCTGCCTCTCCTTCTTTCTCCATCTATCTCCCACCTGCTGCCTAAGTGCTCTTGTCAAAATAAGCCATTTCTCCAGCTGCCACCTCTTCTACCCCACCCAGCCCTTCTGATTACTTCCCTATGCTTTACAGTCATTACAACCACCCAGGAGGGATTTTATACTGTCAGGAATAGTAACGGGAAGGGGGGAAGGAAGATGACATTCACTAACCAAAGATGCTCATTTCGATCTATGTCCCATGCTACTTGGCTGACATGGGAGAGTCAAGAGCTTTTAAAACTTGGCATCTCAGTTTAACACTATTTTTAACAAAAAGTTAGGGAGACATTGTCTTACATTTGCTCCGTCCATGAGGCTCAGTACTTTCTGCAAGAATTAGATAGACAAAGGACGGTAATTCCCTGTTGCTGGGCATCCGGAACAAGATTCAGGAGATCTGCGTTGTCCTCCTTGCTGTGCCCCTGCGTGGCAGTATCACCTTGAACCACCCATCTGTCTTCTCGGGCCTCAGTTTCCCCATCTGTAGAAACAAAGTTGTGGCCTCTCATGATCTGGGGCAGGTATAAATTTCACAGTCATGGTCCCTGGGGAGCAAAATGTAACTATCTTTTCCTAAAGCTTAAAAAAGTTATATTAAAGGGGTGCCTGGCTGGCTCAGCCGGTTGAGCATCCACCTCTTGGTTTCTGCTCAGGTTGTGATCTCACGGGTCGTGGGATCGAGTCCTGCATTGGGCTCCACACTCACTGCTTGAAGATTCTCTCCCTCTGCCCCTCCTCTCTCTCTCTCTCTCTCCTTCTCTCTCTCTCAAATAAATAAGTAAATAAATCTAAAAGAAAAAAAAAGAAAAGTTATATTAAAGCCCCCTTCCGCCTGGTTTGCAGCAACTTAATATAGTCACTTTCAGTTTTAAAACTCGATCAATTTGCGAGTATTTAAATACTCTCTCCTACCCCTCTCTTTCCACCCCAGATGGCAACTGAGTTAAGGGAGGCAAATCCCGACTTTTAGGGACTGTCGTTTGCATCTGCTTCTCCCTCTTGATCTGTCCCACTCCTGTTCTAGAAATCTTGACAATGTAGTTTGTTGTATCTGGTCCTTGGATGTGAGCCTTCCACTGCTGAGTCACTGGCTTCTGTCCTCGCTGCCCCTTCATTGAAGTGCCCAAGGTCCTGTCATGTCCTCGGTCTTCATATGCACACACATCAACTCAAGCCCCAGGCTTTGGGGGTCTACCAGCTCTGCTCTTTGGGTCCTTTCTTGGCTAGCTTCCCCAGTCTTTCTGACTCCCAGGTAAGTTTGGTACATCGCTCAGCGTCATTTGGCCTTGAGCGTCAATGGCCCTCCATCCATTTCTATTCTGTTATCGTCCATCACTGCGGCTCAGGGGACCCTAGCAAGGTGCTCAGAGGTCCAGATGATGCACTTCCACTCTGGAATGACTGATCTTAGAAATCAGCATGTATCTTTATACCTCGTTCCACCTTCAGGACTCTGCTGGAAGGGGGAAAGCAGAGTTAGCTCTTGTAATCTATACCAGGTCCACTCTACCTTTCCTCTCCATGCCCGGGCTTAGAGTTTTCAAAGGGATTCAAAAGAAAAAAGAGAAAGCATCCCATTCATATCTTTGTTTTTACATCCGAATGGTACCTTTGATCTTAGAAGTCAAGAATTCACCACCTTAGTCTCAGATTCTGAAGTGACCCCTTACTCCCCAACGGAGGTAATTCATCTTTGGCTATCTATGTTATGTTGGGGCAAAGACAGAATCTTGGGGTACAAACAAAGAGATTAATAAGTGGGACATGGACAGAATGGCTAAAATTAACAATACCAGAAACAACAGGTGTTGGTAAGGATGCAGAGACAGGGAGGAACCCTCTTATACTGTTGGTGGGAATCCACTCTGGAAAACAGTATGGAGGTTCCTCAAAAAGTTAAAAATAGAACTACCCTATCAACAATTGCACTACTAGGTATTTACCTGAAGGATACAAAAATACAAATTGGAAGGGGCACATGATAGGGTTCTTGCTTGCATGGCATTTCATTGTAGTAGGGAGAGAGAGAGACAATAAACAAGTAAATATAAATAATTAGGGTAATTTTAGACATGTATAATGTTATGAATGATGAGGAGCCAGCCCCGTCATCTAAATCTCAGGAAGATTTGGAATCTGTTTTTATGTCTACCCGCTGGGGCCGGACACCTCTGGGGCCGGACACCCCTGGGGCGTGGCAGCTCCTGCGAGATAGTTCAGGGGAGTAGAGGCACAGACCGTGCCCAGGCAAGCCCTCAGCTTCTAAGAACAGGGTATGGAGACGGGCAGAGAGCCAGGAGCAGCCCCCAGTTCCAACAGGATCCTGAGCCCGGCCACAGGTCCTGGCAGATCCCGGCCCACAGTGGGCTGGCCTCAGAGCCTATCCTGTTGTGGCATCGTTAGTGGTCCTGTCCAGGTGTGGGCACCATACACAGTTGGCACAGAAAGCCTTTCCCTCGGTATCTGGGTCTACATGCAGTCATGTTTCCTCGGGAATCACACAAGGAGAGACAACAGAAAGGAGAGGAGGACCCAGTGGGATGTACAGGGCAGAACAGAGCTGAGAGATGGACAGCCCTGACCACGTTTGAGTTCCATGTTCCAGAGGTCCCCTCTTTCCTGTCCTGGGCTCCGTGATACCTCTGGTATTTTTATAATAAAATCCCCTTGTGGTTTAACCTGGGTAAAACTAGGTTTCTGTCACTGGTGACCAATAA
Organism: Eumetopias jubatus; assembly: GCF_037043125.1. Taxonomy (NCBI): domain Eukaryota; kingdom Metazoa; phylum Chordata; class Mammalia; order Carnivora; family Otariidae; genus Eumetopias; species Eumetopias jubatus. The sequence goes on from NW_028274822.1 coordinate 16,799,865, forward strand.
AGTCTTACCCAATACAGAACATTCTTACAATCGTACAGGTAGACTCACATGGAAATGGGAGAATGGGGAGGAGGTGCTGGCTTCACTAATAGAAGGAAATGGTGGGCTGTCAACATTCCTCCCTGACTCCTTCTCCCCACAGAGGCTCTCTGCAGCTGGAAGCAAGAAGCGTCGTAGGCTGTGCCTGAGAACAGGCTCAAGTGCCAATTCACTCGGAAGCTGGTAAATTGGTCACAGAACAGATGCTACATGGAATGGTACTTAATTTCATTAGCAATTTTGCATTTGCCAAAATAGGTTTTTGCCAGAAGTGCCAGCACATGAGGGTTGTGCGTTTGTTAAAATTGAACATGATCCCAGGGAGCCCTGGAGAGGGTCACCGGCCACCTGGCCGATTGTCCCCCAACTCCCCACAACAGGGAGGGAATGCAGGGGGCCCCAAAATGCTGGGACTTCCTGGGAGCCTGGGAGCCCCTCCCCGTCCCACACTGAGCTGGGTCTGCCACAGTGATGTCTTGTCCTGGATGGATGAGAGCCCAGCAGGCTCAGTAAGGCTCTGTGGGGCCCCAATCTAGCAGTAAGCAGCTGGGGGAAGAGGAGAGACATTACCTGCCCAGTTTCACAGATAGAAAGACAAGGAATCACTTAATTCTGGGGGGGGGGTGGATTATGGAGGATTCTAACTGGTTTAAGATATATGCCACCCCCCCAGAGGCAAGGAGTAACGGGAACTGTGACTGTAGCCCCCCGTAGAACCCCATGATTGGGAGGCTGCAGTGGGAGAGAGGCTGTTCTCCAAACGGGTATAGTGTCCCCCTTAGACAGAGGAGGTTCCAGGCAGAACCAGAGGATAGACGTTTACTCTGTAGGAGTCTCTGCATTTTGCAGAAGAGGCAGAGGCTGAGAGAGTAGGTGACCTGTCAGTGCTTATTTAACCAGTAAATAGCAGATTCCAGATTAGAAAGAAGTGACATGGGCTGGATACATTACATAGTTTCCAGCCCAAGCATGGAGACAAAGTTCTGATAACTAGTTTGACTTTAGGGCAGAATATTTGAAAGCAGGACCATCTTGGAAAATCTGGAATTTTTCCTTGAGAACTGATTACTCTCAAAACAGCACCTCCCCTATAGTAGATGCTCAGACACATTGAATTTCACAACCTGGCACTGTTTTGTTATTTTCTCTTTCTTCTTAAGGTTTCTTTGTCTCCTTGCTGAAGTTTGCAATGCCACACATAGGGCCAACTCAAGCTTCAGAGCTTCCGGGGAGTGCAATCAGGACAGCGAGGCCAATCGTACAGCTCCTGTGGGCTCTCAGTCCACTGGGCACAGTCAGCTCCCCACACCCTGAGGCGCAAGCAGGACTCTGAGAGAGGGAGCAGAATGCAAGGCAAACCCCGCTTTGGGGGGTTAGACACCCAGGGACGGTGCCTCCAGCCCAGGGCCGAGGGGGGGGCAGGGGGGTGGACAGCAGCGGTCTCCACGCCCAGAGCACAGGGGGTGTCAGTTTTGTTGCTGCTGCTGTTGGGCACGAGCCTCCTCTTCACCCTGGGGTAGCCCCAAGTTTCACAACGGGGAAGCCCCTGGGCGTGGGCCCGACCTTACCCTCCTACAGGTGTGCCCGCCTTCCTTTGTCTCTTCCCCATTCCTGTGCCCTACACACCCACAGCCTCCATGCTGCCCTGTGGCTCCCCAAACCCAGAGAGCAGAGAGGCATTTTCCTGGTCCTGGAAGGCCTTGGTTGGCAAAATGTAACGAACATCAAACCGCTAAAAAATCAGTTGGAAGCACTTCCATTTTGATCCATATGGCAGACTATATATTCAGACAGAACCCTTTCAATACAGCACACTGAATTTGTTTTTTAATTTAATGCACCATTGAACTGTCAGGAAAGTAAAGAAATTCTTCAGAGAGCAGATATGACAATAAAGCTTGAACTCAGAGGGCAAGCGATACAATGGCTGGTATTTTTTGACCCCTGGTGGCCTGGAGCTTGAATTTTTTTTTTTTTTTTTTTTTTTAAGATTTTATTTGACAGAGAGAGACACAGCAAGAGAGGGAACACAAGCAGGGGGAGTGAGAGAGGGAGAAGCAGGCTTCCCGCTGAGCAGGGAGCCCGATGTGGGGCTCAATCCCAGGACCCTGAGATCATGACCTGAGCCGAAGGCAGACACTTAACCAACTGCACCACCCAGGTACCCCAAGTCATAACTTTTAGAATTATCTCCTTTACCAGATAAAAATCTGCATCTCACCAGCAAGTATTTTTATAAACATCTAACTTTACAGAGTTGTAAGGTTTCCGGGTCCTAATCAATAGAAAATAGTAAAAGGAACAGAGTTGCTTTCCCCTATCCAGAGAGTCAGATGACCTTGAGGAAGCTTGTCAGACAATGCCCTAAAATGACAGCAACGTGAGGCACGTTCACTGGTGGGCTTGTCATTTCAGATGCAGGGACATGAAGAACACTCCAGGCTTGACCTAGGTTGCACAGTCAGTTTGTCCAGTTATATTCTGGTTTAAAAATAAAAACGGAGGACAGGCTTTTGTTCAACCTGTGTAAATCTCTTCATTGCTTCTAAAGGTAAGAAGACCCCATAAAAGTAAAACAGTTGGACTGAAAGACATTTTTTAAAAAGTGGCATTCACAGCAGGATTACAGATAGTTAATCAACATAGGAAACGTTTCCTAACCCCATTAGTAATCAGGAAGGAAATACAGCCAACACTGGTAATGGGATTTCACATGGCCCAGATGGACACAAATGTAAAAGTCTTGCGGGACAGGAATGGATGAAGATGCAGGGCAGCAGAAACTCTCAAGTCCTGCGGGCCAGAGAGTAAACTGGCACAATTCTTTTGAAAGAAATCGGCATGAATTAGTACAACTGAAGGTGTGCATACTTTGTGAGGCAGCAATGACAGTTGTCGGCATGAGTCCTAGAGAAACTCTTGCACACGTATGTACATCAGAGATACACACAAGCCCGTTCCTGGCAGCATTATTCAGAATAACAAAAATTCAAGCAACCAAAACGCCCATCCACAGTAGGATGGACAAATAAATGACGCTGTATTCAAACAATGAAATATTAAATACAAACAAATAGTGAATTATGCCGAAGTGCATTGCGTAGGGATACATACATACGTTTGCGGTAAAACTCTAAAGTAAAGCAAGAGAGCGACAATGGGACGAATGGTTACCTCTGAGCAAAGTGTGAGGCCTCTGGGAGATTCAAGGGCTGTGGCAATGTTTTATTTCTTAAAATGGTTGGTGGCCACCTGGGTTGTTTTTTTTTTTTTAACTTTAAAGGTACATGATAGGGGTGCCTGGGTGGCACAGTCAGTTAAGTATCCAACTATTGATCTCAGCCCAGGTCTTGATCTCAGCGTTGTGAGTTCAAGCCCCCAGCTGGGCTCCACGCTGGGAGTGGAGCCTACTTAAAAAATAAAAATAAAAATAAAGGTACATTATACACGCTTTTGAGGACACGATGTATTTCATACACATACACATTTTAAGGTCAGTCAGTGTGAAAAGCCAAGAGAGGCGGAGTGAGGTAGCAGAAGAGCTCTCCCGACGCCCTTTAAATAATCTGGGGAAACACTGCCTGAACACCTGTCATAGGCTGGGACTGATGGGGCAGAACAGACTTCCCGCTGTTCTCCCCGCCCCCACCCCGCACCCCCCCCAGCGCCCTCTAGCGGATGAGACAAACGCCACTTGGTCCCGAGTCCCTGCCTGCTCCTGGGGTCCGTGCAACTCAGGCTGGAGACTTTTGCCCTGTGGGGTTTGCTCCGTTTTTGAATATTTCCGCTGTGATTCTTTTCTCTCCCTAACTAGAGTGTAGCGGCTTCTGACGGTTGGGTCTATGTCTTCTATTTCTTCAGTGACTAGAATGCATGTATAAATACGGAACTCGGTGACTACAGATTTTTCCCCCTGAAGCTAGACAGGAATGTGATTTTGGGAAGAGTGGGCTCAGGCATGGAGTTTTGTGGATTAGTGGTTTTTTTGGATTTTTTATTTTTGGGGGGTACAGTATACTTTATTGATGGTACATGACAAGGTAGGGCTCCCCAAGCCCCTCCCCTTCTTCAGGGGGTCTGGGATGGAAATGGTGGAGGTCAGGAGATTCTCAGTGTTTTGGGGGATAAGTTGGGGCAGGGACTCCCCAGCAGCTGAGGGCCTCTCTCTTCCTCTTGCTCTCGCTGGGGCTGGTGGTCCAGGGGGCTCTTACTCCTTGGAGGCCATGTGGACCATAAGGTCCACCACCCGGTTGCTGTAGCCAAATTCATTGTCATACCAGGAAATGAGCTTGACAAAGTGGTCATTGAGAGCAATGCCAGCCCTGGCATCGAAGGTGGAGGAGTGGGTATCACTGTTAAAGTCGCAAGAGACAACCTGGTCCTCAGTGTACCCCAGGATGCCCTTGAGGGGGCCCTCTGATGCCTGCTTCACCACCTTCTTGATGTCGTCGTATTTGGCAGCTTTCTCCAGGCGGCAGGTCAGATCCACGACGGACACGTTGGGGGTGGGGATTGGCAGCGCCAGTGGAAGCAGGGATGATGTTCTGGGCAGCCCCTCGGCCGTCACGCCACAACTTCCCAGAGGGGCCGTCCATGGTCTTCTGGGTGGCAGTGATGGCATGGACGGTGGTCATGAGTCCCTCCACGATGCCAAAGTTGTCATGGATGACCCTGGCCAAAGAAGCCAAGCAGTTGGTGGTGCAGGAGGCATTGCTGACAATCTTGAGGGAGTTGTCATACTTCTCATGGTTCACACCCATCATGAACATGAGGGCCTCAGCAGAAGGAGCAGAGATAATGACCCTCTTGGCCTCACCCTTCAAGTGAGCCCCAGCCTTCTCCATGGTGGTGTAGACCCCAGTGGACTCCACAACATACTCAGCACTAGCATCACCCCATTTGATGTTGGCGGGATCTCGCTCCTGGAGGATGGAGATAGACTTTCCATTGATGACAAGCTTCCCGTTCTCAGCCTTGACTGTGCCGTGGAATTTGCCATGGGTGGAATCATACTGGAACATGTAGGCCATGTAGTTGAGGTCAATGAAGGGGTCATTGATGGCGACAATATCCACTTTGCCAGAGTTAAAAGCAGCCCTGGTAACCAGGCACCCAATATGGCCAAATCCGTTCACTCCGACCTTCACCATCGTGTCTTGGGGACGCAGCTGGCACTGCACCAGAAGATGCAGCTGTCTGTGGAACAGGGAGGAGCAGAGAGCTGGATTTTTGATTCTTTTTCATTAGTGTTATTAATACTAATAGACGTTCCACTGCTGACCCATCTACTGAATACAGAGAAGCTTCAGGCCACTCAAGCCGAGCCATACTGGGGTAGCGTGGCAACCACAGCCATCAACCTGAGCAGGCCATGACCTTATCTCTGCTCTGCCTGGGACGGACTCCCACCACCACCACTGGGAGCACTCCCTTATTGATTTTCCTTTCTAACAGAAACTAGATTTCCTTTTTTTTTTTTTTAATATTCATCTACCCCATGCAGCAAATAAGACATGAGGGGAAGGGGCACCTGGGTGGCTCAGATGGTTAAGCATCTGCCTTCGGCTCAGGTCATGATCCCAGGGTCCTGGGATGGAGCCCCACATCGGGCTCCCTGCTCTGCAGGAAGCCTGCTTCTCCCTCTCCCTCTGCCTCTCCCCCTACGTGTGCTCTCTCTCTGTATCTCTGTGTCTCAAATGAACAAATAAAATCTTTTTTTAAAAAAAAGGGGGGAGGCGCTTGGGTGGTTCAGTTGTTAAGCATCTGCCTTCAGCTCAGGTCATGATCTTGGGGTCCTGGGATCAAGCCCCGCATCGGGCTCCCTGCTCCGCGGGAAGCCTGCTTCTCCGTCTCCCACTCCCCCTGCTTGTGTTCCCTCTCTTGTTGTCTCTGTCAAAATAAATAAATAAAATCTTAAAAAAAAAAAAAGACATGAGAGGAAGTCTCCTGAGGCCTCCTTGAAAAGTCCCTTGTTCTTAGAGGAAGCCCCTGGAACAGAGGGTCTCTCTGCTAGCTCTGGATGTTGTCATGCCAGGAGGTGATGCATGGAATTGCCATATCAATCTAAGACCAATCTGAGAAGGAAGATAATATACCAAGGATGGCAGTCTTCACAGAAGGGAACAGTAAGAAACAGTAAGAAAGAACCTAAGAACCTGGGTGCTTATCGACATCACTGAGTTGCACCCTAGAACCCTAGAGTTTGCCTTATCTCTGGACTTAACTGATCTGTGAGATTTTTTATTTTTATTTTTTTTAAAGATGACTTTTTTTTTAAAGATTTATTTATTTATTTTGAGAGAGTGAGAATGAAAGAGAGAGAGACAGAGACAGAGAGAGCACATGAGAGGGGGGAGGGCCAGAGGGAGAAGTAGGTTCCTCGCCGAGCAGGGAGCCCGATGCGGGACTCGATCCCGGGACTCCAGGATCATGACCTGAGCCGAAGGCAGTCGCCCAACCAACTGAGCCACCCAGGCGCCCAAGATTTTTTATTTTTTAATCGCCTTCCTCATTGATTGTTTAAGCCACATGTGATTTGGACTGCAGAGGCTGGGGCGGCCCCTGCAGAACACAATGGTGATCTGCGCACTTTTGTCCTTCGGCCTAGGAAGCTCAAGTTCTGATACTTTGACCCAACAAATAGCACAGAGTGACCCACAGGTTTTATAAGTAACCTCGAAGAGGTCAGTGGGGAATTTCTGGGGAGCAAGGCCAGTTAGCAGAATTTCCAGACTCCCAGTTTGATGAACTGGCTGCACCTTTACCTGGAAAATGTTAGAGGACTGGGAAGGTTTCTATTTAGGCAGCGGACAATCCTTTCTGGAGCATTCCCACCCCCACTCTCTTCCTTTGTCTTTACTTTGCGCTTCAGGCTGACTTACTCCTGGCTTCCAGTGGTCATCTCCATCTGGTCTCTCCAAAGTATTTGGTTGCAAACGACAGAAGACTGAACTCCAACATACACAAGAAACAGAGCTTTCTTAGCGGGCTGCTGAGATAATACCCAGAACTAAAGAAAGTGTTTCTCTCGGGACCTTGCTGAGGGAGTGGTGGGGCTGGGGCTCTCTCTCATTCTGTCCCTCTGGTCTCTGCTTCTCTAAGGAGAGGTTTCATCTCTTCCTTCTCAGTGCAGACCAGCTTCCTCCACATGCCACAGATAATACCTGCCAAGAGTTCTCGAGCCTAGTTTCCCAGCTCCAGCAGCAGACAGAGAGACTGACCCTTTTCCACAGTGCAAGTTCTGCCATCCCAGGAAGGACTCTGCCTGGGCTGGCTTCGGTCAGATGCCCAGAGACAGGTCCACCCACCCACCAAAAAAAAAATGTTCTCCGTTCAAGAATGATTTGGGAGAATGTTGTTATTATTTTGGTTTGGGTTTGGTTTGGTTTTTACCAAGTGAGCTGTATATAAAAATAACCTGGTATAGCTCAAATTGTGTGTGCCACCATTGACAAGGAATGGGGTAGAAGTCAGTAGAAAATACTTTCCTTCTATCATAGTAATCCTGCTTTTAGACTCTTCCCTGCATCTTTTGGCTGTGTTGGGGCATCCTCCTCCAAGTGATCACAGATGATCTGCACTGAAGCAAGGGTTTAAATCCACACATGCCCTCCGTAGTTGATGAGCGCATCTTCCCCAGTGCCTCTCATCAGTTGAACTTTAATTTGCAAAATAGGGTATTTCCCATCACTTTAGCTGCTCACAGGTCTCTGCACCAGTATAGCCGTCCAGCTATTTATCTGGAAAATAGAGCAAATAAGGTATTCTCGGTCTGTTTGTCTCCATGAAGCCCGCTGAAGTGCTATTAGCAGAAGTGTTTTCCTGATTTGAAGCATGGAGGTTAATAGGGACCAAACTTTGTGAACAGCAAACACAGTCCAGCTGGTGAAAAGCAGGGACAAAACCGTGTTTTGTAATTACCTGTTTGTCCAGAAATCGTGTGAGTGTCTGGGGAGCGCTTTGTCGAGAGGGCCCTCCCCACAGGCCTGCTGCCCTTCTTGGCATCGGTCATCAACCTGGGCAGTGACTGTTCATCTTCTCACCGTCTGTGCTGGGAACATAGAGGACATGGAACACAAAGCCTTGAGGGTCAATTCACCCAGCACTGCCTCTCCTCATCCCTAGTGGTTCTTCTAAAACACTCGGAAGTATATTTGTAATGTGTTGTTTAGGACCCCGCCTTTCCAGCAGGCTGATGGCACGCCTTGTCCTCACAGTCTGAAGCAGGGACATTGGAGCCCAGCCTGGATTTGCTGCCTGGCTCCAGCCCATGCCAGTGTTTTTTTTGTTGTTGTTGTTGTTTTGTTTTGTTTTGTTTTTAAGATTCTATTTATTTGACAGAGAAAGATACAGCAAGAGCAGGAACACAAGCAGAGGGAGTGGGAGAGGGAGAAGCAGGCTTCCCGCCGAGCAGGGAGCCTGACGCGGGGCTCGATAGCAGGACCCTGGGATCATGACCTGAGCCGAAGGCAGACGCTTAATGACTGAGCCACCCAAGCGCCCCGCCAGTGTATTGGTTGGCTAGAGCTACCACCCCAAAGAGTGACAACGGGGCGGGGGGACTTAAACAACAGAAATATATTCTCTCTGAACAAAACACTTCTGGAGGGGTGCCTGGGTGGCCCAGTCGGTTCAGTGGCTGGCTCTTGATTTCGGCTCAGATCATGATCTCAGGGTCATGAGATGGAGCGCCGCGTTGGGCTCTGAGCTCAGCAGGGAGTCTGCTTGAGATTCTCTCTTTCCCTCTTCTCCCCCCCCCCAGCTCACTCTCTTTAAAATAAATAAATAAATCTTATATAAATAGGTAAATAAATAAATGTTTCAGGAAAGATCAAAAGTCTTCAGACTCTGCCCCACACCCAAAAAGTAAGCAAAGTTCTGGAGCCCACCATACAACCGAGTTGTGAGGATCAAGAGACGTGAGGACAGGAGGCTGAGCAGCAGAGAGGGAACGATGTCAAGGGAAGTCAGGATCCCAGACACAAGGCTTTGGGACTCTGTTACTCAGCAGTGGGTTCTGGGGCTTGGGGGACTATGGGATTCGTGATCCCCAGTGGTTCAAAGGTTTTCCTGCCCAGAGCATCCACGTAACCACCCAAAGACACTCCAAGGAAAAGAATCCCAGTTCTTACACATTCAACTAAAACGTTTCATGGATAAGGCCAAACCAGCTGTGTAAATCAGATGCCTTTTTCAACCACGGCCAAAGGGAGCCAGGATCCATAAGAGTCTTGGGAAGAGGGAACCAAGGCAGATCCAGTCTTCAGGAGCCCATTGAATGGTCTCGAAATAGAGGCACATGCTGATCAGAAGCCAGGCTTCAAACACCACCGGAAGCCTTCAGAAACCACTCTGCTTCAGCAGACGTCTCTCTACCTAGTTCAACCAGATTCAACACGTGTGGTTTCTTGCTTACACCCACACCAGCCCCAGCTGTCTCTTATCTTGGGTTTTTCTCAGACGTGGGATTTTCCCATTTCTTTGGCTCAGATTTCATCATTGATTGTTGACATTTCCTTCCTGACCAAGGGTCCTTCCCCACCCATGCTTGACTCTTCAATTTGTCTACTCATGTCTGACTTGGCACTGGTGTCTGTCCCAGTTCAATATTTCTGGTCAGTATACAGATTCTAGAAAGACTCTTTCCTGAGCAATGGGATGATCAAAATCATTAGTAACCAAGGCTCCATGGGAATGAGGGGGTTTGAGGCAAACCAGACAGAAAGGTGAGACAGAACCTAGAGAAGAACATGGACATTGGGGAGGAAGACAAGGCTGTCAGGGATTAAAAAAACACTAGGAATCCTGAATAAGCAGACCAGCCAGACTTCCCTGAGGTTCAGGAGAAGCAGATCAGGAAACGGGGAGAAATCTGGCCACGGCCCAAATGCAATATTGTGTGCACTGCCATTGAAGACAAATGACCCTGGAAGTGAAAGACAAGAAAGCCTTGACCCTAAGGCAAACATTTAGCCCATCAGAGGAACTTTTCTAGAACTCTTTCTCAGGGAATGGTCAAGACGATGGAGATAGGAAATGGGTAAGTGCGCCTGCCTGACAGGAAGGCAGCACAGGGAGCGACGATGGGAGGCTCTGGGCACCGGTCCTCTCCTTGGTCCCCTCCACCCCTTAGCACTCAGCCAGGCCACATGGGTGGAGTTGGAAGCAGCCGCATGTGCACAAGTGAGCCTCCAGCTTTATTCTGAATGAGGCCTCTCAGCTACCCACGGGGTCCCAGCCACTTTCAGGTCATCTCTCTTTGGGCCCCAACAGCTCCACTGATTGGATTTTGAGAAAGGACCATTGCCAGGAAACGTCCGCAATGTTCCACCCCATGGGCCTGTCCTCTGCAACTGTACTGCATTTCGGAGGACCATCCAAACAACAGAGTGTGTCAGAAATCCCGTATCAGACACACCAGAGACGCTGTGGCCCCAAACAAGAATGACTCCCCTCTTCGGGGCATCTGACCGAAGCCTTCCTCATTGATTGTTTAAGCCACGCATGGTTTGGACTGCAGAAGTTGGGGTGGCCCCTGAGGAGCACAACGGTGATCTGCCCACTTCTGTCCTTTGGCCTAGGAAGCTCAAGTTCTCAAGGTATTTTGATCACACTGTAGTAGGGGGATGAAAGGAAATTGTGTCTCCTTCTTCCCGCATCCGAGGTGTAGGCACAGGTCCCCTGCCGGTCTACAGGTTAGAGAATTAAGTGGCTTGTCCTTCTGTGATTCAGAGAGAGCATACATACAATTTAAGAGGACATGGCATAGAAGTGATGTGAGTGAGCTCAACAGCCAGGGAGGCACTGGGAAACTGCGTTCTTTCAGAGCTGGTTTTTGTCTGAATTTGGGAGGAGTCCAGTAACAGAATAGATGAGATCAGCGTTGCTGAATTCATAAGCATCCAGCTCGTCTCTGCCCACAGGGCCAGCCGTCAGGCAGCCTCTGCCTGGATTTTATAGGGCAAACGTGTCTGTCTCTAATTGTTGAGTCAGGAATACAAAATATGTATACTGGAGTACCTGGGTGGCTCAGTGGGTTAAGTGCCTGCTTTCAGCTCAGGTCATGCTCCCAGGGTGCTGGGATCAAGCCTTGTGTTGGGCTCCCTGCTCTGCTGGGGGTCTGCTTCTCCCTCTGCCCCTCCTTCCACTTGTTCTCTCAATCTCTCTCTCTCAATAAATAAAATCTTAAGAAAAAAAGAAATATGTATATTGGCACATAAAAAAATAGACATGAGTTTCTGGTAAACTATATTAAAGGGCTTTTTTTAGATAACAACTTTTTCTTACATTCATGCCATCACTGAGGGATTTTTTTCTTTTTTATGTGAACCCATGGGCATTTTTTTTCAAATACCAAAGGAAAAACTTTTTTCTTTTTTTTTTTTAAAGATTTTATTTATTTATTCATGAGAGACAGAGGGAGAGAGAGAGAGAGAAGCAGAGGGAGAAGCAGGCTCCCAAGGAGCAGGGAGCCCGATGCGGGACTCGATCCCAGAGTCCTGGGATCATGACCTGAGCCGAAGGCAGATGCTTAACCATCTGAGCCACCCAGGCGCCCAAGGAAAAACTTTTCTGATCATATGCTTTCAGAGTTATCATTTGTAACATAAAAATCAACAATGACAACAAGGATATATTAAGACACGAAGTGATAAAGTTACTCTGGAAGCCAATTTAAACATTTAAATTTGTGCAGAGGGCAAAGTGAATGTGTACATAGAAAAAAAATCCTGGAAGTTTATACTCCAAAATGTTAACAGTCATCTTTCCCCAGCTTGGGGAAGTAAAATTGTGAGTGATTTTCCTTCTTTGTTTCATTTCTTTTCCTTTCCCCTCGTTAGTCTCTCTAAGCTTTCTGAGTTGAGAATGTGTGTTGCTTCTTTTAAAGGACTTCATGAGGGACGCCTGGGTGGCTCAGTCGGTTAGGCGTCTGCTTTCGGCTCGCGTCATGATCCCAGGGTCCTGGGATCGAGTCCCACATCGGGCTCCTTGCTGAGCAAGGAGCCTGCTTCTCCCTCTGCCTGCCTGTCTCTCTCTCTCTCTCTCTCTCTGATAAATAAAATCTAAAAAAATAAATAAATAAAGGACTTCATGCGACCAGTTTCAGATTCACAACAATGCTAAGCGAAGATACAGAGACTGCCCATACCCCCCCTTCCCTGCATGTGTATAGCCTCCCCCCACTATGAACGTCCCCCACCAGAGTGGAACGATGGTTAGTTGTTGAGCCTACAGCAACACATCCTGACCCACCTGCAAGGGAGGCTGGGAAATGGCCTCCCAACGGGCAGCCACGTGCCTAGCTATTAAGTGTCTGCTATTATGAACGAAGGAACAAGTGGACATGGGTGGGCAAACAACAGTCTCCCTCACAAAGAGGGGGGAAAAAGTGTGAAGATAGAAGAGGGAATCAGAGAGAGAGATGAGAATGGAGAAGAGAGAACTGTAAGTGGAAGAAGCAGCCCTGTTGGCTGAGGGGAAGCCGTGGGGATAGATTCCACTGTGTCCCCCACAGCGTCGCGGGCTCTGGTCATTGCTCTGCTCTTGGGGTCCATGACTTAGTGGGGAGGGACGCCGGTCTTACTGCTCGGCCTCACCTGCCTGCACTTCCGTTCATCCTGCAGCTGCGGTCTGTGGAGCTGGTGCTTCAGACTTCGAACATCGTTGTTCCCCCTTATTTGAGCACTTTGGTTAAGTCAGATGATGAGACAACCTGAACGGGAAGAGAAACTGATCAGGGAGGATGGAATGTGGGGTCTCCTACTAGCTTGAAAAAATAGAGCACCCTTCCTTCCCTTTTTATGGGGTTTAACTTTTTTGAAAGTTTCTTACAGATGCTGTCTCATTTCCTTCGAAAACAAAACTGCAAGGCAGGAAAAGCCAATATTAATAATGAGACTCGCTGAGGGCACCGCCTCGGGGGTCAGATGCCTGACTGGAACCCACCCCCCCTTAATTTACTAGCTGTGTGATCTTGGGGAACTCACCCAACTCCTCTGAACCTCATTTCCCTCAACTATAAAACAGGGATATTGATGTGTCTACTTCTATACCTCAAGGCAGAGAGTTCATGGGGTACAAACAAGACGGGCAAGTAGCTTGCTGGACTGAATGCGAATTAATTTAAGATTGTGAAACAGCACAAAATATGTGGATTAGAGCAGGAATTTCAAGGAGTGGAGATGGCCATGACACAGAACAGAGCAAGGGGGACAGCGAGAGGAGAGAGAAGGAACAGAGTTGGGCAGAAGGGCCATATGCCTGTCAGAGGTCCTGAGGCCCTAAAGTTCTCGTTGTCCAGAAAGGGAAACTGAGGCACGAGGCTGTCACAGGCACCTCCTGCAGCTAGAGCTGCAGAAGTCTGGAAGGAATCACTTCACGTGGGGGAATTTTCACATTCTCGGGGGGCTGCTGAGCAACCATCTGCATCAGCTTCAGCCTCCCGGGCTCATGGTGATATTTTCTGGAATGACTTCAGATTCTTCCCACCGGCTGCCCACACCGTGGTCAGACAAGCAGAGCTAGTTGAGGGAGGACAGCACACAACACACATCACGGTATGTTCTGCTCTCTTTTGTTTTATTCTAATCCCTCTAGGAACAGGACACAGATAACCTTTCAATAATCCGAAATCCCAATAAAAAGAAACTCTCTCTAAAAAGTACACAGTGTTTGGGAAGGCTTTAGTATTTAGTAGACCTGAAACATTTTCATCAGCCCTCCAATTGCTCTGTGTGCTTTGGAGGCAGTGAGGGGAGTAATAGTAGCTGAATAGAAGGTCACTACCACAAAAGTTGTTTGTAGCCAAATAAATTTGACGTAGGAGAGGGGAAAGCCCTCGAGAGACACGAAGTTGCTGACAATCCCATGGGGCAGGTGCAGCTAGCAGTCCTCACACGCCCAGGCAGGGTAGGAGAAGCCCTTCCGTTCTATGCTTGCTTGAAAATGCCTTTCCTCCGTTTTTCTTCTTTTTTCTATATTCTCTCGCGCACTTCCTCCATAATTTGCTTCAAGCTTCCCCTGGCTTTGCAACCATGAACACTCCCACTGAAATGTTGCTTTGCTGGTTCTCAAGCTTGCGTGGGGATCAGAATTATCTGGAGGCCCTGCTGAAGCACTGACTGCCGGGCCCCAGCCCCCAAGTCTCCGACTACGCTGCTGGTCTGGGGTGGAAACTGAGCATTTGCGTTTCTAACAAGTTCCCAGGTGCTGCTGCTGGGCTGGGGATGACACTAGAGATAAAGGCTTAGAGACAACTCCCTGGGCCGTGCCTCAGCCAGGGCTACGAAGACACTCTGCCCCCTCAGACCTGCCCTCACTCCCAAGGGGGGTCGGGGTCCAGGTTTGTGCTCAGGTTCGTGATATCTCTGGGCTGGCCCCACAGTCGGATCAGATCACAGGTCCTGAAACCCCCAGAGCAGCGTGGGGCTGAGCAGGCCTCCCAGCTGCCCTCTGACCCAGGAAAGCCAGCGTCCACCCAAAGGGACTTCCATCACCGAGGAGCCAGCATTGTCCCTTAGCTTGGGTGGGGGCGGGGGAAAGGGCGCATCTGGGCGTTTGTCTGATGCACCGGGTGTTAAAGATCCAGGAACTCTGGGTCTTTAGGTGTGACAGGCAGTCAGATGTGACAGGCAGTCCTCATCTTAACAATTGAAAAAATAAATGAAACATAAAGTTCATTTCAACTTCCTCAGAAACAAGGCAGTGGAAATCACGGAGAAGATTATAAGTTGTTTTTGGTTGAAAATAACAAATCAATTAGATTAGAAATAAGAGATACATTTCCAAAAGGATTCAGTGGAAACCTTATTCTGGTCCTCATGATGATCGTCTAATTTTCCTAGTAGGCTGGCCATTTACGAGGAAACCATGAATACTCTGACTCTTTTAATTAACGGTTCAGCAAGGCTGCAATTTTCCCGGGAAGCTTCTGGTGAGTTTCCACAAGGCAAAGGGACCCTGCACTGCTCTTTCAGGTGCTGCCCTCTTGTGGGCATGCAAACTAAAGCTTTCTTGTAGATCCTGCACATCTATTCCTTCAAATCAAAGGGAGCTGAGACCAGAACTGACTTCTCTCACAAAAGGGGGAAGGGTGGTGTCACATCTGCCACACACAGATGTTTCCACAGGCCTGAAACTGGTGCCATGGCTGTCGCTGCATCATGTTTTGTGCACAAAGGCGGTAAGAGAAATCACTGAGGCAGGTCATACTGATTTCCTAGACTTTGTTAATAGGGAATTTGGAAAGTAAGGGGAAAAAAACTATGAATATGTTTATGTTGTCTGTGTCTGAGTATATCTAAGGAGAGAGAGGGAGAGAGACAGAGGGGGTCTATTTTGCTCTTCTGTCCTGCTCATATGGGCGAGCAGGAAGAACAGGTTTTGGTGCTGACTGCTTGATGACAGGTGGGTGAACCCGGACGTGTAACAACCTCTCTGGGCTTCAGCTGCCCCACTGTAAAATGCCGTCATGGAATAGATAATCGCTACAGTCCCTTCCTGTTTCAGGTTCTGAAACTACTTAAAACAAGATGGAAGAGAAACCCCTTCTCGTCACTCATTTCAGACGCCCCAGCTGATATACTTTGCCTCCCCTTTGCCTGCCTGCCTTCCTGCTTCTCTTCCCATATCCTCCAGCAGAGGACTCCCGACGCTGTCATTCTGGCTTAGTTCCATGCTGCCCTCTTTTTGAGATTTTCAATATTATGTAGGAAAGTTCCATTTTTCTTCTTGAATCTCACTCAAGGGTTTTCCAATTGTCTTGTCTCTGCTTTTCTCTTTTTCTTCTTTTCACACTCCCCTAAAACTTGTGTGTGTATCTTACCACGTCCTTTATTGTTGTAAATTAGCAATTCCTGCTCAGGAGCTGTTGGGGTCAGGCTTCACCATGGAGCTCCTCTTTTAGGCAGGCTACACACCAGGCATTCGTTGCTTTAATTTACATGCTGACTTAGGGCAGTGATTCTCAAAGTGTAATCTGGATACCACCCCCCCACAACACCCCGAGTCCCCGAGAGCCTTCTGGGGGACCCACAATGTCAAAACTATTTTTGTAATACCAAGATATTATTTCCTTTTTTTACTCTCTCTGTCCCTCATGAGTATAGACTGGAGATTTCCAGAATCCACATGATGTGCCATATTGCAGTGGACTGAAAGCAGTAGCAGATATAAAAGAAGCAGAGGTATTAAGCTGGACATTGAAGAGATTTCAAAACAGTAACACAATGACATTCCTCTTACTCTTATTTTCGGTTTTGAAAATATAGATATTTTCCATGAAAATGTTACGCCAGCATGTAACAGATTTATTGTTATGTTTGAATTCCTTAGTAAATAAGTGTTTAAAATTTCCTTCTGTTTTAGTTTCTAACACAGTGAATATCAACACCTAGAACCCACATAACAAAAGCTCTGTGGGGTCCCAAATAATTTTGAAGATGTAAAGGGGTCCTGAGACCAAAACCAGGGATAGTAATAGTATCTGCTCCAAAGAGACGAGACGTGTGAGAGACCGTGGGTCACTAGGGCTGCACCCGTTATAATAGGTGAGGAGAGGTTTAGGCTGGTTACCAGTCCACTTACCTAGTTCCGAAGGGTGGAGAAGGAAGGTTAGGTTCAACACTGCTAGCCAGAAGGATATTCTTAGGTCCCATTAAACTTTCCCTGGGCCCAGGAAATATGAGGCTGCTTTGCCTTACATCTGTGCGGAGCCCAGAGAAAGCTGGGGCCCCAGGGAAGATGCGCCATGTGTAATGCTGAGAAGCTGTGTCCCCGCCTGGCTCCGGGCCCTCCGGCTGGGGCCCCGTGACCCTCGCCTCTTCCCGGCAGGTGAGATGCGGGGGACTGGCTGGAATTATCCCTCTCCACCTCCACCTACTGTTCTGTAGAGTCTAGAAAGCCAAACATTGCCTTCCTTCGCTTCATTTGCAGTTAGCGTCCTCGTAGGGGCTGAATTGTGTTCCCAAGAATTCATAGGTTGAAGCCCTAACCCCCTCGTGTGACTGCATTCGGAGACAGGGCTTTAAAGATGTAATTAAGCTTTCATGGGGTCATCAGCACGGGGCCCTCAACCAGTAGAATTCGTGTCCTCACAAGAAGAGGGAGAGAGGCCAGAGGCGTGTGTGCAAAGACAGAGGGGCCATGTGAGAGCCCGGCAAGATGGCGGCCAACAAGCCACAGGGGGGGAAGGCCTCGGGAGAAGCCAACCCCGCAGCACTTCCGCCTTGAATTTCCAGCTTCCAGAACTGTGAGAAAATAAACGTCTGTTACTGGATTGAGTATCTGAGAATTGCTAATTGAGGCGATCTTTAAAAAGTTCTCACCACAAGAGGGACGCTTGGGTCATGCAGTCGGTTAAGTGTCCAACTCTTGGTTTTGGCTCAGATCGTGATCCAGCCCCGCATCAGGCTCCGAACACAGCAGAGACCGCTTGAGATTCTGTCTCCCTCCTCCTTTCCCCCTCCCCACCCCCACCTCGAGCTGTCTAAATTAATTAATTAAGAAAAAAGTTCTCACCACAAGAAAAAAATGTGTAACTACGTGAGGAGATGGTTGTTAACTAGACTTCATGTGGTGATCATTTCACAATATACACAAGTGTCAAATCTCTACGTGGTACACCTGAAACTAATATAATACTGTAGGTCAATTCTTCCTCAATTAAAAAAAATTAGTAAATAAAAAATAAATGTCTGTTGTTTAAGCCCCCCAGGCTTTGGTATTTTCTTATGGCAGCCCTGGCAGACTAACACAGGTAGTGACAGTGATTTAGATTGTCAAACAGGCATTTGGGTGAGATTTGGAAGGCAGAAGGGAGGTAAACACGAAACCTCTGCAGCTTCTGTAGTATCTGCTAGAAAACCTCTTGGACATGTCTGGTTCTTCTGTGGAGCTTCCTGATCATGGCAGTTTCCTAGCTGTACTGGCTTCCAAAATATGGCGGCAGAAGCATGGCTTGGGGGTTAGCAGCTGCAGAGCTGAGTACGCATACTGACAGGTGACTTTCTGGTCACAGAAGAGGAAGTAGTTCTTGTGGTACTGAGGTGTGCCTTTGAGAGCTGTTCCTAGAAGTTCTGAGCAAGAGAAGGCTCTCCAGGGATCTAGCTTGCCATTTGGCCCCTGTGACCCAAGTGATCCACTGGTATTCCAAGGTCCTGGGGCAGCCAAGATGCTCCGTGGAGCCTGTGACAAGCCCTAATAGGCCCCAGAGTTCAGGGATCAAAACCAAGCTCTCTCTGGCCATTAATATTCTTCTCTTGAGAAATAGCTCCTACCTTGCTGCTGCACCCTGGTGAAGATAGAATACCTGGCCATGGGACGTTGGTAGCCATGTGCCTTAAGCTCTCCATCAGAAATTGCCTGTTATCTAACCCAGCAAGGTTGGATGCATGCAGAGGCACCCCATCATCAAGGGACAATGGAATACATGAGCAGGTCCTGGGGTACAGTTAGGTTGCTGGAACAGATGCTGCACAACCCCAGCACACCACCTTCTGCCACGTTGCCACCTGCCTTCTACCCTTGGCCATGACTTCATGGTGGGGGGACTGAGGGGAGGGTGTCCCTTGGACCAAGAAGAAGTTGAGTCTGGTTTTCAGAAGGTTCCCCACAATGGTCTGCAACAAGGCAGAAGACTGACACCGGCTGCGGGGCAGCCCTATGGGACAGAGGAATCTTTGCAACGAGCAGAATTTTGGGTTCCTGAAAGGAGATATGGTCAGAGACCTAGCTCTTCACTAATTCCTGGGCAGCAACTAATCATCTGGCTGGATGGCTAGAAGCTCAGAAGGAGTGAGACCAGGGGAACTGTTAACACGTCTGGGAGAAAGTTATACGTAAGATCCTCGCAGAATGAGTCCCGGGTGTGACAATAACTGGATCCCATGTAACTGTCGCCAAAGAGTACCACTGCATATGAGGCTCTTAATAATCAGGTGAGCAGGATGGCACACTCTGGATGTCAGCCAGCCTCTTCCTAAGCAGCCAGCATGCCACCTGGTCGATGGCCTTGTTGATGAGCCAGCACTGAGTAGCTGGAGAAAGAGGTGGAAGCAGGGCAAGCTGGAGCTTTTGGCCCTGCTGTTGCTCGGGTAGCAGGTACCAGTGGTGGAGGAGACTGTGAACTCTCCTTCTCCTGCAAGGTGGAGCCTTCAACCACGGGAGGGCCATATGCCAGGTTAGTGTAGCCTCGGCGTTCCCATGAGAAAGAGTCACATCCAAGAGCAGAGTGGGCTGGGCCCTACCAGCATCCCGTTCATCATCCCAGAAGTTACCACGTCGATGAAGAAGGCAGGCAGCTGGAGAACGGAAGGCCGGCAATCACGTGTCAGCAGCCACTCCTCGCTGAGGAGACAGAGGGGATGTGACTCCTAGCTCCCAGCTGGCATGTCGGCTTTCTGGGGAAAGAGGCGCTCTCCATCGCGAATCCACTTCCAAAGTAGAGAGAGCGTCCTCCTGTCCGCTCCAGTGTCGGCCAGTTGCGTGGCTTCCGGCAGCCCCGAGGGCAGGCGCTGCCCCCGCCAACCCCATCTAGTCACTCTGTCGCCCCCTTTCCACCCACTCCTCGATGAAACTCCACGGATATTTGCTTATACCTAGATATGCTCAGTCTCTTGATCCCCATCTGTGCCATCACTACACCTGCTTCCTTGCCTTGTACCAAGCAGCAATTCGCAAATCAGATTTTGGGAAACTGGGGAGCGTTACTTCACCAACCAAATGTCTATGCATGAGGCCCATGATGGAACACAGTATTTCGGATTTTTAAAATGTAATGAATGGCTGGAGTATTTCTCCAGTATCCCCAAGAGCAGGCACTGGAGGGTAGAATATCGAGACACTTCACAGGCTTCAAGCACATTTGTCTCAGGCCATTCTCTGTAAATGAAGACATTTTCCAAGAAGGGGCTTCGCCATGTTTCAGAAGGCTTTATGAGGCCACGAGCTTCATCTGATGCTGGAGGAAGAATTGCCAGCTCTCAGTGCACAGGTCCATCCCATTCCCAGAGCAGATCTGGAAATCACAGGCTGCCAACCTCTGGAAGGGTCTCCATGGTCTCTGGCTCAGATCTGTGAAGTCCCTGAGCATGTTTGCAGAACCTGGAGGGAGCAAGAGGGGCTTCTGGGGAGATGTAGGGAGACTGAGTGAGGCTGCAGAGAAGCAGCATATTGGAAGGAGCCCCGAGTTGCCAGGTCTGGTTGTGAGACTCTCCCTTAAACTTCCTTGGTCCTCATTTTCCTTCAAGTATTGAGGAGAAAGTCCTCTCAGAATCTGCAAGGACTGTAAACATGCTGTCTTTTCTATCCTTACAACTCCCATTACACTCCAGCTCCCCATTGTCTCTCTCTTCCCCTCACAGCCAAACTTCTGGAAGGAATTTTTCATACAGGCCCTGCCTGGTTGACCCTCCTCATCCTGAAAGCCCCAGGACATGGTACCTAAGAGTGTGGGCTCTGGACTCAAACTGTTCAGGTTCATATCTTGGTGTCCCCACATGGCTGTGGCCTTAGGCGAATGATTTCTCCTGTGCCTCATTTTGTGTGTGTGTGGGTGAGGCTGAGAACAGCACTTCCCTCAGGGTGCTGTGTTAGGATTAAATGCCTTGGTTTCTACAAAGTGCCTAGAATAGTATGTGGCATGTAGTAGCCCTAGATAAATACAGCCGTTATTGTCTTTCAAATCTCAGCTTAAGGCTAGTTTTCTCAGAAATTCCTTCGGCAGCCTCCCAGTTAGAGCCAGGCTTTCACAGTTCTCACCTAAGAGGTATTTGTGGTGTTGTTTATTATTACCCTCACCTGGGATACTATAAGATCAAAGGGAGTGGAAGTTGCCTCTGTATTTGTCAACATTGTATTCCCAGGGCTTAGCACAGTGCCTGGCACATGCCAGGAGCGAGTAAACATTTGTTGAACATATAATTCCCACAGGAATGGGTGAGTGAATGAGTGAGTGCCCTCTTGCCTCCAAGCATGAATGGAGGTAGCCTCAGGGAGCCAGTGCCCCCATATCCCTTGATAAACTCACTATGGAAGACATCTTTGGCCAAAGGATACCTGGTGGCTTGACAGACTGACTGTGACTCCCAAAGGAAGCCTTGTAGGGAGTCCCTTTGGCCATGAGAAAGCTCTCTGTGAGCCAAAGATTGTGCATGTCTTGGAGAAGTCGCTGTTGGCACATGAGTGTCATTAATTCAGACTCTGTGACATCGAACAAATCCCATCACTCAGTGGGTCTGGTGGTTCAAAAACACGCTTGGCTACTTACTAGAATCCTTCAGGAATTTTTTTTTTTTAAAGATTTTATTTATTTATTTGTCAGAGAGAGAGAGAGAGAGAGAGCGCGAGTACAGGCAGGGGGAGTGGGAGAGGGAGAAGCAGGCTCCCCACCGAGCAGAGAGCCCGACACGGGACTCGATTCCAGGACCCCGGGATCATGACCTGAGCCGAAGGCAGCTGTTTATTTTTTTTTTTTTTAAGATTTTATTTATTTATTTGAGAGAGAATGAGATAGAGAGAGAGCATGAGAGGGGAGAGGGTCAGAGGGAGAAGCAGACTCCCCGCTGAGCAGGGAGCCCGATGCGGGACTCGATCCCAGGACTCCAGGATCATGACCTGAGCCGAAGGCAGTCGCTCAACCGACTGAGCCACCCAGGCGCCCGAAGGCAGCTGTTTAACCGACTGAGCCACCCAGGCGTCCCGAATCCTTCAGGAATTTTTGAGAAAGGTATAGATTGCTGAGTCCCACCCCACCTGCAAATCCCCCAGAGTTTATCCTGGGGACCTGTATTTGTTAAAAGCTCCTCAGGTGATTCTGCAGCCTGCAAAGACCAGCATCGGAGAA
Organism: Eumetopias jubatus; assembly: GCF_037043125.1. NCBI lineage: Eukaryota > Metazoa > Chordata > Mammalia > Carnivora > Otariidae > Eumetopias > Eumetopias jubatus. Next base: position 16,821,745 of record NW_028274822.1, read on the forward strand.
CCTCTCCTGTTGCCAAATTCCAACATTTTACAGAGAAAGAAGCAGAGGCACACTGACACCATGTCAAGATGCATAGCATGATTTTTTTAATGAACAAGGAAGTAAACATAATTTGGTTGGGACCAGAAAATAGGGTATGCCTTTTGGAAACAGTGCATAATACAAATAATGCATGTTGGGGTTCATTAGCATGGCAATAAGGCCCTGATGAGAAAGCCCTGGCAGCACCCCGTCCCCCTCCTATTGCGATCTGAGCAAAGGTATTAGGTTGTCTGGCAGACTCAGCCAAGTTTCCACCAGTAGACTCGCCACACTTGGCTGGGGTGTATTTGCCAAGTTCAAGACAGAATGATCCAGTGTTACTTGTCTAAGTACTGATGGCCCCAGACACAATGCCAAGTCCCTCCATGTAGGGGCTCTGTACCTGAGTGTTCCTGGCTTGTGAGAACACAGCAATCAAAGCGATTCCATTCCAGACTCAGAGTTTCTCAACCTGGGCACTGTTGACTTTTATCAGATAATTCTTTGAGCGGGGAGGGGATAGCTGCCCTACACATTTGTAGTATGTTTGGGTTTTTTTGTTTTGTGTTGTTTTGAAGTAGGCTCCACTCCCAGTGCGAAGCCCAATGTGGGACTTGAACTCACAACCCTGAGATAGAGACCTGGGCTGAGATCAAGAATTGGACACTTAACCGACTGAGCCACCCAGCTGCCCCTGCACTGTAGTATGCTGAACAGCATTCATGGCTTCTGCCCACTAAAGAACAACAAAAATATCTGCAGACATTGCCAAACCTCCCCTGGAAAGACAAAATTGTCCTCTCTGCCCTGCTGAGCACTATTTATTTATTTAACCTTACAAATTTATTACATTGTTTATCTAACCTTACAAGTCCACCTTACAATGAATCAAAGGACTTTTAGCATTAGATCAGGAATTTTTACTGGAGCCTTTTCCCCTATGGAGAAAAATATTAAAAAGTATTTCTGTGGATTTCATGAACAAAACCCCAAAACTCACAAGCCAAGAGGAAAAGAGTGGTAAATTTGCCTACATTAAAATGTAAATGATAGATGATAAAAGCATTTATCACTTTGCATTGTTGCCACAGATTGGGAGAAAGTATTTGCAACACAAATAATCAACAAAGAATTAGTCTTTGGGATATATAAAGGACATCTTTGAATCAATAATAACAAGAAAAACACTCAGTAGAAGAATGGGCAAGGATATGGTAGGCAGTCTCTGAAAGAGAAGCTCCAAGGGCCATTACACACATGGAAAACACGCAACCCCATTGCTAGACAGGGAAATGAAAATTGAAGTAATCAGACCCTACCACTCATCAGGGATTTAAAAGTAAATTAACAGGTTGATAGAACCAGGGGTTGGGGAAGGTCTTGGCTAATGGTATCTACTCCCCTCCTCCACTAGTGGAGGCATAAACTGGCAAAATCACTTTGGAAAGCTGTGTAGTATTATCAGAATATACATACACCTGATAACCCTGCAATTACTCTCCTGACTATATATCCTGGAAACTAACATATCTCCATGAAGAAACACATACAAGGAGTTCATTACAACTATGTTTGCAAAAATGAAAAACCAAATTCTACTCACCAACCGGTGAATGGATAAATATTTAAGGCACACATGCAGTCAGTAAAACACATGAACATTAGGGCGCCTGGGTGGCTCAGTTGGTTAAGCGACTGCCTTCGGCTCAGGTCATGATCCCAGGGTCCCGGGATCGAGCCCCGCATCGGGCTCCCTGCTCGGCGGGAAGCCTGCTTCTCCCTCTCCCACTCCCCCTGCTTGTGTTCCCTCTCTCGCTGTGTCTCTCTCTGTCAAATAAATAAATAAAATCTTAAAAAAAGAAAAATGACAAAATGTTACCCCGTGTTTATTAGGGATGATGGATACGTGGGCTAGCAATGGTTTCATTTCTTTAGACTTGCTGGAATGTTTGAAATATTTTATATTTTTAAAAAATAAACTTTAAAAAAATAAATACATCTGAAAAAGGCAGAACTATAGGGAAGGAAAATAGATAGTTGCCAAGGGCTGGGGGATAAGTACAGAGGCTGACTATAAAGGAGCCCCAGAAATTTTGAGGGGTGATGGAATTCTATATCTTGCTCATGGTGGTGACGACTATATGCATTTGTCAAAACTCACAAAAGTGTACATTATAAATTTTTATAAATTATACCTCAATTTAAAAAAAGAAAAAGAGAGTGCCTGGGGGGCTCAGTCGGTTAAGTGTCTGCCTTCGGCTCTGGTCATGATCCCAGGGTCCTGAAATCAAGCCCCACATCGGGCTCCCTGCTCAGCAGGGAGTCTGCTTCTCCCTCTCTCTCTGTCCCTCTCCCCACTGTCTCTCTGTCAAATAAATAAATAAAATCTTTTAAAAAATTAACATTAAAAAAAGGAAAAAATTCATCTAATAAGCACAGGAACAAAAGGTGCAGAGTTAGACATTATTTTGTGAGCTTATCTAATAAAAACAAAATACTACATAAAATTCTATTGTTATTTGAAAGCATATATTAATACATTCCTAGTCATAATCAATACATTTTAAAAATTCAATTGACATTTTAAGTAATAAAAGCATAAGGATCTATCTATACTGCACAATCTGCTGAAATATGTAGCACTTTGTCCCTTCCTTAATCCAAAGCAAAATGCAGCCCCAGGCCATTCTTCCCAGCTCTGGCTGCCCTAAGAGATGAGAGCTTCTTCAAAACAGGATTTCTGACGTTCATATTAATAGTCCTAAAGTCCTTATAAACAGGTGGTTATTAGAAATATTTGGTTACAGGGCACCTGGGTGGCTCAGTTGGTTAAGCGACTGCCTTCGGCTCAGGTCATGATCCTGGAGTCCCGGGATCGAGTCCCGCATCGGGCTCCCTGCTCGGCAGGGAGTCTGCTTCTCCCTCTCCTCCCCACTTGTGCTCTCTCTCTCACTATCTCTGTCTCTCTCTCTCAAATAAATAAAATCGAAAAAAAAAAGAAATATTTGGTTACTGACTGAATGAATAAAAGAAAGAATAATCACCTCTTTGTCTCAGCATCTTTACCGGAGGTAGTCTCTTCTCCCACCTCTTCAAGGATAGCAATAGTTCTGGTAGCTTTACTTATCCCCGTGTAACCTTTTCCTCCAAATTCCTTTGCTCTGTGTGTTCATTTTAGACTCAGTTTTCCAGATGTTAAAGACTTTTCTCAGGTTTGTGGGAACCTTGGTTGTTCTGCTCACCATTAAGAGTGAGGAACTAAAAGCTGATGGAGGGGTGCCTGGGTGGCTCAGTCGGTTAAGACTCCAACTCTTGGTTTTGCTCAGGTCATGATCTCAGGGTGGTGGGATGGAGCCTGGCATGGAGCGCTGCGCTCAGCGCAGAGTCTGCTTGGGATTCTCTGCCTCTCCTTCTCCCTCGGCCCCTCCCTCCACTCTCTTTGTCTCTCTCTCAGAGAAATAAGATCTTAAAAATAAATAAATAAAATAAAAAGCTGATGGACATGAGCTCAGTAACCGCCCATCCCCGTTTGCCCAGGACAGAGGGGTGTGTGAGGATGGGGGCGCTTCGGTGCTAAAACTGACAAAATCCCAAGCAAATGGGGATGAGGTGGTCACCCTACTTTCAGCCTATGGTTTGAACTTGTCGACTGTGAGCTTCACTAGCAGGGACCTGGCGAGGACATTTTGTGGAGAGCTTTTATGTCAATATTTTTTTTTAAAGATTTTATTTATTTCTTTGAGAGAGAGAGAGAGAGAGAATGAGAGATACAGAGCACGAGAGGGAAGAGGGTCAGGGGGAGAAGCAGACTCCCCGCTGAGCAGGGAGCCCAATGAGGGACTCGATCCCGGGACTCCAGGATCATGACCTGAGCCGAAGGCAGTCGCCCAACCGACTGAGCCACCCAGGCGCCCGAATGTCAATATTTTTAAGGGTTTCATCTTATGCCAGTCAGAATCCTCCGAGAAGCAACTTCCAGTCTCCTACCTGGAGAGTTGAGATCTGCGTGCTGGGGTTCGGGAGTCTTCAGCACACAGATCCAGACACCGTGTTGTTGTAGAGCGTCTTCATCCTCAGCTGTGCCAGGCAGCCCTCAGTCGCTCCATCAGTCTCAGTGTGTCGGCCTTGCCACCTTCCCTTTTACAGGATGCTGACACAACTCCCAACGGCACCACACCCTCCCGAGACTGAAGGAGGGGAGGACAAGAAGGGCTTCCGGCCTCACGCCCCCATCCCCGCAGGTCTCAGCGAGGACAATCTTTCCCAGAAGTCCCCGGCACACTTCTGCTTAGTCTCATTGGTCAGAGCTGGGTCACATGACCACGCTTGGCCCAATCATTGGCAGAAGCACCAAGGGGCACAAAACTGGCTTTTACTGAGTATGAGTCGTTGCCTCTGGCCGGGTACCTTGATGCTAGAACGTCAGAGTTTGTTGGGGGTGGGGAACTTGAAGGTGGGTAGACCACCAAAAATGGCTGCCTCTGAGTGTATATTAGCACAGCACTGTTTTAAGTCCCAGTTGGGGCCTAGGAACTATAGTTCTAAGGGTCTCTCACCCGTTTAAGTACTCTGGTGCATCTGAACTTTGACCTTCCCTGGAAGGGGGTCTGGTTGGGCCATTTGGGGGAAAGGTTCTTATAAAACTGAACATATCTAGGGGCGCCTGGGTACCTCAGTCCTTAAGCGTCTGCCTTTGGCTCAGGTCATGATCCCAGGATCCTGGAATTGAGCCCGGCGTCAGGCTCCCTGCTTGGTGGGAAGCCTACTTCTCCCTCTCCACTCCCCCTGCTTGTGTTCCTTCTCTGGCTGTCTCTCTCTCTGTCAAATAAATAAAATCTTAGAAAAAAACAAAACAAAACTGAACATATCTAAGACCTGGTTGAGAGGTGCCTACCTGTATGCATGAGGAGGCTCTTGGAAAAGAATTCACCTAAAAAAAGAAGGGGTTGATTCCATCACTATTTCAGCCGCCATTTATTGAACACCTGCTGTGTGCCAGGTCAGGGCTAGTGGTGAACATGGTGTAAATGTGAAGAGGAAGAAATTGTCACTCCGATCACCCTCCATCCCAGCGCCCATAGACTCATAGTATATCCAAGGGAGAACGACCTCTATTAAAATAAGGAAGATCTGCAAGAGCAGTTTCTATAAAAACATGCTGAGCACTTAGCAGCACTGCATCAAAGCCTGAATGAGAAAACACAGATGGCACAAGGGGGTGGGGCAGAGGGGACTTATCTGTTTGTGCCATTTGTGCTGTGAATGGACACAGTGGCCTGAGCACCCAACCAGCGCAGCCCACCTCCTGCCCAGAGAAGTCAGGGGAAGGCGGCAGGCTTTGAAGAGTGGAGTGGGGCCAGCAGGTGAAGGAGGCACTGGCCCCGCCAGCAGCTCTCAGCAGTCTGAGGGCAGGATGGGGGGAGGGCACAGCTCTAAGGAGAGCCAGTGCCATTAAAAAAGGAGCTAGAGGGCGCCTGGGTGGCTCAGTAGTTAATCTGCCTTCGGCTCAAGTCATGATCCCAGGGTCCGGGAATCGAGTCCCACTTCGGGCTCCCTGCTCCGCGGGAAGCCTGCTTCTCCCTCTCCCACTCCCCCTGCTTGTGTCCCCGCTCTCGCTGTGTCTCTCTCTGTCAAATAAATAAATAAAATCTTAAAAAAAAAAAAAAAGGAGCTAGGAGGGTCCAGGTGTTTACAAGACAAGCAAGCAAGACATTCTTGGACTCTCCCAAGACCAGTCAGGAGGAACTTCAGGAGAGCTGGAGTGCCTTTAGATCTGCTGGGGGTGACTATAGTGTCGATATGAACTATTTTTATCCAGGGGCTGGTATGTGGGGATGAAACATGGATTTCAGAATTTAGGGAGAATTAGAGGAGGGACCCATCAATGGATGCTTACTCTGTGCTGATGTTGCTGCCTCTATAAATTTGCACAAGTTTATAATTATTATTTGCTTGAGTTTATTATACACAAAAATAGAAAAAAACAGCATAATGAGGTGCCACATACCCATCACCCAGCTTCAAAAATGATCACTACACGCCCAGTCTGGTTTCATCTATCCCACTTCCTCCTGATACTATTTTGAGGCAAATACCAGATTTTATCATTTTGTCCATAAACATTTCAGTATGCATCAAAAACATAAGGGCTGTTAAAAAAAAATGACCACAATACCACAATACCAAAACATGACCACATTAAAAAATTAGTAAGTCCTTAATGTCATCAAATAGCCAGGTGGTGTTCAAATTTTCAACTGTCTCATAAATGTCATAGGCTTTTTTACAGTTCGTTTCTGAATCCAAAGAAGGTCCCCATATTCTATAAATCTTAAACTCCTAGGGAATTCCAGATCGAAACCAAAGCCAGAACAAAATTGGATTTCTCTATCCCTACTTTATATTTTATGAAATTGCAATAGTGGAGAGGGTATTTTTTTCTTATTAAAAAAACTTTCAAAAGCAATGTCGCTAGTAGTTATGAAAGCTATTTCCGTGGGCCCCAGGGTTCTAGCCTCATAACTAGAAGCACTTGGCAATTTGACTGCCCAGCAATGTTGGCAGGAGAGTCATTTCCCACTGGCATCTGTCCGGATTGCAGTGTTCCTCCTGTAAATGCCACCCACCCTCACGATCCTCTCTGAGGCCCAAGTCAGAGGGGTCAGATGCCAAAACAGCTGTCAGGGGGCTCCCAAGAATTCCATGAACTTTGGGGTTGCCCAAAGATCCAACTTGGTGCATTCTAATACAGATCCTAAACATGCCAGGCGGGGACTTGTCTCCTCACTCACAGCAGATTCTGCCAGCAGAATAGACCAGTCCTCTGGGAGATGTGGCCCCTGAGATGAGCTGGAAAAAGACAAGGTTAGCTATCAACTGCCCTTTGAAGGATTTGAGGTTAGCAGCCCTCTCCACCCCTGCCCCCCGCAGTGGTCCTCCTAGCAGATCCACTTGGAGAGAAATAGTGCATACAGAGGTGGGGAGCATTCTGTGCTAATTAGCTCCTTGTAGCTCCCTGTGATTGTTAATAAATCCTTTGATTCTCAAGTACATGAGAGTGTTGTTATAAGTGACGAGCATATGTGAGTAGGGATGGTTAACGTGAAATCACACACCCAGGAAGGAACACACGCCCTACAACCGGGGGCACCCTGGCCTTATAAAATCTCTCCGTTTCTGGGCCTTGCTGCTGCAAACGGAGGGGTTGGGTTGGAAGCCATTCACTCTGGTCTCCTGCTTCTCCACTGGGAGTTTTGTTGAGGGACTGTATTCCTTTGCTAGGGTTGCTGTAACAAAGCACCGCACACTGGCTGATTTACCACAACAGATGTGTATCATCTCACGGTTCTGGAAGGCTGAAGGCCTAACTCAAGGTGTCGGCAGGACTGTGCTCTCTCTGAGGGCTCCAGGGGACCATCCTTCCTCGCCTCCTCTGGCTTCTGGGTCTGCCGGCAATCCTTGGTGTTTCCTGGCTTGTGGGTGGCTGCCTTATTCCTGTACATTTTCACCCCTTCTTCCATATGTGCAGATCTGTCTCTATGTCCAGATTTCCCCTTTTTATAAGGACACCAGTCATACTGGATTAGGGCCACCTCCCCCCATGAACTCACTTTAACTTGATTACCTCTGTAAAACCCTAACCCCCAAACAGGTCACATTCTAAGGTACTAGAGGATTTGGACTTTGTATCTTTTTCAGTGGACACAGTCAACCCCTAACAGGGACCACACTGTAAAATAGATAATGTTTGGAAGGCCTGTCACAATGCACTCATGAATTGTGCATGCCAGTGGGTCATACAATCCCGAGGCGCCAGGATAAAGTTACAAGTCTACAAAGGTATCATGATAACACAAAGACAATTACGATGTGAAAAACTATACACTGTGATTTTTACCAAGAAAAGTGAACATTATAACCCAAAGTGCATTAAATTTGCTAGGTTTTCGGTTTTCCTATGATCATAGGTATAGAAAATACATGGAGGACGAGACCCCAAAAATCCAGGTTGTTTTCTGTTGTTGTTTGCTTTTTTTTTTTCTGAAAAGGTACATCAGAGGGTGATTATTGTGCTACTAGGTAGGCTATCACAGAACCCTTTTATATAGTAAACACTCAGAACTCTTTCATGTATTAAGCACAGAGAAGTTGTATATCTTAAACATTCACAAAATCAGATTCACACGCCTTGCCAGGGGGACAAACATCCATGACATAAACGAGGCCACGCCTGCTTTTGCTCATCATCAGCAGAATGAAACCATCCATTCTTCCGGGTTTTACCAGAACATTCATGGCCCTGCAGGCATTGGTCCAAGCAGGTGCCGCTTCAGTTCCTGACATGGTTTCTCAATGCACAGCGTCAGGGCCAGCCCAATGACGAAGGTCAGCAAACAGTGTCCAGAGAAAAGATAGAACTGGAGAGAAAAAGGGGCAGAGTGGATGATGCAATCTTACTACCAGATTCCTGGCTGTACGAAATGCATCTGTAGGACAGAGTGCCCTGAACATTAAAACGAGAAAAAATACAATCAAAGAAAGATATTATCCTGAAGCCCTCCCTCAAACAAAACAAAGGACAACAGGCTCCTCGCAACAACAACAGAACCCGCTACTCCCCCAGCCAGTGGCTTTGTGGCTCCAGCAGAGAAGGGACAGCACAGTCACACCAGAGCCGAGAGCAGGGACTCACCATGTTGGTGTCAGTGTAGTGAATCAGCGTTTCTTGAAGCCCGTTGTAGAGCATGATGAGGATCGGGTGCACCAAGTAGCAAGCGTAACTGATGCTGGCCAGGAGAGTCCAGAGCCGGCAAGAAAGCAGCCAGTTCACCACACCTGGAGGGAACCGACAGTGTGGTTTATGGAGCCTCGGGTGCCTCTCTGGCTCCGCGGGGCCATCCCCGCTCCCTCGGGGCCCCACTCCTGAGTATGTGAACCTCCTCTAAGAAGGTCTTTATTCTTCTCATTTTTAAGAGAATGTGCCCAAAACAAAGACAAGAGAAAACGAAACGAAAAAACAAAAAACACTTCCCTTTGTGGGAGTATGAAAAAAATAAGAGATGCTAATATAGAGTTTACAGTCGCCCGGAGCACAAGACATGCCACGTGTAAGACGAGGTGCGAAGTCCTTCCGCCAGCTTCGGTTCTGGCTCCAGATGCAGCACCGGATCTGCTGGGCCTTGGGACAAGGCAGTGGTATCACCAGGCCCGGGACTTGTCATCTGTTATGGAGGAGCTTGCGTTTGGCCAGCTTCTAGTCCCTTTCAGGACAAATACTCTGTAACTTGCTATAACTTCTAGAACTGTGCTGTCCCACATGGTAGCCACTACCCACTTTGAGCTATTTAATTTAAATTAATTCAAATGAAGTAAAATGAGACATCCCTCTCTGCAGAGGACTTCCTGCTATCTGTAGTGGGTTAAAGAGTGGTCTCCCCAAAGCTAGGTCCACCTGAAACCTTGCTCTATTTGGAATGAGGGTCTTTGCAGATGAAATGAAGGTAAGGAATTCGAGATGAGATTATCCTGGAATAGAGTGGGCCTCAAATCCAAAAATGAGTGTCCTTGTAAGAGACAGAAAAGGAGACAAAAAAACACAGAGGAGAGGAACTGGGTGAAGGCCATGTGAAGACAGAGGCAGAGATTGGAGTGATGTACACATGGGCCAGGGAATTCGGGGCTTGCCGGCAGCCATGGGGGTGGGGGGCGGAGAGAGCATGGAACAGATCCCCACAGGGCTTCTGGAAGGACCTTGCCAACACCTTGATTTGGGGTTTCTAGTCTCCAGAACTATGAGAGAATCAATTTCTCTTGTTTTAAGCCAAGAAAAGCAAGCAAGCAAGCAAGCAAGAAAGAAAGAAAGAAAGGGGGCGCCTGGGTGGCTCAGATGGTTAAGCGTCTGCCTTCAGCTCGGGTCAGGATCCCAGGGTCCTAGGATCAAGTCCTGCACCGGGCTCCCTCCTCAGCAGGGAGCTTGCTTCTCCCTCTCCCACTCCCCCTGCTCATGATTTCTCTCTCTGTCAAATAAATAAATAAAATCTTTAAAAAAAAAGGGGGGGGGGCGCACCTGGGTGGCTCAGTTGGTTAAGCGACTGCCTCCGGCTCAGGTCATGATCCTGGAGTCCCGGGATCGAGTCCCGCATCGGGCTCCCTGCTCAGCAGGGAGTCTGCTTCTCCATCTGATCCTCCCCCCTCTCATGTGCTCTCTCTCTCTCTCATTCTCTCTCTCAAATAAATAAATACAATCTTTAAAAAAGAAAATAAATAATAAAAAAAAGAAAGAAAGAGGGAAAGCGAGAGACAGAGAGAGAAAAGAAAAGAAAACATAAAAGAAAAAGAAAAAACTTGTCTCTCCTTTCCATGAACCTCATCTCGAGTTGTTTCAATTGCTCAGGACAAAATCTTTGGTGCCATCCCAGATTCTGTTCTCTCTCCCATATCCCACGGGGTGCTGCCAATCTATCCTTAAAACTATCTCAAACTGAACCCTTTCTCCCCATCTCCTCCGTGAACCCCCTCATCGAATCCACCATGGATTCCTCCTCCACGGACTGCTACAGTAGCTTCCGAACAGATCTGTTGGTCCCTCTGCTCTCCTTCTTGCTGTCCTACCGTCCTCATGCAACATCTAAAGTAATCTTTTAAATCACAGGTCAGATGATGTTACATGACGTTTAAAATAAAATCCAGATTTTTCCCCATGGCCGTGAAGACCCTGCATGAACTGACTACCACTTTCCTCAGTTGGTAGAATGTGTGACTCTTGATCTTGGTGTTGTGAGTTCGAGCCCCAGGTTGGGTGTGGAGATTACTTAAAAATAAAATCTTAAAAAAGGATAATAGAGTGACCATAAAACTATAAAACCAATAATATCTGAATTAGCAACATTAATTTAATGTGATTAGTAGTTGACTGGAGCCCAATTGTAGCTCGCAACATGAACAGCAAACATGTTTGCTTTAGGAATGTTCTTTTGTGTTTGGTTTACCTGTGTTCTTTGCTGACTTAATTTTTCTACAACTAGACATTTCTAATCTGGAGAAAATCTCTTTCCATTTAAGCCCCGTCTGCTTGACTTTCCCACACATTGACAGCCGGACTCAGTAGAGACAGTTTCTCTGCTTAGCAAAGGGCTGAGGGGATCTTGGGAATTACTCGGTCTTTATACCCTCAGGAGAGGAAACTGAGGCCCAGGGTGAGTGTGACCAGAACTTTTGTCTCCAGCACTGGTATTTCGTTCTCACTACGTGACTCTGTCTTCCTCCTCTAGCTTCTAAACTAGCTTCATTGGAAAGGCTGCAGACTTTTCTTTCAGAACCTGCATTTGTACATAAACCAGGGTAAAAATCTAAAACAGAATATGCGGGCAGTTCTCCCCCACGACATAAACAAGTTGCTGTTTTTGAGTCAATATCAGTCATTCACCAACCACTCCAGCAAATAAAAAAGCTCCTCTGTGTACGCCATGTTTTCACGTTTGTCGTCTTTAAAGGGACACGGCATGAGCCCATGGGCAACAGCCTGTGCCGCATCATACCTCCATAGCCTTCCCGACACGCCAGCATGACCCAGCCCACAGCTGCCGCCCACAGGGTCCGGTGGAGGGCCTGGTACAGAGCAGCGGCAGGCGAAGAGGTGGCAGGGCTGTCATCCACCACGTACGCCAGGGCGACCACTATGAACAGGGTAGACAGGGAGCAAATCCACCCCAGCATGGCCTGCACCTACGGAGAAAGGAGAGACGTGGGTCAAGCCCATTGTGGACATGGCATATTTACTTCCTTTTGCACTAATTCAGTTTTTCTCTTATCAGTGTCACTTCGGGTATCTATTTGTAGACCTCCATCGGTGCCCAACTTTGACTAAAAGAGAAGGTTCAGACTCGTGGTTATGAGGGGCTAGGGTTGGGGTGGAGTAGGGGAGAGTGGGCGGCGTGACCATAAAGAGTCAGCACAAGGGAGATCATTGTGGTGACAGCAGAGTCGTGTACCTTGCTTGTGGTAGTGGTTACACCACTCTCCATGTGCTAAAATTGCACAAAACTATATACACACACAACTGAGTGCACATAAAACTGGTGGCTCCAAGACCTATAGATTGTTCCAATGTCAATTTCTTGGTTGCATGTTACCAGTGAAAGAACCTGGGTCAAGGGTACACAAGACCTTCTGTACTATTTTCGCAACTTGCTGTGAATCTCAAATAACTATTAAATGAAAGTTAGAAGGGAAAAAAGAAAAGATAATGTTCTAACCCACTCCTGACCTCCCATTCTGTTCCTTAACCTAATAAGGCTCCCGGATTGGTTCTGTGCCCCACCAACAACGCAAGGGCTTTTGGCACAGGTCTGTACCTGGGCTGCACCCTAGTCATTGGGGTCATAAAATGGCAGCAGGAATGGGAGAATGGAGAACTTTCCAGCTCAGAGAAGAGCCCCATGGGTTAAATTCTATTATTGGGTTCAGTTCAAGATCTTAGATCTTATGTCACCTCACTTGACCTTTTTAGACCCACACCTGTCTTCCAAGAATCTCTCTTGCTTCTCTGTTCCAGTTCCCAAGTTGCTATGATGACTGAACTAGCATCTTATCAGTCTACTGTCTAGTCTCTAAGGAGAAGCTCTCCCCTCCTTGGCCTCAGATTCCTGCGCTAGGCTCTGGCTACATGGGAGTAAAGGCATTTCCTTGGGGGGTCTCCACAAGCCCCCTCTTTTAGGCTAGGATCCCCTTCACTCTTTCACTGATAATGCACCCTACCTCATCTCATTCCCAGCATAGGGCATTGGCCCCAGCTGCCTCAAGCTTGGACTCTGTGTTCTTATTTTCTGGCTTCTAGAGGTTTAATTTTGGTCTACCCATCCCTTCCTTGTTTCTCCAGCTCAGCTTGACCTGTGTTCTGGCTCCATACTCCCTGGTCCTGACTCAACCCCTGGAGTGTTCGCACACGCTCTGTCATCATCTCAGGTTTACCCTCTGCTCCCTGGGCACCCTGGAACCTGGATGACACCAAAGCACCTCTTTAATGGCACTCTGCTGTAATCTACAACTGAATTGTGCATTTTTAGGGGAAACTCCAAACTACAGGAAAAGTCATGTGGCCCTTGTACATCCATTCTGTCTAGTGAAGCCCTATCTCCTCCTGTTGCTACCGTGAACAACACAACTTTTTCCAAAGACAAGGGCCTCTTCTCTGGAGCATCTAGGTGAGGTACCCACAAGACCTAGGCAAACAAAGGTAGGGTTTAGCAGAGAAGATTTGGGGCTATCACTGTACCCTAAGAGTGCAAAGGAATTCTTGGCCCTTCGTCCATTGAAAAGCACATTATCTTTCATTCATTCATCTACTAAGTGCCTTCAGTGATTTCAGAACCAGATGTTGGGGATTCAGAGGTGAGTAAGACATAGTCTACCCTCAAGGTCTTATGGGTCAATGAAAGCCGTATGAAGAGCTTTTGCACAGTTCAAGGGCAACACCAACGTAGTATTTTAAATAGATTGCCCCAAGGGTGGATTTGAGATGGACAAGACAAGAAGTCCAGGCAAGAGATGAGAAGAGCTTCAGTGTGGTTAGTTGGATAGGCTAAGAGGACAGCCAAAGAAACAACAGGGGGCTTGGTGAAGGATTGCCTGGGAGGAGGGGTCAATGAGGAGGACGTGTCAACGATGAACACAGGCTTCCGGCTTGAGTAATGAGGTTGGATGGCGAACCAGAAGGATTACCCACAAAGGAGCCAGGGAAGCAATTTTACCTGGAAGACAAAGTGACAGCTTCTTTCCCCTTAGACACCTTGTGTCTTGATGCCCAGATGGAGCCATTGAATCTGACCAAGAATCCTGTCTATAGAAACCAAGGAGCTTGTGCTACTAAAAAGTAACCATGCCCTTCCGGAAGAGTGCTTTGCCAGTGCGAAAACTCACTGGGTGTGTTTTTCACATATCAGTGAGTCCTCTGGGTTTGTACCAAGACTCCAGTGGATCGAACACCACTGCGTTTCACTTCTGGAGCTTTCTTAAAGGCACTCAGTGAGGAAAGCAGAGAATCAGGCTCTGGCAAGAAGATAAGGTCTCTCTTATTCTCTAGCACCAAGAAACATTGCTAACACACTACAGCCCAATAAAGTACTGAGCAGTCTGATCCCTGCCCATGGCTTTTGACGAGCCTAGCCAAATGGGCCACTCCAGTCCCAAGGAGACCCAGCCCTTACAGTGAGGAATGGGGCAAGCTTACCTTGGTTTTAAGAATGTTTGCCTGGTGGTTTTGGTGCATGAAAATGCTCAGAAAGAGGCCCACGAGGAATGGCCCGTATCTGCAGTAGGGCTTAGTGTAATACTCCGAGAAATACAACACAATCACATTTTCACTGAAAAACACAAGAACAGAAGGCAAAAGGGTCTGTTTGATTTGGACCTGAAAAAAGGAATCTCTCAGATGTCCATTGGTGCAATCAGCCAAGTCCAAAAGAAAATGTGGGGTACACTTGTTCATTTCCTCACTAATGATCCACAAACAGTAACGCCTTAGACCATAGCTGTCTTGCTAAAATTCCAAATTCCCTTGGGCCCCTCCACCCTGGATCCTGAGGAAATATGATGACCGTGTTCCTTTTAAATAGTTGTTTCTGGTAGCTGGTACATCAGGATAGTTCTAAAAATCTGGTTCTCAGGAGTGAACCTCGTCGTGGAAGCTCTTACAGAATTTGGTTGCTTGGGCCACGTCCCTGGAGATTGTGATTCAAGGGGTCTGAGATGGTGCTTGCTGGAAGCATCCTTGGATTTAAAAGCTCCCCAAGTGAGTCTCATGTGCTTCCAGAATTGAGAACCGCTGGGCTAGACGGGAATGCGCTTCTTCCTCAGTCACCTGGCAGTACCCACAGAAAACGAGGACATGATGGGAAGGGCATGGTGCTCCCCTGATCAAAAAACCTGAGGTGTCTTCATTCATTCGTGCATGCATTCATTCTTTCATTCCCCTCACAAATACATAGTGAGCACTGTGCCAGACATGGCTCAGGGCTATTTTACATCGGGAGGTCAGCGAAGGCCGCTCTGAGAAATGACATTTGCACTGACACCTGTAGGAAAGCCCTGCCAAGATCTGGATTCTAAAGGAAAAGCATTCTAGTGTGAGGGAACAGCAAGTGCAAAGGCCTGAGGAGGGAGCATGCTGGGTGCGTGGAGGTAAGAAGGCCAGTGTGCCTGGTCCAGAGCCAGCACATAGGCGAGTGATTGATGAAGTCAGACAGGGATTTTACTCTGAGAGCACTGGGCAGCTACGCGAGGAATTTGAGAAGGTGACTGACAGGATCTGATTGCCATTTGTATCACTCTGCCTGCTGCAAGGATCTGATTGCCATTTGTATCAGTCTGCCTGCTGCACTGGGAAGGGATTAGCAGGAAATCGAACCACTTCTCCCCATGTGATACACAGGGTGGTTATAAGGAAGAATCGTTATCTATACCTCACTGGGGAGGCAAAAGAGCATAGTGGTTAGGATCCTAGCTTCCACTCACACCTGCGCCACTTACTGGCCCTGTGACTTTCAAGGGATAACCCCAACTTCCTTAAATTTCCATCTCTCCGGCCAATAATAAAGAGCTTCCAAGCACAAGTTCGCCACTGAAGGAGAAACCCAATACGGCCACGTGGGGGCGCTCCTCTCCTCCAAGAAGCATTTCAATGGGCAGCCGTGTGTGTTCCCCGTACTTTCAGAGAAGACCGCTCCCCACCCCACCCCCGCCCCGCCCCAGCGCAAGTTGAAAGGTTCGGAAGTTTGGAAACAAAAACGCAATCAATTTTCCCATCCAGGCTTAACGTTTCCCACCCAGTTTTTCCACGAGCCAATGCACACAGCGCAAAGAGCCTGGCACTCATTGAGCAGCCCTCCCTGGGAGGTCCTGGCCGTTTGGAGGGCAGGCAAGCCGAGAGCAGCAGGCTGGGAACTGCGGGTTACCTTGCTTCTGACGGAGCTGCGACCGGAAGGCTATAAGCCAGTGTGAGCAGAGCTGTGGCGGTGAAAGATGCCAAGAACAGCGTGGCCCCGAGGAGGACGAGGACATGTTTACTTCTGCAAAGAGAGGGCATGGACAGAAGAGCTCTTCAGTTTCCGTCACCGCAAAATTTGTGGCCACGAAAGATTTGAAAGCTTGGCAATCAGAGGCACTTCCTGCTAGGGCTGCCATTGAGAGAGCCTGATGTGGGGGCAGCCGTGGCAGAGTGGGCTGGAGTTAGAGAACTGGGTTAGCCTTTAAACTTGACCATTTACTGGCTGTGCGACCCTCCGCAGGACCTTGAACTTGAATTTCATCATCTTCACCCTGAAATTCACCATGCAGCTCAACATGAGACCATGCTTGGGAATGTCCCTTGCCACCCACACGGCACTATATGGATATAAGTGGTAGTTGATTTAAGAGAGAAATGACTGTCAGGCCCGGAGGATGCAGGGAGGGGAATAGCATAAGGGGGAGCCAGGGATTCTTCCCCCACCCAGGCGCAATCTGAGACAAATATCTGGGTGCTGGTAGCTGATAGGGGGTGAGGAATGAGGGTTGGGGTGTAGAACAGGGAAGCAGGGAAAGCTAATACGAGGATGCACTATGAAAGTGACTAATGCTCCATTCTTCCAGAATGTTCTATGGAGCCTTATGAAATGCACCTGAAAGCTGTCTTGGGATATGAAAGAAAGAAGCCTTTTCTAGTGTCTTCTATCCCCCATGGGTCAAGGGTGGCCCCACAAATGTCAATGCCGTCACACTTAGGGACTATGCATGTTTAAGGCCAAGAGAAGTGCTGAAGGAGTCCCAGCTGTAGTATGTAGGAGGTTCTGGGGCAGCGAATGAGATTTAGAGACACAGGCTCGGAGCAAGGCAATGTCTGGTTGCACCTACTCAGAATTGTGAGGGCTGGGACCAAGACGATCTGCAGTGGTAGAGAAGAAATGTCAAACACAGGTGCAAGACTGTCCAGGCACAACCCTGTCTGGATGATGCCTCTGACAAGCCCATTCCACTGCTTGAAGTTGCCATGGTTCTTCATGCAGAAGGGAGAAGGTGCCATTCGTATATCATGAGTGATGCAGGGAGCAAACGATTTTAATCCAGAGTGCCAATTCTAGTTTAGTGTCAATGCTTGGAATGGAGAAGGATTAGTTAGCTCAGTGGTGCTTGATTGATTAGTGATGTCTGCTGTGAGCGTGGGCTGGGAAGTTATGGCAACAATGCTGTCTATTTACTGTGCCATTTGCCAGACCATCTAGTTCTGCCCTCCTTGAATTACTAGCATTCTATATGAGTGTGTTCTCTAAAGAGAAAACCCTACCTTTTATACCTCCCACCGTTTAGGAGCTAAATGTAGTTGCATGGCGGCAAGCTTGGATAGGGCTGGTTTTTAGCTGAGGGATTGAAATCTGTCTTCCACGACGGCCTCTAGGAAAGATGCTGACATTGGGTCCAGGGCTCCTAAGTCACAAGGACACTCAAGTAGGCCCCCAGTAGCTCTAGAGTTGGGGAGTACTAAGAATTCATTGTCTTAGGCGGGTGGTAAGTCATCCGGTCAGGCCATCCAATAAAAACCCACATCCACCCAAGTAAATATTTGTTTAACTCCCTGGGGGACTTGAGCCCAATCTTCGGCACCTCCTCTCAGGAGTCAGACAAGTCTCCCCGCTATAATAAAACTAACAAAGTCTCCTGACATAGACTGTTATGGGCTGGATTGTGTCCCCTCAAATTCCAACTTCCAGCACCTCAGAATGTGACTCTATTTGGAGATAAGGTCTTTCAATTGATAACTAAGGTGAAATGAGGTCATCGGGATGGGTCCTCAGTCAATCTGACTGGTGCCTTTCCGAGAAGAGGAGGTTAAGACTCCGACAACCACAGAGGGAAGATCATGTGAAGACGTGGGGAGAGGCTTCAGAAGAAACCGATCCTGCTGACACCATGATCTTAGACTTCTAATCCCCAGAGCCATGAGGAAATAGATTTCTGTTTAAGCCACCCAGTGTATGGTTTTGTCATGGCAGCTACAGCAAGCGAATACACATAGGGGCCAAAACAGACAACATGCCCTGCCTTACCTCCTGTTAGTCCTTTGTCCTCCAGAGCCCTGAGCCGCTCATCAGGGCCTTTGACCACAGCACAAATGGCCCAGTGCCAAAGGCTTCCCTCTGCCAACTCAGGTTAGTGGCTATATTTTCTGGCTTTTTGAGGGGCCTACTCCTGGGCCAACGGGATTGAGAAAGTCCCAGAGCTTCGAGCACTGACCACCATCCCCATTCTCTCAAGAGGGATGGTCCCTCAAAAAGGTCCATTCAGAGGCCATAGGCCAAGAGGAGGAAGGAATAGCAGAATGGCAGAGTGTCTTCCTTGCAAACCTGTCAGCCCCCAGCATCCCGGCCAGAATTCCCTACAGGATTTCTCTGGCTATTTCTTCACTAAATACTTGGACCCGCAATTGGCACATCCTGCTGCAAATGCCACCCTGAGGAAGCCTGTAGAGGCTTGCCCTTTCTCCTCTGCCAGGGCTGCCGGGCCTGCTGAGGCCTCACACCTGATCCACCTGGTCCTGTAGGCACTTGCCAAGGACTCCGGAGCCCTTCGAGCAGCCACAGTCCAGCCCAGAGCCGAGGCCTGTGACAGCACCGGAGAACAGAGAATGGGTCAGCCCGGCTCTGCGGGGCCTGGCAGCTCACCCTCCCCTGAGGGAGCTGTCAGGGTTTGACTGCCTTGTGGGAGGGAGAGTACACCCCAGGGGAGGCCCTGTGGGCCTGAGCCGGTCTCAGCTGCTGCTCCAGGAGCCCCGCCCCTAGCAGCAGGAGAGATCAGTGACCCAGGAGTGCTCCCGAAATCAGCCCACCCTTTCTAAGGGGCTGGGGGGGTGGGGGGGTGGGGACCGTGTCTTGGTCGGAATCCCGAAGCCACCTTTACCTCCTGTCCACCTTCCTCGCCTGATCCACAGTAGGGTGAGGGGAGGAGGTCCTAATCCCCACCACTCTCAGTGATTTCATCCTGGGAGATGTGAGTATCAGTTAAGCAGGCATCAAGGGGTAGGTCTTTCCCCCAGAGGAGGTTCAGAGCTAATTTTTTAAATCTCCATTTCCAAAACAAATAGCAATGTGATTATTAGATCTCATTTCCGTCTTATTACCAGATTTTATTTCAATCTCATAGGCTCGTATCAGTTCAGTTATGCTATCAAAAATTGTCCTCCCCACACCCCAACCCCCACTCGGAGAAAATAGGCCATTTGATTCAGATGCTTTTGTTTCAGGAGACTGGGTGGGGGAGCACTTGGACCTCCCGACTCTCCCCACAGCAGTCATACAGAGACAGACACCCCCACCCCAGCATCGGGCATCTGTTCATGCCTCCACACCCTCTCACCCACCTCAGAGGAGTGGAAGTAAGAAGGGGTGAAACATGAAGTGTGGGGGAAGGGGTGAGGCTAAGCAAGAGGACCTCAGGCCCTTCAAAGTGGGAAGCCTTTGTTAACACCTGCTCACCACCAATACCTTCTGGAAAGGGTGTTTAGAGAAGCCAAGGAAGGGGACTGATTGCCCAGATAAGGGGACCCTCTGTGGAATAGGGATGGTACAGAGAAGAGAGGGAGATGGCCACCCCTGAATGGGTTTAGGGGAGGAGCAGACGCTCACAGTGGCCCTATCCAGCCACCCCTCCCCCAGTCCCTGCAAGACTGGGAGGGGCAAGGGGCCTCCCCTGCTTGGGGAGGGGACAGCAGCTGGGGACAATGATGATGACATGGCATCTCGAATAACAGGTAGCTGAGTGACATGTGGTCGCACATTACTGACAGGCAAGCTCTGTGCTGGTTCCCACGTGTATGACCTTGCTTTGTCCTCCAACCCTGATGTGAAGCACTACCAGCTCATTTTATGGAGACAAAGATTGAAGATGAGAGTCTAGCAACTTACCCTAGGTCCCCTAGCTAGTGACTTACCAGTCATGATTTGAACCCATGTCTTTTGACCAAACTCACGATCCCAGCAAACTGCCTCTGTGCTTAGTGAAATCCATGGAACATTTTTTTTTTAATGATTAGTAAAACAAACAAACAAACAAACAAACAAACACCTCTTTGCATTTAAAGTTAGAAAGCAGTGTGTATTTAAGATATGTGAAAGAGCAGATTTTCCTTTTTTTTTTTTTTAGGTGCTTAATTCTTAATTAAGTTAAAATCGGGATTCTCTCTCTCTCTCTAAAATAAATAAGTCTTGGGGCGCCTGGGTGGCTCCGTCGTTAAGTGTCTGCCTTCAGCTCAGGTCATGGTCCCAGGGTCCTGGGATCGAGCCCCGCATCGGGCTCCCTGCTCCGCGGGAGCTTCTCCCTCTGCTGCTTCTCCCTCTGCTGCTCCCCCTGCTTGTGCTCTCTCTGTCTCTCTCAATCTGTCAAATAAATAAACTCTTTAATAAATAAATAAATAAATAAATAAATAAATCTTTAAAAAATTAGAATGCATTTCCCTTGCCCAGGATGCTTGAATGTTCACATGTGGCTGGAATGGGCAACATCCTGGGTCAGCCTGTGGTTTAAAGGTCTGTCCTACAGAGAGCATTAACAGGAAACCATGATGCAGAGCTGGTCAACACATATTTAGAACTCAGCTGCATCCCTAGTAATCGAAGACTTGCAAGTTAGATGTGAAAAACGAATGTTTTCTTACATATCAAAATAACGAGGTTTGTGTTTTGTTTTGTTTTATTATTAACATTCCATGTTGGCAAAAGTGCAATTAGATGGCCAGAGGACTGAATATTGATAGACCTTTAAGGAACGCAATTTGTCATTATGCTTCAAGATCCTAGAAGACATTCATGCTCTCTGACCTAGTAATTCCCCTTTAAGATATGCATTCTAGAGAAATATCAGAGTTGGAGACAAATGGTTACCCTGAAAATATTGATCAGACTCTTATTTGTAAAAGCATAAAATCAGAAATAATCCAAGTATTTAACAATTGGGGAAGGTATAAGTAAACTAGAGTTCATTCATGGAATGGAATGTGATGCACACATTAAAATGATATTTACTTAGAAGTAAAATAATATAATAAATTGCTTATGTCAAAAAACTATTAAAAGAAAGATACTAACGTGGAGATACAGAATCCTTTCATATAAAAAAAAAGCTATGCAGAAAAAAACACTGGAAAAATAAACACAAAGATATTAACATGGAATTCACTTCTCCTTGAGCGAGGGATGGGTTGATGGTGATGGTTTTCCCCTCTCTTCATCCTATCACCTTCCACTGTTTCTTAAATAGAACATGTATTTTAACGAAAAAAGAAACATCTTTTAAAATATGGCATGGAGGGCGCCTGGGTGGCTCAGATGGTTAAGCGTCTGCCTTCGGCTCAGGTCATGATCCCAGAGTCCTGGGATCGAGTCCCACATCGGGCTCCCTGCTCCTTGGGAGCCTGCTTCTCCCTCTGCCTCTCTCTCTCTCTCTCTCTCTCTGTCTCTCATGAATAAATAAATAAATAAAATCTTTAAAAAATAAATAAATAAAATAAAATAAAATATGGCACGGAGGGGCGCCTGGGTGGCTCAGTCGGTTAAGCGTCCGCTTTCAACTCAGGTCATGATCCCAGGGTCCCGGGATCGAGTCCCACATCGGGCTCCCTGCTCAGCGGGGAGTCTGCTTCTCCTGCTCCCTCTGCCTGCCACTCCCCCTGCTTGCACTCTCTCTCTGTCTCACTCTCTCTCTCAAATAAATAAAATATTTAAAAAATTATTTAAAAAAATAAAATATGGCATGGATAATCCACAAGCTATAAGTCTCCTCATGAATTATTGAGGCCTTAAGCTTTTCTAGAACTAACAAAAATTAAGGTAGCAAATATCCGATGTGGGGAACAGGTACACTGATGCATTGCTTGGGGCACTGTAAATTACCTCCCTCTTTCTGGAGTATAATCACACAATAGGCAACAAGCACCCCAAAATTGTGCCTACCCTCTGACCTAGTAATTCCACCTTGAAATGGGGCCCCACGGAAATGAAGAAGAGTGGAAACGTAGTATGTTCAAAGACAGTCATCGAGGGGTCATTTGGAGTCATGACAAACTGGAACTAACCTAGATGGCCAACCACAAAAATGGTTTATTACTCCGAAAACTGACAAGTATGCAGATCATGTCGCTATGTGGCAATGTTTACAGAGACCGTTAAGTGGAAAAAGCTGAGACAGGATATTAATACACCCGGGTTGCCACTCTGCAAAAACACAGGGGGGTTCGAGTGGGACAAAGATCAGAGGAGGGTGCGGAGGAAGGTAAACAGTGGAGGATGTGGTGTCCAGACTGTTCTGAAAAGTTTGTTTCCTAAACTGTAAAGGCTGCTGTGCCCAGAACTGCAGGGCTCGCTGAGAGTTCCGCGGGAGAGACCCCTGTCCCGGGGAGACACCCCTGTCCCGGGGAGACACCCCTGTCCCGGGGAAACTCACTTTCCGTGGATGAGGAAGATCGCCGGTGTGGTGAGATGGAACTGAAAGTCGTTGGCGAGGTACCACGTCCAGCCATTACACTGAAACGAGAGGAGCAGAGGTGACCCCTTTCCCTCGCTCATGGGGCACCCCACTTTGTCTCACCTTCCTGGAGCTGGAGGAGGAATTCACTGAGCAGCTGGGGGGTGGGGCGGCAGGTGGTGGATTTCCGTGGGAAGAGAAAGGAATTCTGAGTTACAGGTATTTCAGGTACCCCATCTCATTTAATCCGGGAACAAGCCTGGGTGGTGGGGATTATTATTGCCCGCTTACAAAATGGAAATGCGGGCAAGTGTTCTCGCTTGTTGAAAAAAAGCAGTAAGAGCTAAGCTCCCGGCACCCTCGTGGGAGCTCAATGCCATCCCATGACCTGAATGTAAGGAACAACCATCGTTTTGGTGCCGTCAGAGTCCATGTTGTGCCCTCTTCCCTGCCTTGCCGGCCCTCCCGGCCTCCAGGGGAGGAGCGTGTTCACTTAGACTGGACGCCTGGCTCCAGGCGAGCTTTTCTGGGAAGGCGCAGAGCTCCCACGCGAGCCTGACAGGCGGTCCTCTGGCCCGAGCCACCTCGCTGCAGAGGCTGTCCGCCTTTGTGTGGAAGGAGGCAGTTACCTGTATTTCTTCTTCAATGTCAGGAGATTCCTGGGGCAATTCTCTCCAGGGCTTCAGAGATAAAAGGCTCCTCGTTCCCTCCAATCCCCCACCAGACTTATCCAGGGCAGGTGACATCCTTTCTTGTCCCCGCTAGAAAGAAGTTCCCGCGATGGGCCAATCTGTGAGCACTCAAGGCCTGACAGGCCTCACACTTCTGCTTTCGGGGACCTAAGGCAGGCTTTGCCTCCAAGAGGCGGCTGGCTCGTGTCCTTGGCCCCCCGCTGCCCCTGCATGGCCCGAGCCAGTCTGCATCTGGGCGAACAGGCCAGCCTGTCCTCCATGGGCCCTGTCCCAGACGTGGGCCCCTCTGAAGGCGGTTAGGCTGTGATGGACACCCTGTCCGAGCCGCCGGGCACTGACTAATGGAGGGCAGCCACCCCCTTGGTAAGTAGTTACGCGCAGAGATTAGCCACGCTTTAGCGATTCTCTTGTCAGCCTTGCCTTCCAGGCATATGCAAACGTCAGTGACATGATTTAATTACAGCAATTTCACTTGCGTTTACTCCAACAGTCATTATGAGGATAGGAGGGCTTTGGGGAAGCCACCACCCATATATACAGAGGCTGTGGCTTGAAATGGAGAAGAATTCATTATGGCGAAGGTGCAGCACAGTGGTCCATCCCAATTATAGGCTGTCTGCGTGGAGGTGAAGAAAGTGTCCTTTCTCCATGGGGTGACATGGGCTGGAACAGGAACCCTGACGGGGCAAGGCCGGCTGCATCCGGGACAGGCACCTAGATGGTCGGTGGGCAATGCCCACTACTCCCTCCCTCTGCTTGTCACAGCAACCCTCCCTGCCAGGACTGGTTTGGTAACGCTCACCCATCCTAAGGGGCTAGTCTCCCTGCCCGAAGCCCACCTTACTATGGCTTCGCTGTTACTCCAGAGACTATGCCAGAAGAAAGGGCATCAGACTGGGGTTGGCCCTTGGAAAGTTTGCCAAACCACGTGAAAGGAGACCCGGCGTTTGCCCCTGCCCACCTGCCTGTCGCTAGCCCCTAACAGGGGACTCACCGCGTTTCGGACCGACAGGAAATTATTGAGCAACAGCAGATTTGTCCACCACACTTGCCGGCAGTTATCCAGGTGGAACTTGGGCATGTCCCAGACAGGTCCCCAGGGAACAAGGGAGAACAAGCCAACCAACAGGCACACCGAGTACAGGTGAAGAGGCTGCAACCTGGCAGGAAGAGCCGGGGGAGAGAAGGTGACTCTCCACAGTGGTTCCATTCGGTCTCCTGGGCGAGCGAGCGAGAGAGATGCTCCAAACCAGATTGTACTGGGTGGGCGACCGGCTCCCCGCCCACACCACAAACACTCCTACATTCCTAGGTAAAAAATCACGAGCCCCCAACCCTGAGCCAGCTCCGGTGCTGTGGATGCAAAAATACTATTAGTCATTGAGCAAGTGGAGCATGTTGACCACTGTGCTAGGAGCTTCTCGGATATTTCTAAACCTCGAAACACTCCTTCAGGGAAATACTACCTCCATTTGACTGATGGGGAAATTACAGCTCTAAGTGTGGGCGATTTGTCCAAGGTGGCCCAGCCATTACCGCAGTGCTGAGATCAGACATCGGTTCCTTTCTTTATTTCTCCTTCCCTTCCTTCATACCCTACCTCGTCCCAAGCAGGACCTGAAGCAGCTACAAAGATGATGGGGGGAAAAGGCACAGGTGTCCTTTAGAAACAGAATTCGAGCCACATCTGCCACCTAATGTATACATTCTAGCAGCCACGTTTGTCATCCTGGGAGCGAGTCCTGCATGGGGCTCCCTGCTCAGTGGGGAGCCTGCTTCTCCCTCTGCCTGCCACTCGCCCTGCTTGTGCCCGCTCTCTGTCTGTCAAATAAATAAATAAAATCGTAAAAAAAAAAAAAAGAAAGAAACAGCTACAATGAATTTTAAAATAATTTAAAAACCCTTAGAGAGCTCGATGTATCCAAAATGTTATTTCAATAGGTAATCAGTCTAAAGAGTTAGTGAGCTGATTAACATCCTTTCTTCTTTGACTACATCTTTCGAATCAGGTGTGTACATTTACTACTCGTCCACACGTCCGTGGGCCACCTGTCGGGTGGCTACCTATGGGACCTCACTGGCCTCGAGTTTAGACGTGAGGTTGTAGCGGGGAGAGGGACACGGTCCTGGCATGGATTCTGGGTGAGCTAGGACCCCAGCCATCTTTTAAAAGAACACATTTAGAAATTCAGAGCAGAGCACATGGCCCAGCAGCGGCTCCGAACATTTCAGTGGGGGCACCAGGGCGCGGGGTGGGCTGTGACAGATGGGAAGGGCAGGACTGGGGGGGGAGGGGGCGGGCAGCACCCAGTCTCTGGTCTGCACGGGCCCTGGGCCTGTTGGCCTCCCGTCCTCCCCACGATGATAGCATCCTTCCTAGCATGTGTCTGGTAGGCCAGAGGGCTGCGGGCATGCAGAGAGCAGGCAGGAATTGCAGATCACAGTCAGACAGAAAGGGCTGCCAACGGTGCCAAGACGTGTCTCCCCCGATCAGCTCAGACAACAGCCACGGAGCCCTCCCTGGGCCTGGGCCCTGCCACATTAGCCATCTGACCAGGCTGCCCTGCAGCTGCTCCCACAGGCCTCCCAAGCCTCCCTTCCCACCATCTGTCACCTCCCCGGGGAGAGTAAGTCCACCCCTGCTCCCCTCAGAACCACAGTTCAGGTCAGATGCCCTCAGGAGGGAGCAGGGTCCAGGCTTCATCCTCCCCAGAGCAGCCTCTGAGTTGGGGCCCGCGGGGGGCGAGGCAGAGGCTCCTGGGGTGGGTCTCACCTTGAGGAGCAAAGCTAGAGATGGGCTTTCTAGTTTTATCTAAATTTTCATACTGAGAACATCATATAACTTCCCTCTTCCCTCTTCTATGGAAACGGGGGAATAATAATTCCTTATTTTAAGGAGGCTCATGATTCCTGCCTCCTAAGATTTTTTGAGAACCAAATGAGATCAGTAAGAAAACAGTGGGAAACATCGAAAGCATCAGGTAAATGTAAATGCTGTTCATTTTTGTCCAAGCTTCTGGAAGGTTTAAAGTCAAGGTTTTCAAAGATTAAGAAGTACACCTTCGGCTGTTTTAAGAGGTGTGAGAAGCAGGCATTCTCATACCTGGTGGGCAGGAAGGTAAATTGGAAAACGTCCATCAAAATGTGAGATGCACCAAACTACCAATTCTACTTGTAGGAATTTATCCACAAACATGTTCACAACAGTGCACAAAAATGTGTAGACATTGTATTCTTTGTCTAAGATAGCAAAAACTTGGAACTACCACCATGCCCATTAATGGGGACAGGTTAAACTCCTAATAATCCACCCACACATCACCGTCCCAGGCAACCTTTGAAGTCAGTGAGGTGGGTCCTTTCATGCGGAGAGAGAGACACATGCCAACATTAATCATTAAGTGCAAAAAAGCTACATGCAAAATAGTGCGGCATATAGTATAATCCTATTCATGGGGAAAAAAAAACCCTAATGCATATAAATACACGGAAAGTATCTGCAAGAATTCACAAGAAACTGTTAGCAAAGGTGTCCTGTGGGAGTGAGACTGGAATGGGTACCCTTACTTTTAGTGTATAACCTTCTGTTACAGTTAGACTTTTTTTTATTATGTTATGTTAATCACCATACATTACATCATTAGTTTTACAGTCAGACATTTTTACCAGTAATTTCTTTACCTATAAAAAAACCCTCCTGATTTTTAAAATGTGGCTCCTGATTGGAATAATCACACAGTTTTAAGGGTCTGGAACATCTACTCCCCTTGTTTCTCATTACGTAATCTTTGTTCTGCTTGACCCCTGGAAGCCGGGTTTTCGCATTTTCTTAAAGCCACGATAGCTCTCAGCTGTCGCCTGACTCTTGCCCTTGTCCTCTTGCTGTCTATTCTCAGAGTGATTCTTGGAAAATGTAAATCTGACCATGCCACTCCCCTCCGGGAATCCCCCAAAGCCTTCTGGTCTCCAAATAAAATAGAAAGTCCTTAAGGCCGGGCCATGGAGCTCCAGCCCCATCTCTCTGAACTCACTCCCTTCTGTTCTCCAAGTTAACTGCTCCCTCCACTCCAGCAGGCTCTCTGTGGTCTTCCAAACACACCAACAGTGTCCCCTTCTCTGCACCCACTCCCCATGTAGGCCATTCTTCCCTCACAGCGTTCTCTTTGCTTAGAACCTTATTTTATTTCCTTTGACAAATGTCACCTCCCCTGACGACCCTTCCAGAGGAAGACCGCATGGTGCCTCCGTCTTCCAATTAACACTTCATGACACTTACCATCACTGACCTGTTAGAAATGTATTTGCATGTTGCAGCTTAATGTTGCATATTTATTTGTTGATCGTCTATCTCTATTCACTAGAACATAACCCCCAGGCCAGAAGGCATTTGCACGGTTATTAAGTGCTGAGTCCCCAGAGCTTACAACAGTGCCTGGCACACAGGGGGCCCTCAACAAATACAGAAAGAGTGAGTGAACAAATGATCTTACTTCCAGTCCGCTTGGAAGTAAGGAGGCAAGCAATCAATTATAATTGAGTAATAACAGTGGGTTTTGCCAACAAGAATGAGAACATCAAAGTGGCTAGGAGTATGGCTGCTTTCTCACTGGGTTTACCTTAGAGAGTGAGTTCCAACTCGATTGATGATGCTTCCTCTGATTTTTCAACAAAGTTTTGTCCCACTTTAGACTCTCTCTTCCTGGCTTCAATCTGCCACTTTCCCAGAGCTCCCTATCTCAAGAACATTATCACCATCCACCATGTCGTTCAGGCTGGAAAATTTGAGTGTCTTTGATTTGCCATCTCTCCATTCCCAATGCCAATCACCAGTCCAAATCTACTGTCCTGCCCAGATATTGCAATAATTTATTCATGGGATCCTTGCAGCCATCTTGCCCCATAAGGCCTCACACACACACACACACACACACACACACACACACACACTCTCTCTCTCTCTCTCTCTCTCTCTCTCTCTCTCAATTCCTGCCCCTACTACTGCTTTATCTTCCCGCTAAAACACTTCCCGCTCTTCAATCCCTCACTCTAGGACTTTTCTTCTGAAGCAGGTTTCCCAGGCAGAACCCACCAAGCCATGGGATCCCATGCCCCACCCCCTAACAACCCATCAGCATCTCTCACTAAAACCAGTCCCTCTACAGAAGACCACAGGGTAGAATAGGCTAACCCCAGTGCCAATTTACCCAGAAGATATTGAAAGAATAAGCACTCTGTCAAGCGGGCAGGACAAGGGCTAGATTTAATAGTGTTTGGAAGAAACCACAAAGGTCATGGCGAAAAGACATCAGCAGAGGTCTCTTCCCTGGCTCAGACTCATTCTTAACCTATTTACCAGAAAAGTTACAAGGTGTAAGAAGCAACAACAGTTAATAATGGCAGCTTGTGCTTACTACGTGTCACACACGTTTCTACTCCTAGCACATGTTCTCTCATTTCATCTTCACAAGAGTCTAGTGGCATGAGTGCCACTATTCTTCCCATTTCTGAGATGAGAAAACTCAAGCGCAGAAAGGTTGAGACACCTCCTTGGGGTCACATAGCTGGCAGAGGACTGAGCCAGAATGCAAGACCAGGCAGACCAGCTGCAGTCAGATCTTACGCACTCCATTTTACTAGCCCAGAAGACGGTGTCCAGACCCTCCTTCCTGTTCCGTGACAATGAAGTGTGACAAAAGAGGCATGGACCCTAAGTGATGAGAGCTGGCTCCAGTTCAGCCAGCAACAAGCCATGGTTTAGAGAAGGTCCAAAAGGAACGTTGGGCTGTGGGAGTTGAAATTTCCTCTTCTACCTAAGCAGAGTGTGGGTCTCATTGCCTCACAACCTCCCTCCGGCCCCAACCATCCACACGTTTGTAACAAGGACCACGTCCTCCCCGCCTCCCTCTGAGCAGAAGCACCATTGTCTCAAGCATCACCTGCCCCTCTCCTTATTATATCTTCTTTTATTTTTATCATTACCCTTAGTACTCTGAGTTACAGGACCCAATTACTACCAATTTATAGGAGCCATGCACCTTCTCCCGTTGGATACACATTCCAGGGAAACCTGACAGTACATTTATTGAAAACTGCTGCCCATCAGCTGAGGAAAAGGATGTTTTTGCTGGTTTAATATAGGTCAAAGTCTATTAGGATAAATGCCACAAAAATTGGTATTTTCTACTGGCAAAAGCCATTAAGTCAGCAAAAATCAACTTTATGAAGAAAACCACGTCTGTCGGTTTATTTTTCTTTGAAAATTGTTTCAAAAGAGGGCTAAGGACTAACAAGTAATAAATGATTACACAGCAATAATGAATTAAGAGATGAGACAAACAGACCTACCTTGTAAGGCGGCTGAGGATGTACCTGAGTATGACACTGAGGGTTGTTCCTTTGTCTGAATTCTGATGTATCTTTAAAAACGACCTTGCACTTAACCAGCCACTGAGAGAGAGAGAAGACAAGTCACAGGAATTACTGATCCGTGATACAGTTCATCGGATGATTAACGTGGTGGTCTCTAGCAGGGTACAATAAGTGATACTGTAGGAACAAGATTATCTCCAACACCAAAGCAATAATAGTCTTCTTTCTTGCTTATGCTGCATGCCCACGGCCAGTCACCTTGAGCTCAGCATCTTCCCCACCAGGAGACCCAGGCTGAGCTTGCAGCCACTCTCTGAAAGAGCACCAGCAACCCTGGCAGAGAATAAAGCGTGCTGGGGGGCTTCAAACCAACAGTTAAATGCTCTAGCCCAGAAGTGACATGTTTAAAGCTCTTAGCATACTGGCAACACCAGGTACCCCTCATTGGCCCGACCTAGTTCCCACCCAAGCGCCACGGGGCCAGGAAGTAGACTCTTACCAAGGGGCTGGAGGGAAGAGAGCCAGAAATATTTGGTGAACAACTCTATGAGCTACCACATTAGCCTTTTGAAATAATAAAATCCAAAGCCTTCCACTTCTATGGTACCACCTCGTTTTCAAAGTACTTTCGCTAATGGTGTTGCTTTTGCTTCTAGAGCAATACCAGACTCCTTTGCAATAAATGTTTGTTGAGCGAGTGATTGGTAAAAGGGAAAATGTTACCATCCCTGCTTACCTAATAGGGATACTGAAGCTCAAGGACTCAGTGGGTTGCCTAAGATTCTCCACCAACATATCCTGATGACAAGTTTGTTACCCGGAATGCTCAGCTAAAGAATCAGGCTACATCTCTGAGTTCTAACCTGATGATAAGCAAGTTTGGGAGTGGGTTTCCGGACCCTTTGACCTCGATGCCAATGATCCTTGTGGGTGTTTCCCTAAGGAACAAATGCATTTCCTGTTGCAAAAGAAGGTTGTGTGTGTGTTGGAAGGGATCAGGGAGGGTTAGAAAACGTCTTTGTTCTCTGCCAGCACGGATTTTCTTTTGAAACACAGCAAGTCGGAGTCACTAGAATAGGAACACAATTGACAGAGGCGTGTAGAAAGGCACGAAGATGTGGAAGTGAGACAGCCAATTCCAGTTCTGGCTTCCTCTTCATTTCAGGAAAGAATGAATCGGGGTCTGTCTCTGTGTGCGGGCATGCACCTGCCCGCCGTTCAGTTGGTCCGGAGGACAAAGACAAAGGTGGCAGGGAAAACAGGCCTTGAGCAAGGAGAAGTCGCTATCGGAGGTTGGGAAGACCCAGGGACCTGCCCCGCACAGGGGAAGAGTACAATCCTGCCGTAGAGTTGCATGGAGTCAGCCAGAGAGGTAGAAAGGGATCCCTGACCATCCCCAGTGATAGTCAGGGGTCTTTGGCTTTACTATGTAAAATATGAGTGACGTGGTGAGTGAGACAGGCTTTGGGCCCGAAACAAACATTATGTTTCAGTTCTAATTCTAACTTTCCTAGCTGGGGGGGAGACTGAGGCAAGTTATTTCATCTTTGCACATCAACTTTCCCAGCTATAATAAAGGGCATGATATTCGTTCTAACTTCCTGGGTTTATTGTATAGGGAATAAAAGATTGTAGGCTCTTAGCACGACGGCGATACTAAGCATCACTTAGTAATATTTCCATTGTCCAAGTGAAAACTTTATTTAAGAGAATATGTGCACTTTCTTTTCTCTTTCTTTTCTTTTTTATTTATTTAAGTCCTTTCTACTCCCCATGTGGGGCTCGAACCGACGACCCCAAGATCAAGAGTCGACTGCTCTTCCGACCAAGCCACCCTGGTCCCCCAGTGTGCACTTTCTAAAGTAAACAAAACGAATGCTGGAGGGGAAGAAAACAGTTACTGAGACAGGCAATGAGAAATAGAAGCAAACAGGGGTAAAGAGAAAAGAGACGGATGTCTTGGTCTCTTAGGCCGGGTTAGGAGCTGCTCGCTTCCACTCCACCCTGCTCAGCTCATGCAGTGGTCCACGGACTCTAGCAGGAGGTGACGGCACCCCAAGGATGCTATGATTCAGTGGGCCTGGGAATCTGCATTTCTAACGACCTTCCAGACGAGGCTAGTACAACTGCATTGGGACTAGACTCTGAGAACCACTGATAAGAGGCCCGGCACTCCCCAGGCCCCAGGGTGAGCCCGGGGTTAGATATGTAGTCTTTACTATAAAGGGGCGGCTATTTGTCGTTTTCTTGGACATCGGAAATTCCATAGCCTTGGCCTGTGTTGTGGGTATCTCAGGACTGACCTGGTGGCATCCCTGTTGTCTCAGAGATTCACACCGAGAGTCCGGGCATGACCCGTGGCTCTTCAGGCCTTCATTCGTCCCTCCTGGTGGCAATCCTCCAGCCTGCGTTTTGGCTCGGGTTCCAGAATCCTGACCTGGCCTTGCCAGCTTCCCTCCCACAGTTTGGAGCTCTGCCAATCAGCCCCGTCCAGCATTTGGTGTCTTTTTTTGTTGGTGTTTTTCTTTTGCCTTGTTCTTACTAGTCCTCTTGCAGGGAACAGAGTTCTGGACTTTGAATGCTGTCCCCTGGGCAGACCTCCCCACTCACCAGGGGCCGGCCCAGGTCTCCCGCAGCTGGGCTTTGCCTGCCTGGGTTAGGCCCAGCTGTGCCTTCTTGGAAAGTCTGGTACCTCCTGGATCCCATATTACTGCAGACGGTGGCCTCTGACCCTCGCCTGTCTGGGCCACTCGACAGTCACCCTGGCCACCTCCTAGCATGAACTCTGCCCTGGCGGCCAGGTCTCAGCTCATTCTGTACCCTACTTTCTCTGCATTCCCCCAAGAAACTATCACAGCAGAGGCTTGAGCTAAAACAATTAAGAAACCATTTCCAAAAAAAAATAAATAAATAAGAAAGAAAGAAAGAAAGAAATCATTTCAACAAGTACTTATTGAGCAATACTATACTCTTGGCACTGTTTTCAGCATGACAGCAGGACACGAAACAGAAGAAAGTCCTGCCTTATATTCCAGTGGAGAGACAAGGACAATAAATACAGAAATAATAAGTAAGTGGCATCTCTAGGTATGTTAGATAAAGAGAAAAGATAAATCAAGAAAAAGGAATTTAAGAGCGCCAGTGGGTCCATTTTAAACCGGGGGCACCAGCATGGTGCGGGGGGAAGGCAGCATTTGAGCAAGCGCCCGAAGGAGAGGGGGCGAGCCACAGCGGCTCAGGGAAGGAAGTGCCGCAGGCATGATGGCCATCCCCAGCCTCCTGTTGCTTCTGTTTGTGAGCTGGTTCTCTCTCCTAATCTGGTGGTTCGATGGTTCGTACGCTTTGGCATGTCACAGACTTTAAAACGGAAAAAAACTAGGAGGCACTAATCAGCGCTTGCTCCCTTGTCTGGCCAACACCAATCTGAGCATCCATCCCCATGCCACTCCTCTTTGGTCGTCCCCAGCGTGTCATGTAGACGTGTTCTCGGATCCCCTCCCTTGACTGGGACCTCTCCTGATCCCCAGCCGCCATGCAGCCCCCCCCACATACCCTGCCGTCTGTGCAGCTCCCCGCCGCCGCCCACCCCTGGTCAGTCAGGGTCCCAGAATCAAGCCCCGCATCGGGCTCCCTGCTCAGTGGGGGAGCCTGCTTCTCCCTCTCCTGCTCCCCCTGCTTGTGTTTCTGCTCTCACTATCTCTCTCTCTGTCAAATAAATAAATAAAATGTTTTTTAAAAATATAATAAAAAATAAAATAAGATATCAGATGATACTGCTTTTCAAATGAAACCTCTTCAACCACTTCCTGTTCCACAGAGACAGAAGTCCAAATTCCTGAGTCTTGCTCCACGGTCCTCTGTGGTCTGGCCCTGCGTGGCTCTCTCTTTCCTCTCCTCCCTCGCTCCCCACCTTCACTGGGCTTCAGCCTTCTTTCTGCTCCTTTAACAGGGTGCTCGCTCTCTCTCTCTCTCTCTCCCCTTAGCTCGTCTGCACCAGTGGCTCCGTTTGCCTGAAGCTTTCCCGTCCTGGATTTTTCCCATGGCCGGCTCCTTCTTGCCGCTCAGATCCAATAGCAGCCCCTCAACAGACAAGCCTTCTCCGACGACTCTAAACAGGTACCCACTCACTCTCACAAGCCACTGTTCTATTCTTTCCTAGTATTTATTACTACCACATTTTTTCTTGTTTATTTGTTTGCTTATTGCTGGACACACACACACACACACACACACACACACACACACACACACAGTCTTAGGACCACAAGAAGTCCTCCTTTGTTTTATCCATGGTTGTATCCTCAGGGCCTAGAACGAACAGGTATTCAGTAGATGATGGTTGGATGGATGAATGCCTAGCATTTGACGGAAGCAAGTGCCGTCTACTGTCACCATCTCTCTGTGAAGGAAGAGACATTTAACCCAAAAGAGGTAGAGGCAGGTCCACACAGTGACAGAGAACACGGACTCCAGAGTCAGCTTGCCTGGGTTTGGGTAGCGGGTCAGCACCAGGACTATCTCCCTCAGTTACCTTTAAAGTAGAGATTTTGTAGTCCATCCATACAATGGAATCTTACGCGGTCATAAAAAGAAATGAAGTACTGAACTGTGCCACAACGTGCGTGAGCCTCAGAAACATCACACTAAGTGAAAGAAACAGACACAAAAAGGCCAGACTCTGTGTGGCCCATTTATACGAAATAGCTGGAAGAGGTAAATCCAGAGGTTCAGAGAGCAGATTTCTGGGAACTGGGGGGTGGGGGAGTGGGGAAGTTCCCCTTAATGGGTACGAGATCTCCTTTGAGGATGCTGAACATGTTTTGGAACTAGTTAGAAGTGGTGGTTGCACAATCCTGGAAATGTACTAAATGCCACTGAATTGTTCACTCGAGGGGCTTAATTTTATGATACATGAATTTCACCTTGGCAACAAAAAAGGAAGAAAATGGGGATTTTGTGGTCCCCTGTTAGGGGGACATCGTTAGGATTAAGTGAGGTAATGCTGCAGCACTTAACACAGTGCCTGACGTTTATCACACAATTAAGAAAATGTACCTCTTAGTAGTTCATTTAAATAAAGAAAGCTTTCTGAAACGTCACACCATTTTCAGATTTGTTCACATTTCACTCTAGTGAGAACTGGCAACTTTATCACAGATTTGCATCAGTCCATAGGCCAGAATTTGAGAACCACTGAAATAAACAACTTTGATTCAGATAAAATCACCTTTTGTAAAAAAAAAAAAAAAAATTAGAGGGGCGCCTGGGTGGCTCAGTCGATTGAGCATCTGCCTTCGGCTCAAGTCGTGATCTCGGGGTCCCGCGATAGAGCCCCACATGGGGCTCCCTGCTCAGCAGGGAGCCTGCTTCTTCCTCTGCTCCTCCCCCCTGTTCATGCTCTTTCTCACTCTCTAGCTCACGCTTTCTCTCTCGAATAAATTAATAAAATCTTAAAAATTTTAGAAGCCATCCTACCTCATTTAACAAACTGAAGATACAGAAGAGAGGAGCTGATGACAACAGTACTATCTACTGTCGGACAGAAGCAAAGGTCAAGGGAGTAAATCAATGAAGCCATTCAGTATTTCTCACTGAAGTGAT
Source organism: Eumetopias jubatus (assembly GCF_037043125.1). Taxonomy (NCBI): domain Eukaryota; kingdom Metazoa; phylum Chordata; class Mammalia; order Carnivora; family Otariidae; genus Eumetopias; species Eumetopias jubatus. The sequence continues at coordinate 16,856,913 of NW_028274822.1, forward strand.
GACGGCATCTCACACACACGCACACATCCCCAGACAAACACATGCACAACAGCAGAGAAAACACCATATTACCTGACCAAGAAGAATGTGTCAACCCCAAGATAGAACGGGCCGCTCCGAGAACAAAGGTACAGTGGGTTTTTAGGCACTCTGGTTTTCCACTCGAGCACATTATCTGCAACAAACATGAAACCGGTGTCTTTTTGTTTCCCAGCAGAAAGTCCTGTGATTTAGGTTTTCAGAACAAGCAAGAGGAACCGCCTTCAACTTTCATAGCATCAAGAGGATGTCGTGCAGCCCCACAACTTGAGAGGAGAAGGTAGATCGACTTAAGAAATGGTGGCAAAGGCACCCAATAGTGCCTACCATGGACCCGTAACCAAGGCTTTGAGCTGCTTCGTACCCTCCCAGCGCCCACAGCTCGGGGGCTCGGCAGCATCACCCTGCCGCCATGGGCTGGTGCAGATCGCTGGGGGGCTTCTTCAGCCCCCCCCCCAGTCTGGCCCCTTCCCTTCTGCTTGGGGCAACTCCTTCCGGCGGTGGCCTGAGGCCACAGGCAGAAGGCTGAGAAACACTAATTTAACACCAGTGCACAATATTTATTTACGCTTCACTATTTTTCCAGGAGAAAGAAACGTTAGTTTCTGGATTCATTCATCATTACCAGGAGGAATCCAGCTCTTTGGACAAGGGATATGCCATCCTCAGGTATATCACTGCTCACCTGCTCATAGGGGCCTGATTCACACCCAGGAGGAGGTAAAGCGACTGCTGGGCACTGGCCTGGGAAAGCCACCTGTGGCGGGGTCATGGCTATGTCTCTGAAACAGAAGGAAGGCTGCAGCCTCACAGCCCCTGGCCCAACAGGCTCCCCTCACGGGAAAGCTCTCTTCCTCAACTGCTCAGAAGGACTCATCGGTTCTCCTCACCCAAAGACAGCCATGCAGTCATCTGACTGGTGTGCCCCGACATGATCCAGAGGAGACTCAGAACCCGGATGCCGTTCAGCACAGAGCATGGGCTCCCTGGCGTCTCTATTATCCAGACGGCCGGCACATTCTTCTGCCAAGAAAAGCACGTCAGAGCATGCTCCACGGCTCCTAAAAATCCTGGACAAGAGAGCAGGTGTTACCGTCCACCCTGAAAGCCAGATCAATCCACACGCTGCCTCACAAATGAGTCAAAACACACACACCGTGGGTGATCTCGGTTGTCACACAGACACTCCTTCGCCGTGACCCTGGACTGCTCAACCCAGTTCTCCACGGTCCCCTCTTGATCTCTCCGTGCACCTTCGGATGGGGTCTCCCTCCGCTGTAGACCTTGACTTGCCCTAACATGTGTGCCCTGAGGTCGGTGCCCAGAATACACTGTCCAAGCTCGGGCCCCAGGGATGCCAACCCCTGACCCCAGTCCTGTTTTACAAAGGGGGTGGGGGCAGTCTTAGACATCATTCAGAAACCACAGGCTCCATAAAGCCAGCATTCCACCTGGAATGGCATTCCTTCTGTCCTCCCAAGACTGAACTACTTGCAAACCACATCCCTAGCTGTCAAGTACAGGGATGAAAACAGAGGGGCACGTAGCACAGCAGTTAAGGAGGCTGGCCCTCTAGGTAGATGCTCCTGGCTCTGAAGCTGGCTGTCCTCTGGCAAGTGAGTTAACTTCTCTGTGCCTGTGTTTCTACATCTACTGAAACGGAAATCAAAGTAGATCTTACAATCTTAGGATTCGCATGAAGAACCAATGAGATGACATAACAGCTGATCTACTCACTCCTTAAGCCCTATTGCTTTAATCCCTTCCACTTAACTTATTCCTTCTAATTTCTAAAAAATTTTAATTGGACTCACTTAGATTAATTCCAGATAGCTGGAATTGTGAACCGGGAACCTCCAAAGGAAGGCTCAAGCCGCTCCGGGGGACTCATGCTTTCTCTTGGGTGTGGCTTGGTGCTTACACATTGCAGGTGCAAGGTTGCAGAATTGAGACTTATTTACAAATGAGATCTGGCTTATAACCAGGTGCTGGAACCCTAACTCAGTTTCTTAAATGGGAGAATGTAATTGCCAAACTTTTTGAGGCTCCAACTTTAAATAGGAGTCTTTCCCTTGGAGTCACTCTCCAGTGTGCCTGCCTGAAGGCACGGAGCTCACCCTGACAGAGGGATTTTCACTCACCAGCACTTGGCACGGCACAATCTGCCATGTCCTACATCCTGAGTCCCAGCCCCCCTCGGGTCCCGAGAAGCCACGTGCCCCTGTGGAGAGATACGGCCCCGGGCTCTGCCCAGTTTCACCCACTCTTCCACCTCTCAGGACCTCTTCCCTCACTTTTTAAACTGAGCAGGCTTTTTGGCAGGGCTCTTGTGAGCCTTTGAGCACATTTGTCAAACATCTGGCCTGACGCCTACCTTGGCAAGCGAGTACTGAATACGTTTTGCTACCATTTGATTTTTTTTCCAGCTAAATTCTGCTTGTGGGTGAACTTAACTAGTAGCAGCTTGTAACACTGTCTGAAAATAACTGGTCTTTGGGGAGGACAGCCTCTCTGAGCCCCTTGTACTCATTTGTACATGGAAAGGAGAAGCCGAAGGGGCATGGGGAGGATCGGTTGAAATGACGCATGTGGTCAGCGGTCCTCAAACGGGGGGCCCCCAGCCCAGCAGCTTCAGCATCACCCGGGAACTGTTAGAAAGGCACAGTCCCAGGCCCCACGCCAGACCTACCCCCTCAGAATCTTTGAGGGTCAGGACCAGCAACCTGGGCTGTGACAAGCCCTCCAGGTGCTTCTGAGGCTCACCGAAGTTGGAGAACCACAGGGTGTGACAGCGCTTTGGAAAACCTTGCGGCCCCTTTGGATTTTCTCAGTGATTATTACTGTGAGCTCACTTCAAGTAACCAAACACAGATTAAGAGCCCTGACTTCCAGGGGCTGAAATCCACAGCTATTTAGTTCATGGAAACTTCCTCAAGCGTGCGCTCGTATTTTTCTCATCTAAGTAGGAAAGGACAGGCTCGTGTAACAGGAAACCGCTCTGAGCGAATGCAATGATTATTTGGAGGATAAAGAACCAGGAATCTGAAATACCCAATTTGGCTCTAAACTTCTAAAAGACATGGTAGTCTTAAGTTGATTTGACTCACTGGTGAGTGGAAAAGTGGAAAGGAAAAAAGATGCTGACCCTGGGGCTCCCTCCATGTCGATTTTTATTTCCAAACACTCAGGATGTGGTATTTTACTCTGATGGTATTAAATGCAAAAAAATTGCTACAGCAACAGAACATGGAACCCCCCCACCCCATACACCTTTCTGAAGCCACACTTAAGTGTAGCTGCTGAAAAAGCTAACATAACCTTCGTATCCTGATCATAGAGAGTCTTATTTTGGGCCAAAACCCTAATGTTTCAGTGGCTGATTGCTGACTCCCTACCAGGTGTGTCTGCCTAAAATCCTGCAATCTGGCCTTAAAATGCCAAGCTCCGAAGCTCAGCCTTCCAACTAGTGATAGGCAAAGGTAAATTTGGGGGACTGCAGGCTCACCCTCCGTCTGATAACTAGAAGCATGCGGCAGGTGCCTGGAACCCAGCTGACCTCAGCAAGGTCAGTGTTAGCCAGAGGGCTTGGCCAATTAAAGTTGCTCCCCTTGGGCGCCTGGGTGGCTCAGTTGGTTAAGCCACTGCCTTCGGCTCAGGTCATGATCCTGGAGTCCCGGGATCGAGTCCCGCATCGGGCTCCCTGCTCGGCAGGGAGTCTGCTTCTCCCTCTGACCCTCTCCCCTCTCATGTGCTCTCTCTCTCTCTCTCTCATTCTTTCTCTCAAATAAATAAATAAAATCTTTAAAAAAAAAAAAAGTTGCTCCCCTTTCCCACTTCTGGCTTAAGGGAAGAGAATGAGGAAAAGAGCAACAAATCAGGAGGACAGTTCACATTATCTCATTTAATTCCCTCAAAAAATCCCATTGGTATGCCCCCATTTTACGCAGGTGGAGACTGAGTTTTCCTAGTGTCAGACAACCTGACCAAGGGCAGAGTTAGAAACCAAGGCAGGTTTGACCAGGGATCGCTAAGCATGGGCTCTTTCTGCCATGCCGATGGAAGCTTCTATGTGGCAGCCGGGGAGCCGAGTTCTTGAACCACATCACATGAGGAGACACTGATGGGCTCTGAGATTTGGGGGAGCCCATCATAACTGGTCCCCAGTCTCTGATGTGGAGGAATTGAAACAAGAGACTAAGTCGAAGGGCCAAACGAGGGCCTGTGAGTAGAAATTACAGAGCAGCAGGGACTGACTCCGTGCAGGAGCCTAACAATGAACGCTTCCCACAAGGATGACCGTGGGTGCAGAGGGACCGCCTTCTGACTTGGGAAGGAGGGCGAGCGTTCTCAGCTCTTCTGTTACATCATCCTAACACAAACACGCTTTGTGTTGCTTTCCTTGCTGTTGGGAGTTTGTGGTGGTGGTACCTTTGTTTTTGGTTTTGCCTGAAGATCCCAAACGGGATCGGATAAAATCATCACTGTGCCCTCCACAGGGGACATACTCCCCGAAGCTACTTGATCACATACTCATAATCTTTTGGACCATTCATTGAAATCGTGTCTTATTTTTTATCCCCTTAGTTGGAAGAAGGGAAGGCCAATTATGTGCACCTGCAGGGGCTCTGCTGAACATGATTCCCCACGTCCTAAAGGTCTTTGCACGAGGACACTATTCTTGTTTCAGAGTGTGTGTGTGGAGGGGGGGTGTCTTTGCCTTGCCATATGGGCAGGCAGAAATGAAGGAAATGCTCTTGACTTGTCACTGAAACACAACACAAGGTGACCAACCGCTAACTGCTGTCCTCCTCTCCCTTCACTAAGTGGGTTATCTCGCTCTGGCTCAGCTACCCTCCGCCAGCCTTTAAGCCAGTTGCACACTTACTCCCTGGCTTCGATTTATACGTAGATCCTTTACCTTAGTGATGCCAGGAGGGTTCTGTGAGTCATCTGCGTAGCTGCAACACTGAAAATAGACACTGGGATCATGTAATTGTTCTCTAAAGGATTACTCCAGTGAAACCCAAGCTCTGTTCTGACCTAGTCATTGGGTAGCACAAAGACACACTGGATAATTGTACCCGAGAAAGAAAGCAGCATTTTCAGCGACCTCGCCTTAACACTCCGATAGCAAACAAAGACCGAATTGTAAAGAGCAGAGACCCAACCTCCACACTGGCATTTAGAAGCCGTGGGGCATTCACCAGATTCCAGCACCGTAGGATTTATTTCCCAACTACGACTCATCTGAGTCACCTCTTGGGAGTGGTCTTAGTTTCTTAAAATGCCTACTTTTTCCTCTGCTTGGGGTTCCTGATAGTGAGAGATGGGCCGGGCAACCCGCTCTGCTTCTCAGTTCAGTCCTCTGTGTCTCTGTCAAAGGCAGACTCCCGTCAGGGACCGGAGCGGCGGGTGGCGCCCCGTCGTCGGACCCCCTCCCACTGAATGCCACGTAGACAGTCCCGGCCAGGGGCAGGAAGATGCCCAGCAAGGTGAGGCACCTGCAGGAAGAAGACAGGTTTCACCAAGGCCCACGTCACATCAGTGCCACGGGAACATGAGAGAAAAGGGCCAGGGAAAAACAGACCACTCAAGCCCCCGACTAAAATACAGATAAATATCGAACAGTTTTAAGGGGTGGGAGTGGCGTTCTAGAATAAATAATGAAAGAAATGATGAAAGCAAAGATGAATGGATTTCACTAAATTCCTTACTATAATTGTAATAAATAAATAAATAAATAAATAAACAGAAGCAACCCAAACACTGAGGAAGACACTTGCAGCTGATATGACTAAGGATTCATATCTTTCACCTGAATTATATAGTTTCAAAATGAATAAGAACCCAACTCACACACATGCATAGAAACAGGAGTGAAAAGTAGGAATGGCATCTAAACTTGGGGGAAAGAACTCCTTGTTACCAATTTTTTAAAATGTTCATTAAACCAATTTATTTAATCGATCAAACTGGTACTCGTTTTTATAAAGGTAGCCTTTGATGCGGGTGACGGGGTGGCGGTAAAGACATGGACATCTCCCAGGGGGGCAGTTATATAAATGAGGTTTCCAGGAAAGCCTCTTATCGATTATCCCAGCTACAGGCCAGCAATTCTATTAGTTTGTCTGGAGGACCAATGCATGATGCAAACAAAAAGTAACAGGCAGGATTGCTGAGGTGTTTGTGGGAGAAGCCTTGCCTCAAATAAAAGAAATTAATCTTCAGAGGTCACACGACAGGAACAGGACTATTTCCAGACAGGACACATTTCTCAGTGACTCTGAAACTCAATCACATGTGGGTGTGGTCAGCCTTCCTCTTGAACATCTCCGAATTTTCTCGTTTAAGGTACACGGTGATCTCCCATGAAACGTTGGCCAGACATCACTCAGGAATGAAAATTAACGGACTATGCGTTGTTGGTGGAGGGAAGTTGATAACATAGCCCCGACATACACATCCCAACCAGGGACCCCAGATGCCCATACTCACAGACACACTGCAACGAAGGTGTCGAAGGGGAACATTCCAGTAGCGCATCTAGCCACACCCACGCCAGTTGAGGAGGAAGAATTTATTGTAAAGAGAGAAAGAGAAGGGGCCAAAAATGAAGTATTTCTGAATCTTAAAATATCTACCAAGGGAAAAAAAGAGAGACTGTATTAATAATACTTTATTTTGCAATAAATATACTTCTCCAAGAGCCTTCCTATCTATTATTTCAAAACAAAACTTTGACATTAAAAAGGGCAGCTGGCTTTTCACATATCTGATGTACAGATGGGGAAAATAAGGCACGAAGATGCTGAGATTCACAGGAGGAGGAACTCAACCCAGGGCAATGGGGACCGTACTCTCCAGAATCTGTAGCCCGCCCAGACTCTCGAATCCTCTCCCAGCACAGCACTGGGAAGGACAATCCTAAAAGGTGCCATGGTCAGCTCAAATCCGTTTGCAAACAGGTTCCCACGAGAGAGATAAATGCAATATGAAATGAAAAAATACAGTGGAAGCCCACAGGCTAGGGAAAGGTGGGGTTTAAAATGGACACTCAGAAGCACCAACTCAGGGCATAACTCATGGTCACTGCAAGTAATTACTAGGGGTATTAGTGGTAAGATGAGGGCCGTGGTCTGGAACTTTCGCATGCCCCAGAATTACCTAGAGGGTTGCTCCATAGATTGGAGCAATCCCTGCGGGCTGATGCAGTAGGTCGGGGGTGGGGGAGGACCTGAAAATTTCCATTTCTAACAAGAAACCAGGTGCTCGTGCTGCTGATCAGAGCACACACACTGAGCGCCACAGGACCAAGGAGCTTCCAGAACTTTGGCAAAGGTTGGGGAATGGCAATGATAAATACCAAAAAAATAAAATATTAAGTGCCCATTAGGTATGAGACATGTTTTGGACATTATCTTTAATCCATCAACAACCTACAAGAAACTTTTATTGACCTTATTTTACAGACAAGGAAAATTCTCCTCGGATACTCATGCACTTAAGCATAGTGGCTAAGAATACAGGTTCTGCAGTTTGAGGGCCTGTATCTACTCTTTATAATATGACCATGAACAAGTGACTTCATTGCTCCGTGCCTCAGTTTCCCCCTTGGTAAAATGGAGATAACAGCTCCTTATAGGATTGTTGTGAGAACCAAATGTAGCAATAGCTAGAAAGCCCTTAGGAAGTGCCTGGTACAGTCAGAGCCCAATAAACATCGCTGTCTCTATTATTGCCGCTAAGTGGCAGGGACGGAACGAACCCACTCAGGTCTGTATGAACCTGAAGAGTGCGGTCTTTTTATTTCCTCACGCTACCTCATTTTACCACAACACGTTGCCTAGACTTGCATTCAGGAGGCTTGGGTTTGAGCCTGCTTGCTGTGTGACCCTGGGTAAGTTACTTCACCTCTCTGGGTCTCATTTCCTCCTCTGGCTAATGAGGAAGGGTAGGTTGGACATGGTGTCTTCTAAGGTCCTTCTACCTCCATGAGTATGACCAGAGGGTTTCTGAAATGTCCCAATAGGTCACTACAAGATTAATAATATGTGTTAATTGTGATTCTTAATCGTGACCTGTTAAGGGTGGAGATAGGAAGGAGGGGTTGTCCACGTGTCGTCAGCACTGGCCAAGGGTGAGGGTGCTCCATCAAGCAGGTCGCCAGAGGGGACATGGCGGCAGTTTCCTCAGTATCCGATTCCATTTGCTCTGAATCAATGCCTCCCCAACCCCACCCCACCCCCCGCAACAGTTACTGCCTGGTTGTACTTGAATTTACCAAATAAACTCTTCCACTGAAACAGAAGCGTATTGACCAGCCGCCATGTCCATCCTCGCTGGAATTTTAAAAGGAATCAACTGGCCTTCTGTTTGATCCATGAACCACTCCGGAGCCTCCAAGCCCTGTGAATCAGGCCCTCCAGCCTGATGACTCCGGATGCCCCGAGGAAGTCAACCTCCCAGACCTACAAGGCACAGCCCAGCTCCGTCCCTGCGGGGACCTGCAAACCTCCTCAGAGACCACAGCAGCCAGAACCTTCCTTTGTCAGCCTTAACTGCACAGCACGTACTGGAGGCCACAGGGAAATCCAAAATCAAGATGGCAAAAACCTTCGTAGTTTATCTACACTCTTAAAAACCTTTTTAAAAAAATGTAACTTAGGGCCCTGAATGTAACAAGAAGTACAAGACAACAGAATTAGGAACAGAATGATAACGTTTATGTCTGGCCTTCCAGATTACACTTCCTTCATCTTCCATTGTTTTTAAAAGTTGCTTTTCCTTAGGTCTGACTCTTCCTGTCTCAAGAAGCACAGGCTGCACAGCGGCCAGAAAGTGTTCCCAGTTGTCTCCAACAATCATCTTCCTGCATCTGAATCCTAAGGGGGCTGCCTCACAGGCCCCAAAGCCAATTAAAGCAAGTTACAACCCACTTCACTTCCGTCACCTCAGGGGAATCCCTTCCAGAGTCAGTGCTTGCCCCTGGATAGAGTCTGAAGCATTGAGCAACAGTGTCCAGACCGTGAAGGACAGAGGAGGGTTAACACTGCCCTCGTGACCCCAAAGATACTCCAAGGGGCTGGATACTTACACTTGTGAACCGCGGGATAGCTCTGGCTGAGCCAAGAAGCCAGAACGATGCTGTGTGTGTGTGTGTGTGTGTGTGTGTGTGCGCGCTGGGGGAAGTAACCAAAGAATTAAACTTGGTTACACTGAAGTCATCATCAGCTTTGGCCTCCAGACACTCAGGCCCATCCCCCCCATTCCCTCAGGGGTAAGAACACATGGTGGGGAGGCTCTGCAGGGCAGCCCCCTCCAGCTCCCAGCCCACCACTTTTCTCTTCCTTCCTTCTCCCTGCTCCTATATCACCAAGTGCCTTACCTGTGGAGTGTGGACAACCTCAGCCCCACCTCCCTGACCCTCCCCCACATCCCCCCCTTAGAGGGGGGCTGGCAGCCAGCTGGGCAGGGAATTCTGGGGTTCTAGATACTCAGAGAGTGACTGGAAGAGAAGGGGAAGGTGGGTATGTCCCCTTGATCCCACAGGCATCTCATCGGGGAGGACACAGCCAGAGGAAAGCCGGAGGAGTGGTCCCTAAAGTGGGGGGCCTAGGTCCGAGGGCTGCACTGCAGACACCACTCCCCCAGCCCCCAAGGCGCCTACCCTCCTCCCGGGGAGATCACAGGACTCCAGGGGGCCAAGCATCAGAAGAGGAAGAGAGTGAGTAGAACAGAATTGGGCCCTGGAGGTCCTAAAATCAAAGGGCATCTGGGAAGAGACTCTTACAGACTGAATTGTGCCCCCCCCAACCCCCCAGATTCCTATGTTGCAGCCCTAAGCACCAGGACTTCAGATCGCAACCGTATTTGGAGGTAGGGCCTTTAGAGAGGTGATTAAGTGAAAACGAGTCCATCACAGTATCCAATCCAGCCGGTGTCCTTGTATGAAAGGAAGACTGGACACACACATGTGAGCACACACCCAGCGAGCAAGCCCAGGAGAGAGGCCTTGGGAGAGACCAGCCCAGCCGCCCCCAGCACCCGGGACTTCCAGTCGCCAGAACCGGGAGAGGTGCATCTGTGGTGCTAAGCCCCCCGGTCTGTGGTATTTTGTTAGGGACAGCCCTAGCCACCCAAACACGGAGACCTGCCAGATGGCGACACGGGCCGAGGCAGCGCGGGGCCCGGGAACCCGGCCGAGACTCTGGAATGGGGCTGCCTGTGGACGGCTGGGTCTGCTGGGCCCGGCCTCCCTCACCAAATGACCGGACTCAATGTCCTTGGTCCTAGCAGCACCGAGGGGAAGCACCAACACCCCGTGCCAAATCCTGCCGTAGTAAATAAATCCAGCTGGCAGCCTGTGTGCAGTCGAGCGAAGCTAAGTGTCTACACGGCCAGATTCTAGGTCTCTACAGGGGAATAGGAGACCTCTGATCTGTTTCCCACCAACATCTTGCCACACGCCATCAGCAGCCGCTTCGCTCTCGCAGGCCCACTCGGGCCCGCACGTGCCCTTCTGCCCCCTCCAGTGTGGCTCTTGCCCCCAGCCCCGCAGCTCCCCAGAGCTCCCCTTCACGACACCCTGCCCCGCGCTCTCCCCGGGAGCTCCAGTGGGTACTTCCTGACCGCCTCTCACTTCGGGCACACACGGCCTTTTCCTACTCACTAAATTGGAGGGTTCCCCAAATGAGTGACTCCCAATGCTTTTGATTCTCCCCCCTCTGCACACACATGTGATCTCCCACAAAGAAGCCGAAACCAGACCCTTAACCGACTGAGCCTCCCAGGCTCCCCAGAAATATAACGTATTAAGATGACTGAAGGGTTGAGACGCCTGGGTGGCTCAGTCGTTAGGCGTCTGCCTTCGGCTCGGGTCATGATCCCGGGGTCCTGGGATCGAGCCCCGCATCGGGCTCCCTGCTCGGCGGGAAGCCTGCTTCTCCCTCTGCCTCTGCCCCTGCTTGTGTTCCTGCTCTCGCTGTGTCTCTCTCTGTCAAATAAATAAATTAACTAATTTTAAAAAAATTTCCACGTGTCCCTGTGGAAATCAGAAAACCTTGATTTTTACAACCGATCAAATTATGCCTTGTGATTCACATGTATTTGGAGAACTGCTTGCAAGCGTGCCTCCCCCTTTTGCTTCCCGTATAGAATCTCCCCTTTAGCTGACGGGCTTCGGAGCCCTTCCTCAGGGCAACCTGAATTACTGTCTCCTGGGCCACTGTCCTCAGGAAGACAACGAATAAATAACTAACCTACTTTGAGGTTGGCTTCCTTTCAGTCCACACTCTCACACCCCGGTGTGACATATTTTCATTCTCAAGAACTCACACCGAGTCAGGTGACTGAAATGTTATAAGATCCTATGGCAACCACACGGTGCAGTTTTTTGGCCTGGAAGCAATACCTTCTGCCCTGCCCAGAATCATCTCCCCTCTCTCTGGGATCTTGGGCTCGTTTCTTTTTTTTTCAAGATTTTATTTATTTATTTGACAGAGAGAGAGATAGCAAGAGCAGGAACACAAGCAGGGGGAGTGGGAGAGGGAGAAGCAGGCTTCCCGCCGAGCAGGGAGCCCGATGCGGGGCTCGATCCCAGGACCCTGGGACCATGACCTGAGCCGAAGGCAGACGCTCAACAACTGAGCCACCCAGGCGCCCCTTGGGCTTGTTTCTTCTAGGCCTGTCTGTGACGGTCCCCACCTGGGAAGCCCCTGCTCTCCTGCTCTGGGGGAGCGGAGCCTGCACATGGCTAGCTACAGGGCACCATCGCTGGGCTGGCTGCCCCCACAGCTGTAAAGGAAATAATGGCAACTCCACCAAAAAGCTTTAGGGAACAGCCCACGAAGCTCCCCGAATACATCTACCCTGTCAGCTCGGCCCACCCCAGGCAGGGCCCTTCCTTTTCCCAGGTCCTCAAAGACAATCAAGATATCTTTGTATTGATAATAGCGTCTCACCTTCCACTTTATTCTAATGTCAACTCTGGCTAATCAGCTTAGCATTAGCCAGAAGAAATGAGGCTAATTGATAAATCTCTTAAATAATAATGAACATTAACTCAGACTGAGCGAGCCACTTATTCACTTGAAATGCTAATCTAATAACAACTTTGCACATTCATCTTCGTTGCTAGGATATTGATGGCCTCGCCAACCAGAACTGAAATTGAGATTTAACTCATAACAATTGGTTTTCTTTTTAACAGCACATCAAATATTTGTCTAGGGAGACAGATACTGGACCCGAATCTGGAGGGATAATCATAAATTCAGAGGACAGTGTCAGTTTATTGAAAACTAACGGCCATATCAACACTTGAAAGAAGATGTTTAATACGTGTGTGATATTGCAATATAATAAGAAATCTATATTTGGCCTTCAGCCTGGGTTCCTGGCACGGAGCTCTTAAAGCCCTTGGAATTTCTTGAGTGAGGGGGGGTAGGAGGAGGGCGTGCTCTTATTCATAATAAACTCCTTTCAACAAGACTTGAGTTGATGCTAACAAGATGACTCCAGGAGGAAGGGGCTCATTGACAGAGGAACCAGTCTTGGGATTAGAGGATTGGAACTTCCAGCCCCATCCCCCGCCTCGGGGAGGGCCGGAGATTGAGTCCATCACCAATGGCCGGTGATTTAATCCATTGTGCCTACATAATGGAACCTCCATGAAAACTCTACACAAAGGGGTTCTGAGAGCTTCTGGGCTGGTGAACACATGGAGGTGCTGGGACGGAGGGTCACCCTGAGACGGTGAGGAGGCTCTGCGTCCCTTCCCAATAGCTTGTCCTGTGCATCTCTTCCATTTGGCTCTTCCTTTATAATAAGCCAGTAATAGTAAACTGTTTCTCTGCATTCTGTGAGCCATGAGAGTGAATTATCAAACCTGTGGAAGATACTACGGGAACCCTTTATTTGTAGCCACGTCAGACAGAAGTGTGGGTAACCTCAGGACCCACTACTTGGGATTAGTGTCTTTAGTGGGGGATAGTCTTGTGGGAATGAGCCCTTAACCTGTGGGGTCAGCACTCTCTCAAGGTAGTGTCAGAATTGAGGAATGTGAGGGGGGAGACACACACATTTGGTGTCAGAAGGGTTCAGTCAGTGTAGAGAAATAGTGTCTTGCTTTTAATGTGTCGTGTCAGTTCTTATTTGATAACCGGAATAAATACAAAAGATGCTAGCAGTAAAACTTCTGGGCTTTAAAACTCTTTCTTTGAACATTTTGAAAGAATTAGAGGAAACCAAACCAGTTTCCATGTGAACTGAAGTGTATTCATTCTGTGAGGCGAAGGTCAGAAGAGCCTGCAAGCCTTCAGAGAGTTGGAGCCACACTGAACTTCCAGGTCCACCCCTCTCCGTGCAGAGGACGTGACTAAAATGTGGGCAGATTAAGTGATTTGCCCAGGATCACACAGCTGCGAGGTGACAATCAGGACCAAACGCGGGGCTCCTAGCGCTAATCCATGACAACACATCAGCTGCACACAATCCCAGTTCAGAATGGACTTGGCAGCTGACAGATTCCCACACATGGGCCACAGCAGAGAACGTTCACGGTATGGAAACGCCACTCGGCCCACCTCCTCTCTTCGGGCCTAACGGGGCCGCTGTGAGCGCCTGGAAGCTTGTTTACATTTCAGCTTTGATTGTGTGAAGATTCAGCCCTTACCTTCTCTTTATTCTTTCTCCTCCTTCCTACCTACTCCTTTCCTAGCCCTCGGCCTCCATTCCCAAATCCCCAAAATGCCATTGTTCTCCGGGTATTGGACTTGTCAGGATGAAAGGTTGGTCATTCTTGAAGGAATGGCCTTTCTGGGCTCCAAGGAGTTGGGAGTCTTCAAACTTTATGCTAAGAAAATAGTTTCCCTGGGTATCTTTCGGACCTACCCAACTGAGACATCACAGTCACATCCTCTTCGGCGCAAGAATCAGGGACACACACCCCCACGCTGTATTCGGCTCCATCCTGGAAAACACAATGCCACAACGCTCTTTCATTTTAATATTCACATCCTACATGCGCCATCTTTTCTAAGGCCTCTGCTGTGGGCTGCCCAAGAATTAAGATTAGGACGGGAGAGAAAGGTACTGAAAGAAGTTTGCTGACATCTTTGGAGATGGCTGTCCCATTACAGAGTGGTTCGAGTTAAATTTACAGAAGATCAGATGCACTCATCTTGAAATCAAAGTACGCAGCTGATTATTTACAAAGCCAGCACCAGGGTGGGATCTGCCCCCATGCATCTGTCCCCCCCTCGCCCCCCCTGGAACGGGTCATACTAAGATTTGACGGTCCTACGATTTCCAACAGAATTGCCAAGTGGCGATTTCTCTGTGACAGGACACAACATCTCAAGCAAAGATTTTATTCATCAGTCAAGCCCGTGTTTAGAACGCCTGTCCCGATAAAGAAAAGATCAAAACGTAAATAAAAATTTCCGGGGGGCGCCTGGGTGGCTCAGTTGGTTAAGCGACTGCCTTCGGCTCAGGTCATGATCCTGGAGTCCCGGGATCGAGTCCCGCATCGGGCTCCCTGCTCGGCAGGGAGTCTGCTTCTCCCTCTGACCCTCTTCCCTCTTGTGCTCTCTGTCTCTCATTCTCTCATTCTCTCCCTCTCAAATAAATAAATAAAATCTTTAAAAAAAAAATTAAAAAAATAAAAAATAAAAATAAATAAAAATTTCCGGAATGCTTCTTCTAAACATGTAACTTACATGATTGTGTAGGCCTGACCTTTTGCTCTGATGTCAAAACCATTCATCTGCTTCAGAAATAAGATACAACATTTGTACACACTGATTAAACTCTCAAGCAATCATTATCATAACCCTCAGTGGGACAAGTGGAGTTGGGTGATAATTTCTCTATCTCCAATGATTAACCATTGCAAGACTGTTTTATAGCATTTATATTAGAGAGCTTGGATTTCTTCTTGCTATTTTATATGACTGTTTCTAGCCAACCCGTTATTTGTATGTTAGTGTGGTGTGATGTCATAAAGTCTATTTTTGTCTTTAACAGGAGGCTGTGTTGCTCCTGGTTTTATTTTCCAGCAGTAAAAGAACTATCGTGCTTTGAAGATAATAAGCCCTGTGACCTCAGGCAGATGCAGTGATGTTCACAGAAGTCTGGGCCCAGCTGCAAAAATAACCTCAAATTCCTATCTCAGAGCTCTGAGATACCTTTTGGTATTCCAAAAACAGATGGTGAGTCAGGAGTTGACGGCCAAAAACATTGGCTGGGACTTGACCTTGGATTCCACGGGAAGGTTGTCCAGAAGGCTTGCCCCATACGATGGGGCGGGAGGAATGTCTGAAGGCCCAGGCGGTTTGTGGACAACTGCCTCCTGTAACGTCCCACACTCCGAACATGCAAGTGCAGCCATTTGCAATTTAGTTTTAACGTTTTGCCGAACATCTTTAGAGTTTTGGGCTTTTTTATTAAGAAAAACAAGCGATGGGGTTGTACGGGGTTCCCTATCACGAAGTTCAGCTGTCCCCGGAGAGCATGAGTGCACATCCCCCACGCTCACCTGCAGGATATGCAGTTTGCAGTACTGCCCTCGGAAGCTCCCCGAGGGAGCGTGCGTGGAGAGGCACTCACTGTAAGATCCCAGCCTGTCCACGTTTCCGTTAAGAACGTTGCTCCCAAGCTTCCCGACGGAGTCGTACACTGAATTGCAAAGCAAAAGAAGTAGGCAAGGTTAGCTTCTTTCTGTTACTTTCAAATGAATTTATAGGCACTCGGTTCCACCTCCTAAAGCAATCAGTCTGAAATGACGGAAAAAAGAAGAGAGACAGATGCATTTAGATGCCACTCTGCAAGCCTGCATCTTGTATCCCCAGCCGCTGTCTTCACTGAGGGAGAACAGTGATGTATGTTCTCGTGTTGGTTGCCTGGTCTGTTGCTGAAAAAAAAATTAGGAATCTGAATGCTTTTAAATAATAAATGCTTTGTGGGAGTCAAAAGACGTAGCTAAAAACTGGTAGCTTTTCTTTCTCCCCCTTACAGCCAGGAGAAAATACTCAGTCTTTAACATTTTTTATCCAGTTTTGTGGGATCTTATTTTAGACAGTTAATTTTTTTTTTTTTTTTTGCTCCTTCAGGAGCAGAGCAGTCACCACGTTCCACCGTTAATGGCACTCTTCACCCTGGTCCTGCAAAGCTCTTTTGTTTATGTTCGCATGTGTCCTTGTGTCCTTTATTTTTAAATAATTCATTTCCTTTCATTTTTCTTTTTTTTTTTAAAGATTTCATTTATTTATTTGACAGAGAGAGACACAGCGAGAGAGGGAACACAAGCAGGGGGCGTGGGGGAGGGAGAAGCAGGCTTCCCGCGGAGCAGGGAACCCGATGCGGGGCTCGATCCCAGGACCCTGGGATCATGACCTGAGCCGAAGGCAGCCGCTTGACGACTGAGCCACCCAGGCGCCCCTCCTTTCATTTTTCTTCATCTCTCCCTTCCCTGTTACCACTCCCCCGCCGGGACGTTTGACATCTGTCCTCTCTTTCGTAGGTGTTCTTGTTTTGTGTAAGTGTATTTATAATTTATATAAATGATTTTGTGATTCAGATCTCCTGTTTCTACAAATGTCACTCGGGGCTACGTCTGTGGTGTCATCCATGCTATATTTATGGTGTTACTATGCTCAGACCTTCTAACTACTTGGAATAATTCATCACAATCTTAGACTCAGCCATTCCCTGGGTGATGAACACAGAGATGGCCTCCAACCCACAGAAACACCCCGAGTGTCTCCATACAGACCTACGTGAGGCTTTCGCTCAGATACACACACCAGATATACAACCGTGAGTGAGATTGCTGAGTCATAAAGTAGACAAATACTGGTAAATCCCACCAGATTGTGCTCCGGAGTGACTCCCCCAATATACCCTCCCCAGAGATGCCGATTCCTATTTCTTCTTTGCATCGTCCAGCTTTCATGTTTTTGGCAATGAATGGATATGAAATGCTATCCAGGGGCACCTAGCTGTCTCAGTTAGTAGAGCATACAACTCTTGATCTCAGGGTCATGAGTTCAAGACCCACATTGAGTGTAGAGCTTATTTAGGAAAGAAAAATATAGTTAAAATGCTATCCAGGGGCACCTGGGTGGCTCAGTTGGTTAAGGGTCTGATTTCAGCTCAGGTCATGATCTTAGGGTCGTGGGATTGAGCCCCATAAACGGCTCCCTGCTCAGCGAGGGAGTCTGCTTCTCCCTCTCCCTCTGCCCCTGCTCATGTGTGTGATCTCTCTCAAATAAATAAATAAAATCTTAAAAAAAAAAAAGCTTGTATAGAGTTGAAACACAGAAGTAGTAAAAATAGAATAGGAATTGTTTATACAATTTAAGATTACCAAGGAAAAATGTAAAATCTCATGTAAGGACACAAAAAAAGACAGGAGTAATTTGCATGACATCCAATGATGGCTTAATACAAAACTGATGTCAACTTACCCCATATAATCTATAAATTTGAAGCAATTTCAATCAGTACTTTAGTTGGATGTTCCAAGGAGCTCAATAAACTTTTTCTGAAATTTTCTGAATACAAATTTTCTGAAATTTACATGAATCCTTAATGGTCTACAAATTAACTAGCTCAACTTTGAAAAGAAGACTAAAGGCAGGGGCACCTGGGTGGCTCAGTTGGTTTAAGGGTCTGGTTTCAGCTCAGGTCAATGATCCCAACCTCCTGGGATCAAGAGCCCCGCTTTGGGCTCTCAGCTCAGAGGAGAGCCTGCTTCTCCCTCTGCCCATCCCCCTCCCCCAGCTCGTGCTCTCTCTCAAATGAATAAATAAAATCTTAAAAAAAAAAAAAAAGAAGACTGAAGGCAGATACACAATATACTACAAATCCATAGTAATAAAAACCATATGGTTCCGGTATTAGAACCAGGACTGGCTTCGTGGGCATGTGACCTCTGCGGTCACACCGGCCCCACACTTGCTTTAAGTGTGATCTGCTGTCACCATCTCAACATTCTTAATAATTTTTAAACAAGAGGCCGTGAGCATTTTCATTTTGCATTAGCCCTGCCAATTATGTAGCCAGTCTTGACTAGAACAAAGATTGTCGAAAGACTGGAACAGAAAGTGAAGGCTCAGAAGAATGGATTTCTGTCCAACAAAGGACGCTGTGGATCAGGAACGCACAGATAACCTACTGAGTCTAAATGTTTTCAGTGACTCAGGTAGACAAGGACCAGTATTTAGAGTAACAAGGAGCTCTTGCACATCAAAGAGCAAATCCATTAACAATGGGCAAAGGATACACACAGTACTTCACAGAAGAGAAAACTTCAATGGCTGGCTGACAAACAAAAATATCCTGAGTTCTTTGTAATTAGAGAAATGGAAGTTAAAACAACTGGATAGCATTTTATTTTATTTTTATTTTTTTAAAGATTTTATTTATTTATTAGAGAGTATTGGGCAGCTTTTCCATTTTTAGAATTTTTAATTTTGATGGCTGGTGTTTTCACTGTCACCCAGCGTTCTAAGTGTTTTGTGAGCATGTTGTGAACCCTCCACTATCAGGTCTTTTTGTGACACAGGGGTTATCTGTAACATGTTACTCAGTTTCCATACTGTTTTTCTTTTAGCTCTGCCTTTGTCATTTCAAAGTCAGGTGTCTGATTATCTTTCTTTCTGGAAATTTTTACAATTTCCTCATTGTTTTTCATGTTCTTAAGTTTAGGTGGGTCCTGACGGGTACGACGGGATATGAATTTTCCTTTATCGGTCTGGTTTGGCGCTCCGCAAACCATTTCAATCTGACGTCTTTTATCTTCTTTTAATTCTGGAGAAAATATTGCAATTATTTGTTAAGTATTTCCTTCCTTTTGCTTGTTTGGTTACATTTCTCCTTCGACGGCACTTCTGGCCTCAAAATCTCTTAGTGTTTCGTTTCCCAGATCTTTATGCCTTCCGGCCATACTTAGCGCGTTCTCCTAAATGGATTTTCTAGCTCCTGGTGGTCCGTGGCCTCCATCTACCTTACTACTTACCCCATCTATTATGCTATTTATCTATTTCAATTAGTTTTACTCTAATAGTCCCTTTTGATTTTATGATGTTTTAAAAGATTTATTTATTTGAGAGAGAATGCACGTGAGTCAGGGGAGGGGCAGAGGGTGAGGGAGAGAATCCTTAAGCAGACTCCCCACTGAGCATGGAGTCCCACGTGGGGCTCGATCCCAGGACCCTGAGATCATGACTGAGCTGAAATCAAGAGTCAGATGCTTAACCAACTGAGCCACCCAGGCGCCCCTTGACTTTATGATTTCTTATTCACACTTTGTATTACCAATGTTCTCCATTAGCTCTCTGATTCTATTTATCGTGTTTATTTTTATTATTTTTTTTAAAGATTTATTTATTGATTTGAAAGAGAGAGAGAGAAGGGGAGGGGCAGAGGGAGAAGGAGAGGAAGAGAATCTCAAGCAAACTCCCCTCTGACCACAGAGCCCAGTGTGGGGCCCGTCCTCACGATCCTGAGATCATGACCTGAGCGGAAACCAAGAGTCAGACACTCAACTGACTGAGCCACCCATGCTCTCCTACTGTGTTTATTTTAAATCTTTGATGACCAGCTGTTCCAATAATTCAGCTTCATGTAGTATACATATTTGTTCAATTCACTGTCATTAGCTTCGAGAATATAGTAAATAGGATACAGTTGGATTTTCTTTTAAGCTTGATTAATATGGTCCAGTTGATCACTTTCCCTTAAAATTACTTGGTGTGACCTATGCTGACAGAGCCAGATCTTCACATTATGCCAACAACAATCAACATATGGAGCCTATTATGTGCCAGGCACTGTTTTGAATGCCTTCTGTCCATTATCTCTTTTACCCCTCACACAATCCTATGAGATTATGAGTAATCATTTTAATCTCCATTTTACAGATTCATAAATGGAGGCAAAAGATGGTAAATAATGTAAACAGCAATATAAATCTGCCCCTTTTTTAATTGCTCACGAGAATCAGAGCTGGGTATTTAAACTAGCTAGTAAGGATCAGAGCTATGTGTTCAAATCCATCTTGACCTGAACCCATAGCCTCTTGCCCTCTAAAATACACAAAAATACCCCATTTTTGTTTGTCAGTTTGGTATATAAGTTCTTATATATAACTAAAGATAATGATAGTCCTTAGAATGAGCAGGGAGAAAAACTCCACATGCAGCTTTGGCAGATTATGCATCTCTTCTTGCATTTCTGTCTTTGTCTTTACTAACAGTTGGGTTTCTGAGAGTTAACCTAAAAATCAGATGGAAGGAACTGCATTCTGCTTACATGTGTGCCTTTAAAAAAATAATAATAATAATACATGATTTTTAAAAACCTCCCGGCCAGAACTAGGCAAACAGTCCTTGATGAGCAATCCGGGGTAACCTGAATTTCACCATGTGCTCCTGACTCTTCTGGCCAGTTCTGCTGCTCAGGCCACTTGGGCTCAGCCAGCAGGTGTCTGTTATCACTGGCCTCTTTTAAATGATTCTAAGTATTCCAGGTTGTTGCTGTAATGACAATAACCGAGCCTCCCTTATTCCCTCCCCTCGGTATGACTCTATCTCCGACCACACGCAGAACCTTGGAGCTGCCATTCACTTGGTCATTTGTAACCAGCAAGCATCTTTTAAGCTAAACTGTCTGAATTACAAGACTGACCACGTCCCTCCCTTCTTTACCATTGTTCTCAGGCACCATGAACAAAGTTAAATGTAACTCTCAGAGAAGAGGACATATTTACCGTATTAAAAACTTGGATGAAGCATTGTATTTGGATTATATAAAGAACCCTTACAAATCAGTAATTTTTTAAAAGTCAAAGAAGCTAACTTAAAATCTGCAAAGGACATGAACAGGTAACTCTTGGAGAAGGAAATCCCAGGATCCAATAAATCTGAGAAAGTTGTTCAGCCTCCCCAGCAAACCACAATTAGACACCATTCTTTTCTACTCATCTGATGGCTAAAGAATTATAAGGTTGATGGAATTAAGTGTTAGTAAGAATATGAAGAAATGGTTCTCTCCATTTGGCCTCCTAGAAGCGATCGTCCCTGGGAACAGCAACTAGATGCTGGAGAATTACCACTCCCCAACTGTGCATCGTCTTGACAGAAAATCAAGGTGCTCTTTCCTGTCACCACAGAAGTTGACAGGGTCCCAGGAAGCAGTTGTCACTCTACCCTCCCACTCCTTGTGACATGAGGTCCAAATGCTCCCAGCGCTGGTGTGGAGTAAGTCAAGGCCCAAAGCAAAGCCTGGGTTTCATTCATCTATTTGTGGTCAGCTGGGTGGCGGCAGAATGGACTCAACTGGTAGAGAGACCCGGGCTCAGCAGGTCATTGGCCTTCCTCTCTATCCGGTGAGCCACCCCGCAGTCTGCCAATAAACTGCCCTTTTAGCCGAAGCTTGCCAGAGTTGGTGTCTGCAGTTTAACCAAAAGCTCCTTCCTCACTGATATCCCCAGTGACCCAGCAATTCAGCATCTCAGAATCTGCCCCACGGAAACACATACAAGCACGCAATGGCAAGATGGTCATGGCAGTAATGCCTGTAAAGGCAACAAAGTAGACACACACTATTAGGTTGAACCACATGAAAATTCCATTTTATGGACTAAAAGCTGTTTAATGTCAGAAATGTCAAATAGTTCAACCTCAGTCAGGAAAAGGGTAAATGAACTCTGGTACTTTCATATTTTATAATGCTCTGCAACAATGAAAATGAGATAGATCTGTATTTGTTGCTATGGGAAATGCTCCAAGACATACTATTCTGTGGGGAAAAAAAAAAGTTCGAGAACAATAAATATAGAGGCGCCTGGGTGGCTTAGTCAGTTAAGTGGCCAACTCCTGATTTCGGCTGAGGTCATGATCTCAGGGTCTTTTTTTTTTTTTTTTTTTTAAGATCGTGAGATCGAGTCCCACGTTGGGCTCCATGCTCAGTGGGGAGTCTGCTTGAGGATTCTCTGTCTCCCTCTGCCCCACCCCCTGCTTGAGTGTTCTCTCTCTCTCTCAAATAAATAAATCTTTTTTTTAAAAAGAACAATATTTTTCAATTTTACAAAACAAAATATCTTTCTTTTTTTTTTTTTTTAAAGATTTTATTTATTTGACACAGAGAGACACAGTGAGAGAGGAAACACAAGCAGGGGGAGTGGGAGAGGGAGAAGCAGGCTCTCCGATGAGCAGGAAGCCCGACGTGGGGCTCAACCCCAGGACCCTGGGATCATGACCTGAGCTGAAGGCAGATGCTTAATGACTGAGCCACCCAGGTGCCCCAAAACAATACCTTTTTTTTTTTAAAGATTTTATTTATTTATTCATGAGAGACAGAGGGGGAGAGAGAGAGAGGCAGAGGGAGAAGCAGGCTCCCAAGGAGCAGGGAGCCCGATGCGGGACTCGATCCCAGGACCCTGGGATCATGACCTGAGCCGCAGGTAGACGCTTAACCATCTGAGCCACCCAGGCGCCCAACAATATCTTTCTAGTAGATATATATATACACAAAAATGCAAGAAGGTTCTGGAAAGTTCTAGAAGGATATACACCCATTGATAACAACTGTCATCCAAGAAGGGGACTGAGAATTAAAGGAGGGAACAAAAAACTACTTAAACTTGGTCTGTGTTGTTTTGATTCTTTTACAGTGAGAATAGATTCATATATTATTTAGCAAGTATAATATATAAACAATAAAATATTTAAAAATTTAAAAATCAATGTATATTTAAAATAAATTCTTCAGTTGTCATTATCTAGAGTAGGAGCTGGCACACTGTGGCCCTATTTTTGCAAGTAAAATTTTATAGGAATATAGCATCTCATTTGCTCACGTGTTGTTAACGCTGCTTTCTAGATACAGGCAGAGTTCAGTAGTTGCAACAGAGGCTGTGTAGCCCGCAAAACCAAAGTATTTACTATCTGGTCCTTTAGAGGGAAACTGCAGGCCTCTTATCTAGAGCTGTGATGCTCAAGCCTGGGCAGACAGGAGAATCCCCTGGGGCATCTTTAAAAAATACTAAGACCCAGGCTTCACCCTCAAGAAGAATGAAGTCAGGGCGTGGCTTGGGCATGAATTGGTTTTTTAAATTTTCCCAGGTGTTGCTCGGTGCAGCCAGGCCCAATTGCTCTGATCTTTAGGATTAATTCCGGACTCCTCAGGGTGGTTTAAAAGGCCCTTCGTGACCGGACCTGCCTCTCCAAGCTCATCCTCCCACGCCCACACCCATTTCCTCTGCTCCATTATACAGAACTCACCAGGCCTGCACTTGTCTGTTTTTCTGCCTGGAATGTCCTTCCTTCCTGTCTGCCTGGAAAATGCTAAATCATCCTTTGGGTCTCGGCAGTAGGATGGTCTCCCTGGGAAGCTGTCTAGACTCCTGCTTGGTGTATCACACTAAAAGGCATGTAGTGGTTCACCTGTCTGTCTCACATGTGAGGGAGGGGTCCTGTTTCCATTAATGGATATTTCAGAGGAGGACCTCAGAAAACATTCGCTGGATTGAATTAAACCTTGAAAAAATTAAACTTGAATGCCCCAAATCCAGCTCGATGAATGTATTTTGAGGTCCTCTGTGTGTCAAGAAAACCAGCAACAATCTAAAAAACTGGATGTGCTTACTAGAGAGAAGCTAAATGATTCCTGATTCCTTTCTCTATCACTGAGTATCCCAAATGCTGTAGCCTGAAGTTTAAGGATCTGGAACTATAAGAGTCCTAGGAGATAAAAACAAGAGAGATGTCAATACTGAGCCTGACCTTACCCTTAGATAAAACTCTAAAGGACTAGTATAGAGAGATACCCAATTATTCACTTGAGAAGACCAAATTCTACTTTTTTTTTTTCCCCAGTTGGTGCTCTGCTTTGTAAACTGATTGGATTTATGGCTTTCTGGCTGAGGTTATTTTGGATGCATGCAAATTTTCAATTGCATTTGCTTCCTTTCTGATTATGAACTCAAAGGGACAAGTTGACCTTTTCTTGCCTCCTGCTTAATTGGTTTCTGTCAGGAACCTGAGATGCTGGGCCATGGGTGCCATCCAAATAAAAATACATTGTGATTGTCTTGGGAGGGAGGCATAGGATAAACTAATGATTAATCCCACCTGTTAGTTCAAATCACATGGCCATTGTTTCAAGTTTTCATTTCCAAAAGATGAAAAACAACTCGTTTCAATTCTGCTGGGCTAATTGGCAGACAGATATGCTTTCTCACATGGTGGTGATAATATGTGGATATTAAAATGTGGAGTTGATTAACTTCTGGGTTTGAAAGGAGGAAAGACAGACCCTGGTCAGTGGTCTTATATTTTAAAATATGGATGCACTTATACCATGAAGCTGAAGGCAGCAGAAGCTTCTAGAATGCTAAGCCACAAATAAATCCTGAAAGTAATGATCATCTACAGCATTTATCAGCAAATATTTACTAAGCACCTACCAGATCGCTGTGTTACATTGGAGAATTTTAAAAACTAGAATTGAATAGTCCTTGCACTATAGTTGATGATACAGGGCATACACATAAAATGCCAGCAATCTATTGCTAGAGATCTCCTTGTTAGTAAGAAAGCGATCTTTGTGTGCTATCAATTTGATATCCAAAGTTCCTAAAGCAGCTTTTTACAAACACCTTCTGGTAGTCTCCCTTGCGTCTGGTCAACTATTAATCTTGGACTCAGAGACCAAGAATAGCAGATATATTAGTTTTCTGTGACTGATATTAAAAATTCCCACATACTTGGTGGCTTAAAACCACAGATACTTGTTCTCCCTCAATTTTGGAGGCCAGAAGTCCAAAATCAGTATCACTGGGCAGAAATCAAGATGTTAGTTAGCAGGCCTACACTCCTGGAGGCTCCAGGAAAGAACCCATTCTCGCCCCCTTCCAGCGTCTCCCATCCCTTGGCTTGTGGCCACATCACTCTGATGTCTGCCTCTATGCTTACATCACCTTCCCTTCTGTGTGTCAAATCTCCGTCTGCCTCCCATTTCTAAGGGTACATGGGGTCACCTTTAGGGATAATCTCCCCATCTCAAGATCTTTAACTTAATCATATGGGCGAAGATCTTGTTTCCATATTAGGTAAGGTTCACAGGTCTCAGGAACGAGAATGTCAATGTCATTTGGGGGGCCACGTTCCAGCCTAATCCAGAGAGTTCAGTGGATGCCACTCTTCACCCTTTCTCTACTAGAAGATTTTATTTGTTTCAGCAATTTTTCTGTCCCTAGCTCCAGTACCGGTGGCATAAAATACCCTCCAAACCGACAGCCAGATGGGAAAAGAGACAACGTCTGAGAATCCAAGTCAAGTTGATGGGCAGTCCTCCAGGGATAACAAGAGAACAAAGGCTCAGCTAGGACCAGTGACCAGCTAGCCCAATGGGCCTCGCCTTCCAGGAAAGAAGACGAGACACACAGAGAGGAGACAGGAAATAATTATTCCAAGAGATGAAAGATGAAGCCAGAGGGAGTAAGTTATCAGAGGAGGAAGCTCAGCAACCCCGCCATCAGGCTGGGCTGAGAAACTTGACCTGGGGACCAGGGAGAAGGGACTTGAGGGGTTAAAAATTTTTAAAGCACAAATAACTGCTTGGGGAAGATTTCAAGGATGTTATGAGATTAGAGAAAACAGGAAATGAAAAGCCCCGCAGACTGCTTGGGAACCAGAGGCCCCCCTTCCCCCATTCCGTCTCTGAGGAATTAAGTGCAGGAACATGCAGACGTCATGTGAACCCAAGGGGGGCCTGGCTCTGCTGAGCAGTTTTCATTCCATATAAATAGCATCCCCTGAAATGCCTCTGCTGCAGATGGTGTTATAAATGGTCTGGGTGGATTTTATGAAACGGTCATGGGCGGGCCTGGTACATCTCAAAGAAAATGAGTTCCAGAATCTACCTGAGACCGCTTGTTTTGTTTGTTTTGTTTTTCATCTCAGAAACAGACGCATACTTTTTTAATCTGGAGGGTGTGTTTGGGAGCACATAGTTTTCTGTATTTGTTTTCTAGTGCTGTCTTAATTTCCACAAACTGGGTAGCTTTTAGCAACAGACATGTATTGTGCCACAGTGCTGGAGATCAGAAGTCTGGAACCACAGGGTCAGTGGGGTTGGTTCCTTTTGGAGACTCTGAGGGAGAATCTGTTCATGCCTCTTTCCTAACTTCTAGTGGTTGCTGGCAATCCTTGGTGTTCCTTAGCTTGTTAGATGCATTGCTCCGATCTCTGTCTCTGTCCTTATGCAGCAATTCTCCCTGTGGGTCTCTGTGTACAAATTTCCCTCTTACAAAGACACCAGTCATTGTCTTAGGGCACTGCCTGACCCAGCATGATCTCATCCTAAATTGAGCAGATCCACGAAGACCCTATTTTCAAATAGGATCACATTCACAGGTACCAGGGGTTAGGGTATATCAATACATCTTTTGGGAGGACACAACTCAACCCACAACACACTCTCCAGGGTAGTCTAATCCAAACCAAAGATGTTTGTGTGACCTGGCTGGGGATGCTGTGGGCCTGGAGGCAAGAAGCAGCCATGTGCTCAGGGTAGGTGTGATAAGTTTATAAAGAGATGAGGTCCCAGGATAATGGATGTGGGAGAACCTGGTGGGCCATGGCAAGAGATCTGCAGAAATAGCCAATCAGCTGTCTCCTAGGACCAAAGAAACATAATACGACCTCAGTGTCTCCTTTTGATAGAGTTGCTATATGTATTCTGGTCATCTGCTCATTAAATTATATACATATACGCCAAGTGCCTATGGGGTTATAGGTCAAGGGGAGAGCATCTGATGGCATATATACCAAGTGCCTATATGAAAGAGCATAAACCGCAAGCCTTCGCTTCCAGGAGCCCTTCTTCCAGAGAAAAGACAGGACAGGGCAAGAGACATGAAATCACGATTCTAGAACACACACAAGGCCAGGAGGAGTAAGTGCCCACAAAGAACAACCCAAAGGGATATATGGATATATGGGTCCATCTACATCTAAATTCTATAAATCCACCATTCCACACTATGGTCCGATATTTTAAAAACATAGCAAGACAAACAACGCGATGTGGGGGGCATAGAATGGAAAGTGGTGATAGCAAAAAAGGATAGGGCAAACAACAGGAAATGTGGTTGCTGAGCTGTGCGGCCAAACTAGTAAAAGTGAGCTTCCTGCAAATCTCTATGAGTTTCCTATGGCTGCTACAACAAATGACCAGAACTTTGTGGCTTTGTTCTGGAGTTTAGAAGTCCAAAATGGGCTTAACAGGGTGTTACGGGCTGAACGGAATATTTCCCCCAACATTCATTTGTTACCCTAACCTTCAGCATCTCAGCCTGTGACTACCCTTGGAGTTAGGATAGCCAAAAAAAGGTGGTTGGGCACGTGGGTGGCTCAGTCTGTTAAGCATCCGACTCTTGATTTTGGTTCAGGTCATGATCTCAGGTCATGGGAGTGAGCCCCGTGGTAGGCTCGGCACTGAGTGTGGAGCCTGCTTAGGACTGTCTCCCTCGGAGTCCCTCTGCCCCTCCCCCCCCATCTCTCTCAAAATAATAAAAGAGGTGATTAAGTGAAAACAGGGCTGTTAGGGTGGGGCCTAATTCCATCTGACTAGTGTCCATATACACAGATATTAGTACATACAGAGTGACACCAAGGAGAAGGTGTCATCAGCCATCTGCAAACCGAGGACAGAAGTCTCAGAGGAAACCAACACGCCCAGCACCTTGATCCTGAACTTCCAGCCTCCAGAACTGTGAGAAAATTAATTTCTCTTCTTTAAGTCCCCCAGTCTGTGTACTTTGTTACAGGAGGCCTAACAAACTAATACGAGGGGGTTGAGTTTGTGTCTACTTTTGGTAACTTGTCTGACTTATGTTTTTACCAGCCATTACCAGTAAATGGCCCTATTTTCAACTAACCATCACAATTATCAAAATTCATACAAGAAGCTTCCTTGAAATTCAGATTTTTAGGTTCAGCTCCTAGAGATTCAGCAGGCAGTTGGGTGGGGCTTCCACAGTGGTGGTAAGTGTCTAACAAGCTGCTCTCTACCCCAAACGAGAATGTGTATATGCACAATATAGAGAGATTATTATAAGTTATACTAATGTAAAAGACGTGTCGCACTCTGTATTAAGGTGCTATTTATAATGTAATGGCCATAGACCTAAGACTCTTTCAAGTTGAATTTGTACTTGTAACATTTTCTCCATCAATTTCTTAGACATCCAGTCAACAAAAACACTAAATCAAGCCCCAATCTGGAGTGATTGCCAACTTCCTGAATATACTTCAGCTGAATATACTTCAGCCACGGCTGGCCTCCAGCTCCCAGCCTGACGGTCCTGAACCTGGGGCTGGCAGACGATGTGCCCAGCAGCATGTTCCACCCTTTCTACCATACGGGCGCAGCCGACACGAGTGACTTCAAGAGTAATGAGTAGTAAAAGAACAAGGAAGCGGTGGATTGTGAGTATTCATTACTTTTGTTCTTACCGTAATTTGTCAATTTCAGAGATTCAACCCTTAACTGCGTTTGACAACCAGCTTGAAAATTTAACAAATGGCTCTTGCGAGCCCGTGCAGACCAGCTGGAACAGACCCCCGGGGCAAAGGAATCAAGACATCTTTAAAACTGCTGCAGATTGTCTGAGTTTGAGAAACACAGCCTCCCCATCTCATAGGTGGGGAAAGTCGTTTAGCAAAGTAACGTCGCTTGGGTGAGGCCAGGCACACAGCTGGTTCTGGACTGACGTCAGGACCACCAGCCTAGCGCAGTGTCCATGGGTCAGCGGCCTGTCTCTAAAATATGCCTCGTTTACCAGAAAAGTACAATGAGGAAAGAAGCATGTGGGAAGGTGCAGGTGGTCGGATAGAGAGAGAAAGGAGAAGAGAGAGGAGCGATCACCCCGGATGAAGGACATCCCAGACAGGGGACCGCCTCTGGATTAGAAATGGGTGCATGTAAGGAGGAAGGCAGATAACGCCAGAGTGCTCAAGGAGAAAGGCCACTGAGAGGGGGGAAAATGATTAGCCAGGAGGGAGGAGGCCAGAGGTCTTTTAGGGGGCGAAGTTTGTATGTGATATGGGACTGAATGTAGACTGCAGGGGATTATGGAGTTTAAAAGCAAAATAAGAAACAAACAAACAAACAAACAAAAAAACGAAAGGAGGAGAGGGGCCAGAATACTGGCCTGAGGACTTCAGCAACAAAGGGGGATAAAATCAGATGGTAACCCAAGAGGGTGGCAAAAACCAAAACACACAAATAGTGTTTGATGGATTTTGTTCCCTTTAAGATGATGGACATGTGTTGGGGAAAGCAACTGGGAAAGGATGATGGAAAGGGGGAGATGGAACTCAGTTTAGATTCCCGGCACCAAACTTCTCCCTCCAGCCACATCCACACCCGTGAACGTAGCTCCCCCACCCCACAGCCGGAGTCCCCACCCACGGCTGGCTCTAAGGTCAGTCTCTCCCCTGCCCCAAACAGCCACGACTCCAGCTCCCTCCTACAAGACCAAACCTCCCTCCCTGAGTTTCTGGAACCCTCTCTCCCCGTTGTATTCTGAGGTCCGGCTGCTGTCCTCTCTGGGCTTCACAGGTTGGGGATGGAGCTTTAACACACAATTACATGACATTTAATGTGTTAAAAAGACACAGATAAGAAACACCTATGTTCCTATCGTCCAGCTTAAAAAGTGAAACGTGACTCATCATTTGAGATCTGACGGGACCCCAATCACACCCCCAGCCTGACCAGCTTGGTCCCACTCCGAGGCGACGTCTACCTCAATTTGGAGATCATCATTCTCACGCGTCTCTTTCCACTGTCTGTGTGACACACACCTGTCTCCCTGAGCAACACAGCACCTTAATTTCATGTTTGGCCCCTTTATGTCCCGCATGTACTCTTCTACAACTTTCTTTCTTAATGTTCTTTCTGCATATCCCCCTCCACATTGGCCTGTGTGGTTCTGCTTTATTCCTTTTTGCCATGTTTTTTCTTGTTTCTCTCACTGCTTATTTTAGGCAGTGATTGTAAGTGCAAGCTTGGGAATCCTATGACCAGGGCTCAAATCCTATCTCTCCCACTTATTTTGGGCTGTGGTTCCCTTTTCTCATTTATAAAATAGAGAAAACTCCCTGTTCATAGTGGGGCTGCTGGAACTCAGTGGGACAACCCTAGCGTAGGCTGGGAGCCGTCCTCCATGTAAAAGTGCTCTCTAAATATTGACTCATTTTTCCATCCACATGAGTGTCAGGAAAACCACGCTGAGAAGGAAGGTCAGAACCACGCTCTGTGCTCAAAACTCTCCAGCAAAACGTCAAAGCAACAGTGTCAAGTGTTTTCTGGTGCTTTAGAAAGCAAATGAATTACAACAACTACAGGTAGTATTCCTCTATTAAATTAACTAGTGGTTATCTATCGCATTTATATAAATCATCTGATTCTTTCTTGGACCATTCACCTTTGGGAACCTTTTATCACTGAAAAAAAAAAAAAAAAAGATTTTCAATTTCCAGGCCTCTACCGACAGAATATTGTTGGAACATGACCAGAGTAACTTGTAAGGCAAATAGAGTGTCAGCATGGCTGTGTGACAAACAATGACAACGTGCGCCACCACCTCATCACCAGCGGTCTCAGCCAGTCCCTGAACGCTGGGGTTTTCTTGGCCAGTGTGTTTGGCCCGGGTTTGTCAGCATGTTCCCTGTTTGTTTTCAGCAAGTGTCCTAACGGAACATCATCAATTCTAAAATGGGATTTGAAGATGGCCATTGAATTAGTTGGATTTATATGTTTTCCAATGTCTCATTAAATATCAGGACGTGTAATCCTGTGTTGAGTAGCAATTGCTTCCAATCGTGTGTGCTATTTTGAATTCCCCCATATTAGATCAAACCTTTTGTCTCTCAGGGGCGCCTGGGTGGCTCAGTCGCTTAAGCGGCTGCCTTCGGCTCAGGTCGTGATCCCAGGGTCCTGGGATCGAGTCCCGCATCGGGCTCCCTGCTCAGCGGAGAGCCTGCTTCTCCCTCTCCCTCTGCCTGCCTCTCTGCCTGCTTGTGCTCTCTCTCTCTCTCTCTCTCTCTGTCAAATAAATAAATAAAATCCTTAAAAAAAACAAAACTTTTGTCTCCCTATATGATGTGTATTTGCTACTGTTTTCCAAAACAAAATAAATTAGTCATGCGTTCAAATGCAAATGGAAATCGCAAGGATGGTTTTTCTGGCTTTGGAAAGAGTTGAGTTTTTACGTTGCTTCTTGTTAGTGGTTTTCTTCAGCATCCACAGTGGATCATTCTCCGGGAGAGGTTACCCCGCTGAAAAAGAATCTGATTTCCTGCTCCTCTCTGGCAGGAAGGTATGTGTCCCTTTAGTTGTGAGAATAATTTGGGGAAACTAACAAAAAATAAATTATGGCGGCCTCTGACATGCAAAGAGCTTTGACTAGAGTCAAACTTCTTCCGATGTGGGCCAGGGCCTTCACCAACACACTCCTCAGAATTTATTGTCAAGTACATAATGGGTAAAACTTGCTCCCTAAATAATGAAGTAATTCATTATCAAAAGCAGACTAAACACCTAGAAAAAGAAATCAGTACGTTATCTCATACAACAGTAAATGCTACCAACTTCGATAATAGTAAACAGCATCTTACAATTTATAAACAGTTCTCATCTCATTAAGAGGTTGGTCCTCAGGAGATTCCTTCTGGCTAGAATTAAATACCACTTCCTCTCTTGCTCTTGTGCAATAAAAATTGCTCCTCCCTCCTTGAGCCCTGGAGCAATTTGTAAACTGAGGCTCATCTTGCCTTCCCTCTTTGGTTCTGTGTTTTCAATCACCAAGAGTTTTTCTAGAATCCTCCTGGCCCAAAGCTCAGATTGCCCTGTGTTCACCTACCCAACAGGACAGAAAAACCTACTTACTTCTTAGAGCGTATTCTTTGGGCTCCACTGAATTCAAATCGGAAAGGAATTCATCGGTGTCTTGCATGCATTTGAGAGAAATGTTTCCTGCAGGCAACACAAAAGGTAATTGAAACAGAAAAGACAGAAGACAAAACAATAAAGCCAGGACCATCATTGTCCCTTAACCTGTCAGGATAAAACTCCCCTCTTAGACACAGAGCCTTATATTTATGAAACTCTCATCTCTAATATGCTAGGGGAAAATGTGACATGGCTCACTCCGTAACATGCAGAGATAAACTGTGTGTCCTCAGCCACCTGCAAAGCAGCTGAGATGAACAAACCATGGAAACCGATTTATACACAACTTGTGACTGTTCACTAAACTGGCGCTGTGAATGTGGGGGCCGCTGACCACCTGGCTTCCTTTAGCCATGCAGATTAACATTGCCGCCTACCACGGATAGGCTGGATTTTTCCCTAGCTAGATGGTCTTGTGTATATCTCTGGGTTTAAAAGATATACAGAGGATGTTAGGTGGCAATAGTTGGTTTTTTCCAAGAATCATTATGAATCCGACCTATGAAACATTCAGATAAATCACAAGCAAAGAAGGGCTTCTTCGTGATCATCTGGATATCTTATGCATCTGTGAATGTGTCCTCTGGCCTTGAATGTGATCACGGAGGCGTGGGAGTAATGAACTCCCCCACGGAAAGAGGCAGCTCTGCCGTAGGACAAATAAGTTCCTGCATCCTCACGTGGGGGCTTAAAACACACATCCTGGGAAGGAAAGGATGCTGACGAAAGACCATGGTAACGGTGTTCATCTACTTGAAGGAAACATCAAATGTGTGGCTCTGGATTCCTCACGGTGTAAATATCCTCCTTCCAGAAAGGCTTTCTTTAAATAGTAACCTCCCTAACTATATTTAAAATGTGATGCAAACCTTACTTACACAGCCGGGACACATCCACACCTGTGCATGGTCATGACTCAGTTGTACTTCCTGCTCAGTAGCTTTACAGCAACCTCTAGCATCCCAGACCTCTACCCTTGGTCTGAGTCTGTCGGGACTGCTATAACAAAACACCCCAGACCGGGTGGCTTATCAACCACAAGGCTTCATTTCTCACGGGCGGGTCTCCGGGCCGGGAAGTCCAAGATCAAGGCTCCAACACAGTCCCGTTCCGGTGAAGGCCCCCTTCCAGGGCCATAGCTAGTGCCTTCTCCCTGTGCCCCAACAGGGTGGAGGCGGTGAGGGGCCTCTCTGGGGTCACGTCTATAAAGACACAAATTCCATTTACAAAGCCTCCACCCTCAGGACCGAATCACTCCACAAAGCCCCACTCCCAAATACCATCATCTTTGGGGCTTAGGATGTCAACGTATGGGTTTGGGGGTCGGCACAAACATTCAAACCAGAGCACCCTTCCTTGCATACACTCCACAATCTCTCACCTCTGTTCCTTTGCTCGTGCCGGGCCCCCTGTCCCCGGTGCCCTTCTCCTAGCCCACTTCCTCCTGGGCATTATCTTCCTGCTCCTAAGGAGGTGTTGGCTCTTCCAGGAAATCCTCCTGGGCTTCACTGTAGGTGAGGAGAAGTGCCTGCTCTCTGTGCTCCCTCATCACCTTTATAGACTCTCCTTACCTCCTCACGCTCAAACCGTCTACTTCCGTGTGCCCCTCTCCTACAGCCTGGAAGCTCCAGGAAGGCAGGCACTGCGCCCTTTACATCCCGGCTGTGCTTTTTTGAGAGGCAATTTATGTCAGAGCTAAGAGCAAAGTTGTCACTGACTGTGGGACCTACAGCAGTCTCTCTTGCCTCATTTACTTCATCTGGAAAATTAGGATAACAATAGTCTCAACCTCTTGGAGTTATTTTGAGATTTAAGTAAATACATTTAAAATACTAGGAGAACATCTGGCCTATCATAAATACTTTAAACGTATTAGCTACTATGTTTATATTCTAAATGCCCCTTGCACACCTGGCAGATGTTACTATATACCAGACACCCAGATAATGTATACACCAGAGGACTTCACAGTGGCTGACCTATAGTAGACCCTTAATAAACAAGAACCATTGTGGCAACTTACTATTATTGTCATTGTTATTGGACTAAAGAAAAAAAGATTTAGGCACACAGGCTGAAAAAGTAGATTAGACCCAAGTTACAAAGGGAAAGTCTTAAAACAATAAAGAAGAACTTTCTAGTAGCCAAACCTAACCAAAGATGAACTGGGCTCTTTCAAAGTTTGCAGAAGTCTCCAATCTTAGAGGTGCTCAAGTTTTGGATGAACACTGGATCAGGGTTAGAGAGGAGATCCACTATCAAATGGTCCTTATACAAATGACCTTCAAGGTCATAGCTAGCTTCAATGACCTTGAAACCTTCTGAGTCTTCCTTCAAAATTATTTTCTGTCATTAGCGCATCAGATTGTCACCACGCACCTCTACAGTTCTTAAATTGAGGCAGAAACGGAAAGTTCAGTACAAAAAAATGAAAGAGAACATCCAACCTGGAGCTACGTAGACAAAGCAGCAATTTCCACTAAAAAGGGGACCTAATTTAGCACCAGAAACAAGGTTTAAGTAGTTGACTACTTCAGTTACCCCATCTGTGAAATCATAAAATCATCCTGCCTCACGAAGTTGTTTTCCTAAGAGATTAAATGAGAGCTCTTAAGTCCTAAACGAATAGGAGTTTGTTTTAGAGCCCTCAGTCCCAAATGTATCTCCTGGGCTTTAACTAACTTCCTACGTTAAAAAAAAAAAAAAAAAAAAAAAAAAAAGGGTGGGGTGGGGTGGGGTGGGGAGGCTTCCCAACACTAGAGGTTTAGGTAATTTGAATATTTAGGAATGACTAACCGGGGCTGGCTCAGTCGGTGGAGCATGCTACTCTTGATCTCGGAGTTGTAGGTTCAAGTCCCACGTTGAGTGTAGAGATTACTTAAAAAAAATTTTTTTTAATCTTAAAAAAAAAAAAATTACTAAACAGAAAAACCTCTGACACCTGAATTGACTTCCAACTCCGTTGTCAACAGTCTGTAATCACTGAAACTGGGAGTGGTACAGCTCTTAGAATTCAGTGTTAAATACTCCATCTTTTGTCACCTGGCAGAAAAAACATAAACGAGCAGAACACACATCCATGCTTTAATCATTAGTATTAAAAACCATCTAAGATGATTTTAAAATACCACCTACGTAAAAAGGAAAAAGAGAATCTTACTTTTGGATAATTAATAGCTGGGGACCCTTTGAATGTTTGTTCCAAACCCTGAGAAATAAAATCATGACTGATTGAGGTTCAAGGAGACTTGGTTGTTTTTCGAAGACACCTGTAGATAACCTGTTTCGTGCAATGCAATGTGTTGGATGTAAAAATAGGACATGAAAGTAAACCACGCGTTCCCTTCCTGAAAGCAGGTCTTTATTGTTTCCTGAGGCAGCAGTAATCAGCTGATGCTGTTATTAATGCCACAATCATTTTATTCAAGTAACTAGCTCTCCAGGAGAGGGAATCAGCTGCTCTTCAGCTGGCGCTGGCTTTGAGGGTACAAGGATTTGTCTTTGCCAATGAGAGTAAGGATCAGCCTGCTGGGGAAAATAAAACCTGCCGTTGTCGGGCTGCAGAATGGACGCCTCTTCTGCTGAGAGGGAATGGCGATCGCAGATTTCAAAGCAGGCAGAGTCCCACAGAAGCTCAGCACATGTATCCCAAGGATGACAGACGGTTGATAAATAAGCACGTAACGTCGGGGGGTGCTAAGTGCCAGGAGGAAAATATACCGCAGGGCAAAGAAGTAGAGAGAGGCGAGTGGCTGTGTGCTGCTGGGCGGGGTGGGCACGTTGTAAGCAAGGTGACCTGGAAAGGCCGAGAAGGTGACATCCGAACCAACGAGAAAGAAAGGAAAAGGCGCATGTGGGAATAATAACGGAGGGAAGAACATTCCAGGCAGAGGGAAGAACCAGTGCCAGGCCCAGTGAAGGGATGGGAACAGGGTGTGACAGGAACAGCTTGGGGGCGAGGGAGATGCAGCAGGATGTGAGGACAGAAAGTCGGCTGGGGTCTACAAGGCTCTGGACAGGCCTGCACTGGTGTTTCCCTTGGGTAAGTCTCTTCTAAGATAACTGACATTGTCACGCTGCTTCGATGGTGTCTTACACAGAGGGAAGCGAGAGTCTAAGCTTTGAAATGTCCCATCATGATGTGGGCGCTGCCCGGATCCCAAACAGTTCAGTGGTTCCTTGAAGGCAGACCGATTTTCCGGTGAAGAGAGATGCCGAGGAGTGTCATTGCCACCAGGCCACCAGAATGAGTAAATTCAAAATGTCCCTGCTTCTTTGTGTCTTTCGCTTGAGAGTCAAAGCAGGAGCATCACTGTGGCCACGTGGTGGCCATCCCATGCCTGAGGGTTGGCTGCTGGGGGTCAGAGTGAGCTTCTGGTTTCCAGAGAAGGAGGCAAGACCCATCTCTTGCGGAGACTCAAGCCATGGCAGACTCCCCAACCCTGGAAAGGGGTCAGATGCAGAACTGACAAAACCAAGGATAAATGTCCATTATCCCTACTTCGAGACACGTCTTCTACCCTTTCCCAAGACAGGGTCGTTCCCTTTGACACATGCAGCTCCGCTTTCTCCTGACTCTTGTCAACATCACACTGTCCTCGCCAATCAGCAGATCTATGTTTTCCTTGTTCTTAAAAAAAAAAAAAAAAAAAAGTTTATTCTCCAGAAATAACCAATCCAATTAAACTTGACCTGAAGGTCAGCAAATTACTCTTGGACTGAACCCACCCTTTCTGGAACTGAGTTAGAGGTGTGATGGTGGACTGTAATCATAGCATTCCCCTATAGATAAATACATAGTCTTGCAACGGACTGTTTTAGAAACAGAACGGCCGTGGTAGTGTAATTTACAATTATAACTATAAGAAAAACTCCAGGATAAGCAGCTTGCGATAAAATAGCAAAGCAAATTGAATAATCAGTTCCTTTAAATACTGTGAGACATTATAAATAGCACTGTTTTGAGTCAGAACTAACCTCCTAAATTGAATTTGGAAACTAGCAAAGAATATTTTCTGGGAAACGCTACTCTGTTTCCTTAGGTAAAAATAACCACTAAGGGAAGGGTATAATTCCAGGATAAACCTGGAGAAGTAATTAGAAAGAAAAAGTAAATGTGGAATCCAAAGGACTCTGCTGCAGCTAAAGGCCAGCCTATAGGGCATAAAATGCATGTGGCCAGTGAAACAAATA
Organism: Eumetopias jubatus; assembly: GCF_037043125.1. NCBI lineage: Eukaryota > Metazoa > Chordata > Mammalia > Carnivora > Otariidae > Eumetopias > Eumetopias jubatus. The sequence goes on from NW_028274822.1 coordinate 16,894,170, forward strand.
TACAGCAGGCGCTTCCGGGAGTATGTGCCAGAGGTATCTGTGATCATTATGTCTCCGTAGCCCAGATCCTTCATGCAACCTGCTCTGTCCTGCTCTGAGCCCAGCACACTGATGAGAGGTCACTGGGACTTCTCTGTCCTCTTGCTTTCATTTGGCTTTGACCTGTGGGAGGTGAGGGCAGGAGATCTTTGAGGGTGTCGAGGCAGCTTCCCTATCATTTCCATCCTACACCCTCCTGGCTTTGCCACAGCTCTGACCGAGGCCCTGTTCCATGGCTCTAGGTGCCCCCCCACCCCCTGCTCAGCAGGCCTGAGGGTGCGTAAGGGCTCCCCACCATCGCTAAGTCCCCGGATGCCTTGCTATCACTTGTTCCCAGTCGGCACTTTCTGTAACAGTCCCTTCCTGAATTTCTTTGAAGTGAAACCTTTCTTAGTGTGCTGGTTGTGTCCTGCTAGGACCCTCATTCACAAAGGATCTAATGCTGGGCACTCCCAGATCTACCTTTCCAATGAAGGCAGTGAATATAAATGAGCAAACTCCCAGGAAAAAACAGGCCAAAATGATGGAAGTTGTATCATCCAATGTATTGAGTCCAGGAAAATGTGCATCAAAATCTACTGGGACAGTAGAAGGGAAAAATGGAGGTGAACAGAGAATGTTCTACTTTATAGGGAAGACTGACAGTAGCCAAGTTTCAGATTGAGCCTCACCGCCAAATCATGTGGACCAAGGCTGGGCTATTCAAAATAAGAGATTTGCGGGGTGCCCGGGTGGCTCAGCTGGTTAAGCATCTGCCTTCAGCTCAGGTCAGGATCCCAGGGTCCTGGGATTGAGTCCCTCATCGGGCTCCCTGCTCAGGGGGGAGCCTGCTTCTGCCTCTTCCTTTGCTCCTCCCTTCTTGCTCATGCTGTCAAATAAATAAATAAATGAAATTTAAAAAAAAAGTTTTGGGGGTATTGGTGACAACGGAATTACAACTGGCTAGTCTAGAAGCTCCTAGCAGCAGAAAGAGGCTCTTTGCAGAGACCTAAGTTCCCACTGTCCTATCCCAAAAGTTTACAATGAGCTCTTGAGGGATATGAGGTTCCTAATTGCAAGAAACTCAAAGTAAACAAAGACGAGTCAAGGGTCAATGTAAGCAAGGAGTGAATTGTATAAAGTAGGAGCCAAGTTTTTAAGGAAACAAAATCCAGGTTCCTTATGTAGAAAATGTACATTTAGACTGAAGAGCTCCAATAGGGGACCCTTCCAGCATCTGATTCCCAAGTGACTGTGTCTTTTGTGTAACATTTATAAATGTCACAAGCAGCTTTCCACATTTAGCACATCCCTCGTTATTCTCAGACCATTCTTTGGGAGAGACGAATGGTTCCATTAAATCATATTGTATGCAATTCTTCAAACACATTTTCCTTTTTGCCCCCTTCCACTTAGGCATTAAAAGAAAAAAACCAACAACAACAACAACAACAGCGCTCACAGGATGATGGATACATTAACATGAAATAATATATTCATCTTGGCCAAAGATTCCGTCAATCTCCCTGTTGGCCAGGGATCCTGGGACGGAACTCACAAGCCCACTGACCTGGGGCTTCCGGATGGAACAGTAGTTCTTTGGGAGTACTTACTGAAGTAGGAGCCAAGAATTGGCAGAAAATGTGTTTGGGAGGAAGAAGCGGTCTACACCATGTAGCCTGAGCCAACACCTTCCTTTTTCTCATTGTCATAGTCTTCATCCCCTTGTTGGCATTCTTCTTTATGCATTACTGTTAACTCAATTATTGATAAAATAAAACCATCCAACCACATCCTCCAGCAAAAACGTATCTTGTATGCATGTCTAAAGTGCAAACTTCCCCAAAGTTAGCTATCATCTTGACTTTCCCATTTCTATTTAAGTCATCTAAACCCTGAAAAAAAAAATCTAAGAAATCACCTTAAGAAGTCTGATTCCTCTTCTTTCTCCGTTTCCCACAGCATGGAATCCTCTTGGTACTAGTTCTGAAATGACCCCTACAACCACAGCTTCTTTCCAGGCGTACTCTCACCACCCTAAGTTCACCTCATGACCATGGCTGGGCTAGCACCAGATCTTGACCAATTTAAACGTTATGACTGTGATGGCCATCTATGCTGCTCAAATATGTGCAGCCTTCATCTTCTGGGCACGTTGTAGGATTGTACTTCCAGCCTCCTTGTGAGGAGGCAGGATCATGGAACCGGTTTTGGCCAATGAACTGTGAAGGGTGACATCTGTCACTTCTAGCCAAGAGCATTTAATTGCACTTTCCCTTTGCCAGAGGAACCAGCAATTTTCTGTGACAGTGGGAGTAAGAAGACAAGGGGGTTTGGAGCTATGTCTCCAGCCAACCGACAATGAACATCAAATGTGACCAAGAGAGAAGTCTTGCTGTTTTAAGACACTAAGATTTAGGGTTGTAACCACAGCATAACCTAACTGGTCCTGATTGATACGCTCCCCCACCTTCCATCCTAAATACTGCCGCCGACTAATCTGGTTCTATCACTCCCCTGTCCAAATAAATAGCTCATCTCTATCACAGTACAAACCCCAGTCCATCATTCAAGGCTTTTTACATGTTGGCCTGAGCCTACACTGTAAGCCTCAGCTCACTCTGAACCGAGGAAATGGGCCTCCTAAGAATTCATGGAGCATGCCCCAGTTTCTGCCTTTGGTCTGAATATATCCTGTTTCTCAAGTTCTCACATCTGCAATTCCATCCAGACCCACCACTAGTGAAGAATGGGTAGAACTCACACAAGTTCCACTGTGGATTTCTGCTCAGCACTCAACTGAGTCAGCCCAAGTGTTCACGTCTTTCACTAATGGCTAAGATAATTCGTTTGAGATAGAGATAGAGATAGCCTCTCTATTCTGTTCCCTCTTTCTGGAATGGCTATGAATCCTGTTATTTTGTCCTTTTTGACTTCTAATTTCTTCCATAGATTTCATCTCCTTACCTCTGTGCTGTATTCCAGGTAATTTCTTCACGACCCATCCTCCAGCTCACCAATTCTCTCTTCGGTTGAACCATCCAGGTTCCCTCCCAGGGCGATAGCCCTGTGTGCTGTTTTTCTACTCTGGATTTCAATTTCTTCATTTTGGATCTCAGGGCATTCTTTGAAACTTTCTTGGGTGCTCAACTGAGCATTTATGGACACTAACTTTATACTGACAAGCATTTCTGGGTACTTCAGAGCGACTTTCACTTTATCTGATAAAAGCCATAGTGCCACAAACAAAAATTCTAGTATCGTGTTTTGCACATACTTTTTATTTGTTGAATAAATGAGTATTTGTCAATATGTACATAAACACATAGAGCGAGCACTAAGATTTAGAGCAAGAATATCTGGGTTCTAATACGCAAAGCCACTTACCCACTGTGAGGGCTTAGGCAAAGAACTGAATCTGAGCTCAGCTTCCTCAACTGTAAAACTAGATAGATTATTTTAAGACCCGTGCAGCCCACCACCACACAGGTTTATTGCAAGGTTAAAATGCAGAAACACATGAAAATGCTATGAATACAACTTAGAGTAACACAAGTATAAATATAACAAGTAACAGTAATTGAATTTCAAGTGTAGGAATACTTTATCACGCCCTTGCATTATACCCATGAATTGATGGGAGTTGACGAGAAAGTGACAAAAGAGCTGATTGCTAATGAGAACGAATATGCCGTTCTTCGGGGGGGCGGGGAGGGGGTAAGAATTCTGCAATATCCTGCAGCCTGTTCCTGCCATTAATCACTTCCTCAACTTCATGGAGATGTCAGAGACCACCATCAATAACTCTCACAAAAGCACAAGGGCTAATGTCCCGCGTTTATTTACATATGAAATGTGTTTAATACAGTTATGATGGATGTAGTGCATAACACCTGACAGCAGCAAGACCTTTTGAGGAACCGAACGTTGACTACAGTATATCATGCAAGTATCTATATATACACAAACGAATTTTTCTTTAAAAAAAAAAAAGTACAAAACATGTTTTAGGGATAAATACAAGATATAAAATGCCAAAGAAAACACAAAAAAACCAAAAACTGAAAAATAGAGAACTCTCCCAGAGAACTATAAACGGAAGGGACAGAGCAGTAGTCCTGCTGCGTTTCGATGAAGCAGAACTCCTGATATTGAAGATACTTATTGAAACGACCGAACTGAAGCCTGGTGGCTCAGTGCGTGACCGCCCGGCCAATCGCGACCCGCACTTGCTGCATTGATAGGTCGGTGGTAGAAGTTGTGCATTCCAACTCCAAGTACCAGAACGTTTGGCAGTAGCACCCAGAACAGGAAACGCCAACTCTTTAGACAGCAAAGGGTTAAGTCAACTGTGATTTTTTTTTTTCCTGTCAAGAGCCAGAGAAATACTTGATATTTTTAGTTGTGTCTTTGTAAGAGTTAATAAATTACATGACAAAAAACTAGACTGTAGAAATCTATTGTTCTAACTACAGATGTGTAACTTTTACAGTAGTCCAGCCCTTTTGTGACTTGACCTTGTGCTCTTTCGGCCAGCCTTGCAAAATCCACCCAGAAAACCACCGGCCTCTGGGTTTTCCCTTTGGAATGCCCTTCCTTCCCCATTCTACAGTGGAATTAGGGAAATGCACGCTCCTTCCTGGCGTTCTGGCTGAAGTTTTTAATCCGCTGCTGGGAAAGAAGCTACCTGCAGGGCTGGTTTCAACACCGTTTGGCGTGGCCTGGAAGAAAATGCCACGTGCTGGGGGTGCAGCGACACGTCGGAGGTGCACTCACCGACTCAGAGCAGGCACGTTGAGGGTAATGCTAAGACACTTAAAAGTCCCTAGTGTTTTTGAGACCCACAATACCTACAATTTATGTAGTGAATTCTAAAAATTAAAAACACTAAAAAAGGCATTATCTTAGCCTGGAATTAGTAACCCATTCAAATCGGTAACATACAAAATGGTTTATTTGAATTCAGGAACTGCCCCTGTTACTAAGAACTCTGTTTTAAAAGAAACAGTACAAAAAGAAAAATTCTAACCCGGGGGGGGAAAAAAAAACAATAAACAAAAAAACCAAAAAAAGGAAAAAAAAATAAAACCTCAAAACATTTTCCACTAAATACTGATACAAACATGTAACAAAGAGTATAAAAAGTTATTCATTTAAATATATACAAACTCTTTTAAACTCAAATACTGTTTTAATACTTATCGAGGATACACGACGAGGTGAAGGTACACTCAGAGAGAATATATTGCAACAGCCTAGACAGTACTGTTAACTCTATTATACTGCAAACTTTTTGTAACAAAAATGTCTCTTTTTCCAATGTGGACAGGGATTTTCCTTACGGAAGGGCTGTGGCTATTTCTCGGCCGAGCTCGCTCTCTTGGATTTAATGAAGGCCATGCCGTGTGTCCGCATGTGAGCATTTAAGGCAGCTTCAGTTTCAAACGTTTTTGCGCACACTTTGCACTTTCGGTCTGACCCCGCGCCGTCAGGCGACTCGTCCTCGGGGCTCGGCTTGTTCTCCTGCTGGTTCTCTTCCCCGGCCCCGTTCTGCTTGGACACGGGCTGGGGCTCCTTCAGCTTGTGCACGATGAACAGGTGCCTGGACAGGGACACGTGCGACGTGTAGCAGAGGCCACACTCCCGGCACTGGTAGGAGGAGCCGTCCGACTTGTGTTGAGGGATGTGTTCGTGGAACTGCAGTAGGTTTTCAGTGGTGAAGCCGCACACGGCACATTTGTGAACCTTGAAAACATTGATCTTCAGCTTTTTCAGTGGTTGGGTAATTGCCCCTCTGGGAGGTCTGAACTCTAAAACTGGTTCTTCCAACTTCCGCTTGGGGCTGGGAACCTTCGAGAGAAAAAAAGAAAGTGGACACAAGTGAAAATGGTTCTGCCCCGCGGGTGATCCATGACCGGTTCTCCCTGGGCCTTAGAGCTGCGAGGGCAGCAAGGACTGTGGGTTTCGGGGTTCGGGGTTTCCTACAGCTGCGTTCTGCCCCCCCAACAACCCCTGCTCCCCGGGGGGCTCCCGCCTTTCATCTGCTCCACACACGGGACCCGAGCTCCTGCGTTCCCAGGCACCTCGGCAGCAGCGGGGCCCAGGAGCGGACAACCGAGTCCCTGCCTCCCCGGAATGCAGGCTCCAACGGAGCGGGACAGAAAAGCACAAGCCAGGAGATCGCTATGGGCCGGACCCCCGGAAAACAAAGCAGGGCGTGGAATGGGGATGGCACGCGCAGGTGGGGGGGGGGGGGTTTGTGAGACTGCCCAGCACAGGCAGGGATGGCCCTGGGGACCGTGGCACCTGAACCGAGGCCTGCTGTGGGGAGCGCGGGGGTCCAGGCTCGGGGCCCAGGCGGCAGCTGGCCTAGGGGCCCAAAGGGAGGCCGGCGCGGCTGCCGCAGAGTGAGCAGGTATGCGGAGAGGACGCGGGGGGTGGGCAGAGAAATGTCGGGGCTTTGCCTCTTCTGGGACTGGCCCGGAAGCCGCTGCAAGGCCCAGCTGGTCCATTTCCCGAGCTCCCCTGCACACTCACTCCCCTTCGGCACACGGCTCACCCACTGGCCATGCTTTTCTCCTTCCTTTCCAACTTTCTAAGTCTGACCCCTCACACTTCCAGGTCCCGGAAAGTCCAAGCCGCGGGGACACTCCCTCCTCCGTGTTCGGTGGCCCATCTTTTCTGCCCCGTTGACAGGGCACCACTCACACACAGCCTTGGCCTGAAGCTGCCCCTGCACAAAGATTCTTCAATTCCGTCCCAACCCCCCACTCCCATCACTTGAGGGGAAAAAGATTACAATACAATGCGACTCTTGTCGGACTTGTATTCTGACTAGGCTTTACTCAATGATTAACTCCGGGAACGCACACACAGACGGTTACCCAGGTACATTCCAGATGCAGCCCAGTGCCGAAGACAGCAGAATCTCCCTAAACGTCTGCCAGACTGCTCCCTCCTCGAATACCACTTGGCACACACATGCCTGATACACAGGTTAATATATATACTGTTGTCTAAGTCAAGTTCACTACCCACTGACCTAAGGACAAGGCAGAGATTTGTGATTTTATCTTTTACTATTACAAAGTGAAACGAAGACGAATCTCTTCATTTTTATTAGGTACCTTTCACAACCGATATACTGCCAACAAGAAAGAATCTAGCTTTCTACAGTCCTTCTGGCTAAGAGACCATTTACGGGAGTCCACACAAAATTCTGTAATTTATATACGTAAGTAGATCCCTCAGGCTGTTTCTGGAAAGAGAAGAAACTTAGGAGCAAGATGAAAGATCAGAATGGGCGTGAAGGGAGATGACCTATTATTTTATACCTTCATGCATAGGCTTGGATTTAGAAAAATATAAAGTGAAGAGCATGAATGGAAAAAGCAAGTCAACACAACGTCACTGTAAAGAGAACATCTGCAGTGTTTGACCTTGGTATCTTCTTTTATTTCTGTTTCCTCCTCATTGGTGGCTTCTGTCATTTCTTTCAAGTCAGGATCCTTAATACCGTGCATGAGTTGGATATGTTTCTCCAGCATCAACCGTTTCGTAAAGGTGCGCCTGGAGTCTGGGCAGTGCCTGTGAAGCAAAGACAAGGAGGTAACCTGCCTGCTGGAAAGTAACCCACGCTCAAGAGTACGCTCGTCGGGGAAAGACCTCCACCAGCCAACAGGACGCTCCGCGGGGTCAAGATGATCTGTATGAATACCAATGGTCTAAAATGAAATAGCAATTTCGCTATGAATTGCAGTTTCCAAATTTGTGAGCAAAATTTCTGTGGTTTTTGTAAAAGGCATTCTTTCTGTCACTTTTTTGGGTCCTTATGGGACCAGCCTAATTAGGTTCAGATGGAGTATTTCTTGTCTAGGTTTGGTTGAGGTATTACTTAATTTATAATTCTAGAGAGCTTTAATTTTTAAATAGAGAAATATCAAATTTCAAAAGTTTTCTTTACAATGACTCAGTGTTCTCTCAGAATTTATGTCATAAGAGATACTTTAGAATGAAAAAGTCCCTCCCCGATTCCTTCACGTGGATGTTAATTATTCCTGTCCACTCTGCCATAACAAAGACAAGACAGGGTGCCTAGCCCTGTCAAATTCCTCACCAAGGCACAAACATGGTATCACAGGGTTAAAATGTAGGAAACTGAACAGATATCCAAAATTGGTCGATCTTTTAAGCTTTCACTTCACCTTGTGGGGGGGGGGACCCAAACCTGCAGATTATGGACAGTTTTTCCTTTAGAAGATATGAGTTCACCATTTTCTTAATGAAACGGACAAAAAGAAAAAAGTTAATGACCATGGTGACTATGGACGCTGTAAGGCAGACATGAAGAAAACCGATGCAGTGAACGAGCGTGAACAGCACGAGGTCTTATGCAGAATCAAAAGGCTTCTGGACATTCTGTAATGACTGGCCCCACACCCTGATGATTTCGTGTTCGAGACCCGCTACGGGGCAGCATCGGGAGCCAGCACCAACACCAAAGAATAAAGGAAACCAGCCGGACAATCCAAGCATCGCTCGGCCTTACAGTGACTCCCAAGAGAAATACACAAACCTAGCTGAGGAAGGACAAAGCCATACCAGACTCGCAGCCAGGGCTTCCTTCTAAGTTCTCCGATCCTCTCAATGCAGTCTCACACATGCAGGCCTTAGTCACAGGATGTTTTCATCTCACCAGAATCACTCCCAGCTTCAATTTCACCGAAGGAGAGTCGATGTCCCAGTTTCCCTACCCGAGAAACTTTCCCTGGCTAACCGAGAACACCGAAGCCTCGCCAAACTTAGTCAACCTTCACGAGCATCCCAAGCCACACAATACCCTGCGCCCTGCTCTGATCATGCCACACGCTACACGCGGCTACACAGCTTGTGTTCCTGTTAGTCTTCCCTTTTAGGAGAAGTGCCTTACAGTAGGTAACCCTGTTGTATTGATTCTCTGCCCCCCCCACCCCCCGCCGGGGCATGCTCTGGTTGAGTGGGTGATAAAGCTTTTCCACCAAGGCTATAACCAGTTCTGATTCTCATATACAATGAAGGAGCTCGTGGCTGTCCAGAGTGGCTCGACCATCCACTCGGTGTCCTCGCCCACTCAATTCCTTGAATTTGGTCTCTTAGCCAAAAGTGTGTGCCGAGAAAAGGCCACCCTGCATTAGGGAAAGAGGTCAGCCTAGGACTGACTCCACGACCAGGCCCTATCAGGGTCTGCTCTGAACCAATCAACTGGACAATCAAACTGCCAATGAGTGTTGGCAACTCCCTGGGCATAGAGTGACCAAAAAGCATCTCATTCAAATGTGCACCTGCAAATCAATCACTTCTTCAAAATGCTCAGGTACCTCTGGACAACAGGTAAGGACCCAGGAACGTACACAGGGTAGGCAAGAGGCTACTGCTGTTTATCTTACTATTTGAGTGTTACAACCCAATCAAGAAAACAGAATATAGCTGAAAACTGAAAATCTATGAACTACAGCAGAGAAATGGAAAGTTAATGGCAACATATGAAAAACCTAGAAGTTCGCGCCTTATCCTTTTGCTGTGCTTCCCACATTAGAAATCACGACTTACGAGCAGGTATAAACTTTCCTGATGCCTTTGTGCTTGATCCGATTGTGACGGCACAGGCTGTGTGAGGAGCTGAAAGATTTGTCACACTGGCGGCAAGGGTGTTTTTTCATTTGCTTCATTAGGAGAAAAGAGAGAGAGAGTCACTTAAGAGAACAAAACTAGAATCACTTTAAAAATTAAGAATGCTTTCATAATAGTTTAAGTTACAATAACCAATAATGCTTAAGCAATACAAAGACAAAACCAAAAGATTCTTCTTAAAATGTAATAAAAAGGAAGGGCAGGGCTAGGGTAACCACAAAGAAGCTAATTAATTTCTAGAGAATGGGAGAAACGTTATCCTAAGAATAAAATATTATATTTTTTCTCAAAACACTTAACGGTGTTGATTCAACAGAAACCCACGGATATTTGAAAACATTAAATTTTCTTTGCAAAAGAGATATAAATGGTATTTTTAACATTTCAGACAGCAGACACTATATGAAAACATAATGCTTCAATAAATACCAAATAAAACCATTACTTAATTTGCTATAGATCCAGAAAGAATGTTAACTTATCCAGTGTGCCATTTTAAATGAAACCTCTAGCTGATTCGAAACATTTTGACTTCCCCCCCGCTGATTAATTATTCCTACCATAAGAGAAGAGTTTTCCAAAAGGCCTTTTGAATAATACCATTTAGTTATTTCAAGAACACAAAGAGTTTGAAACCACTTTATGGAGGCTGCCACTAAGTATCTGCAGCATGCATGCCTGTGTGCATGGAGGCTGGGGGACAATGAGAGAGCAAGAGATATAAAAGTCAACGTTAAAAGTGAGTTTGGCTATGACATACTTGTGTTAATTCAACAGATTCTCATGTGGAACCTTTGAAGCAAAATTACGCGGCTTAACCTAAAAACACATTCTTTGGGTACAATACGCACTGCAGTCTGGAATCAAACAATGTTGTTTCACAAGGAAATTAGATCAAGAAATAACTGTCAGCCTCGCGAATGGAACATTTGGCTAAACCCTCCTTAAAAATAAGGCTGAAGTAGAAACAAGATCTCATATGAAATAACATTACTATTTTTGGCAATAAGAAGAGATAAGCAAGCAATTGTGGGCTAAGTGATTAAAGAAATGAGAAATATTTTTAAACAATGTTTTTATACTAATCACTTGACAAACATGCCCTTATTCAAACTGGTAAGCAAAACTGTTTAAGTGGTTGAGCTTGGCTCTGGAGACCCAGAAACGGGTTGGCGCCTCGTCTCTACCGCTCACAAATCGAACCGTGTGATCCTGGGACAGTTTCTCCATAAACACCCACTCCTCGACCTGAGAGTTGGGGATCACCACAGTGCCTTCCTCAGAGGGTGCTGAGGGTAATGCGGGGAGGGGAATGAGTCAGCACAGTCCTTGGGACACAGAGAAATCCTCAATAAATATTCTTTTATGAATAATAATAAAGTTACATATCAAGACTCATTTTAAGAGTGGAAAATACTGGGGTGCCTGGGTGCCTCAGTCGGTTAAGTGTCTGCCTTCGGCTCAGGTCATGATCCCAGGGTCCTGAAATCGAGCCCCGCCAATGCGCTCCTTGCTCAGCGGGAAGCCTGCTTCTCCCTCTCCCTCTGCTGCTCCCCCTGCTTGTGCTCTCTCGCTCTCTCTCTGTCAAATCAATAAATAAAATCTTAAAAATGAAAAAAGGAGTGGAAAACACTCTTTTAAAAAAAACGTATCAGTGTGCAAGTGCTCAAAAACCTAGACAGAGGCAAAGGAGGAAGTTTCTTCTCCACGCTAAAGATAGAAGTCACAGTACTGCTTTTCTCGTTCTCCTAAGCGTGCGATCTGGGATATTACGAGAATAATATCGGGGGGCGGGAGGGGAACCACAAAGCGAATAGCCAACTAATGCCTCAGAGCCACGCTGTCTCTTTTCCCCAAAGGTATTCCTTCATAGAAATCTTGATCACATAATACAGACAATCCCTAGTCTCTTGGATTAGCATTTATGTAGCCAGGAGAATAAGAGGTTTCTTCAGAATGAAGCTTTAAGAACAGTCATGAACAGTCCTATGTTTCAAAAAAGGTACTGAAATATCTATTAATATCTAATTCCTGCAGAATTTTATATCTATAAGATGGACAATGTTAAGATCCTGGAAGAGTCAAAACACAAGACATTTTTCTAAATGCAAGACAGTTACAGCAAATCACCATAAAACAAGTAGAGAATGGACATATAGCTTTCTAACCATACAACAGGGCAAGAGGCCTCAGAGGAATGCAAACTGCATTTTCCATGAAGATGAAGGGTTTGAAATTCCATTTCTTGTTATGGTGTCATTATATTAATATCAAATCAAAATTTTAATAGAGAAATATCAGTAAAGAAATCCTCAGTAGGTAATAAATTAAATGAAGAGCAGCTTAGCTGAATCAGTAATTACTATTTTCAAAAAGAGTTGACAATGTGTGAGATACTCTTCTTTTCCAACGTCTTTATGAAAAAATGCAGAAATGAGCTGTGCAATCCCCAAACAATGGAGCAGGGTTTCAAAAGCAGTGGTGACAAGAAAATCACAGGTTTAAACACCAGTCTCCAGATCAGACCTGCCGTGCTCCCATTACCTAAGAAAACAAATGACTTCCTTCTTTGTTAAATTTTAAATACTAACTTATTCAAGGCTGCTTTATCTAATTTATTTTCCTAACTTCTATCTCTTCAGTATTATAATAGTTCCTAGTGCCACTTCATGACACAGAAAGCAATTTTTATCAACCGAACAAAAATGGAAAAAAAAAACCAAAACCAAAACTGTACCGAAAAAGCATAAAGTCTATTGTCATTCGGTGTTCAAGACTGTTAAGGTCATTTACTTCCTCCTGGCTCCAGCAGTGCAAGCTGAGATTGAGGGAACTAGGGCCCTGAGTGGACTTCTTATAGTCAGGTTTTCCTACTCAATTATGAATTATTTTGCTTTTAAATAGAACTCTTTAATGAAGTAGTGAAAGGATAGCTAGAGGGTCTGAAATTTTTTGAAAACTTTAAATACCAAATAAAACAAACAGTTGGGTCCATTTCCTAAACTTTCTCCCTAATCTCCAAGTTTTGACTCTTTTACCTTCACATTCTTTAGGAAAGAAAGCATCAGCTCCTCTTAGCAAATGCCTTTGCTCTGAGTGCCCTAGCCGTGGGCTCCAGGTCTGAGCTCTGGGACTTACAATGCCTCTGAAGGCCGTCTTTCTGGATGGCACTCGGTGGATGTGTTTGGATTGCCACGGGCTCACACAACCAGGTACTTCCCATTCTGATAACCAGTCCCTTCTTGTGTCTTGGCGTGAAGCCGTCTTTCTGTTTCCGGTGACTCTGAAGAAATAGAGGGAGACATCCCTCTGGCCAGATTCCTGCCTCCATGAGGTTATCTGCCTCCCCCCGACACGCAAAGAGCTTCCTCAACTGCCATCACACACCCAGAACCCACCTCCCACCCCTGGATTTGAGATGAAAGGGAGCAGAATTATTCCCAAGCCATGCTGACACACACCTTTCAGCTCTACCATAAACACTTCCTATGAAAAAGGAAAACCCCAATCACCTGTATAAACTTCAGCCTATCACAGCAGTAATCCCACAGGACAGAACTCCTAAAACTGTGGACCTTTTCACTTGGAAATCTATTCTACAGATACGCCCGCACACAGTACGGTCAGTTCTGTATAACACGATACACATACATCACAGGTCGTAAATCACAGCACTACACAAAATCACGCAATAAAAACCACAGGGCTTCCGGCAAAAATGAAGTTAGGGGCGTAGCACTCAAACCCTGTCAGTGACACACCTAATAAAAACGGTAGCCTGGTGTCACGCAGGATGCCTGGGGAAGTGGGCATGGGAGGGCTGTGGCTTGTTGAGATTTTGTGAAGTGGAGAAAGGAGGGCTACCTGAGCTCTGAGGGTCGGGCGGAAGGTGTAACACCAGGTGTGGACCCGTGTGACTCAACGGGGAGATGAGGTCGCTGACGGCAGTCTGGGGTGAGTGCATGCGTTTTGTGTATTCCCACACGACTCCATTCCACAATTTTCTGTGCTCACCTAGTGCTTCTCAGGGATAAAAATCACACATGCGCAAACTCAGAATTCACGTTAGGCTCCAACTGTTCCCCGAGAGATCAACTGCATTAGAACAAATGTTTTTCAACACACATGTTACGGCAGAACTGATGGTATATACAAGGTTATTTGGCACAGTACTGCGTTTGATTGGAAAAAAATCTGGCTCCACTAGGGGAGAACTGGTTAAATAAATTATACGCACTCCCACAGCAACATTCTTGCCATGCAGCTGTGGAAAAGAATGGAAGACCTTGATGCGCTGATATGAAATGAACTAGGACATATACTACATGGAGAAGGGGCCGGTGCAGAAAATTAGATTCATAAGCTGTGTTCTGCATGGGAAAGAAGTAAAAAAAAAAAAAAGAACATATATACACCTATGATGATACTTGCAGAGAGACACTTCAAGATACATGAGACACTGAAGAGCTGGTGGGTGGCAAGGGTAGGAATGAGGCTTTTCGCCTCATTCCTTCACATTGTTTAGACTGTCGGAAAACGTGGATAGAGCCCATATCAAAAAAATTTTAAGTCAGGTATACAGATATAGCTTACAAAATGTAAAATTCACTCTTTTTCATGTATAGTTCTATGAATTTTGGCAAACAGATACAGTGGAGACACAGAGCAGTTCCATCGGCCCCAAACTTCCCACGTGCCCCTTTACAGTTCCTCCACCCAGCTCTGGGCACCCACTGATCTGTCCTCTTTCATCCTCTCGTTTCGTCTCCTCCATTTGTCACATCAGTGGAACCATGTAGTATAGCACGTATCCTCGGAGTCTGGCTTCTTTCGTGGGCATAATAACGCGTGCAATTCATCCGTGCCGGTGAAGTGCCTCGGCGGCCCATCCCCTCCCACCGTGGAGCAGGATTCCGTACTACGGATCCACTCTGCTCCATTTATCCGCGACCCAGGTGAAGGACACCTAGGTTGTTTCCAGCTTTTGGAACTTACGAATTAAAGCCCCTACGAACAGGCACGTACAGGTTTTGGTGTGAACGTGTGCTGAGTCACAGGGTAAAATAAACAAGAAACTGTCCACCTGTTTCCCCGCACGGCTGTCCGTGGCATGTCCACCAGCAATGGAGGAGCATTCCAGCTGCCCTGCCACCTTCCAGAAGTGGATGATGCCCCTCTCCTACGGCCATCCTACAGGGCGCCTAGGAGTATTTCATTGTGGGGTTAATGTGCATTTCTCTGAGGACTAAAGGTGTTAAGGTAAAAGATTTTCAGTGGATGAGACAAAACACCTACTTATATAGTGTACCTCTTCCTCCAAAGGAAAACCTGGAACTCTACAAGTTTCTGGTTTTTAATTTCTATTTCAGGAGGCATTTCAGTGCCCTGTAAGCACCTTGAAAACAGAAGCTGTAAATCACTCATCTCTGCATCCCTGGCATTCAGCACACGGTACTCAGTAAATGCTTATTGTGTGAATCAATCAAGGGAAGAATTACGGAAAACACAAGTATCTACTGGAAGAATATGAGCAGGTTCTACTAAGTAATCCTAGAGGAGCACATTTTGGATACCGGGCTGGACACGAGCAAGCACTGCTTGGTTTTGGAAGATGGGGCAGACAAGCGCATGTTTAAGTACTGATAAGAGCCTATGGAAAAACTAAGGTATTGAGGGTAGAGGCGAGAAAGGAGTCAGCGAGCAGGGAGAATTCAGACAGGAGGGGGACTTCAGACAGAGGGAAGAACAAGTCTTCCTGTGGGACCAGAGAGAGGGCGCCATCCGTAGACAGGTGTACTGCTTACTACAGTCGGGGGGGGCAGTGACAAAGGGACTGGGGTATGGAAGGAACTCCTGCATAGCAGCTTCCATTTCGTTTTTTCCTTTTTAAAGATTTTATTTATTTATTTGAGAAAGAGAGAGAGCACGAGCAGGGGGGAGCATCAGAGAGAGAGGGAGAAGCAGACCCCCTGCTGAGCAGGGAGCCCAATGCGGGACTCGATCCCAGGACCCCGGGATCATGCCCTGAGCCGAAGGCAGACACTTAACCGACTGAGCCGTCCCGGCGCTCCCAGCAGCTTCCATTTCAAAGTGAAGTATATATGATGCATCCGGGTAATGTGGCCTTCACTTTCTTTCTCTTACTGCTTCTGATTATAAAAATGACAAAACACTTATTGCAAAATAAATGAGAGAATAGACTGCTTTGAATCTCACCGACTGCAGTAACTACTGTCAATTTCCAGCTATATATCCCTCCCGTTTCTCTTCTGAATCCACATTCGTGTGCATTTATAAGAATGAGTCTGCATTATACATCTTAATCTGTAACCTGTTTTTCACACACAGCTACATACACTTTGATGTTTCTATGTTCTTAACACAACATAGTACTCTACTGTATAAATGGGTCACAATTTATTTAATTATCTCTCATTAATGATTTAGGTCATTTTAAATCCTCAGTAATTATAGATAAAAATTTCTGTCGTCAACCGATTATTTCTGTGGTATGAATTTCTGAAAGGCTTTCTAGTTTAGAAGCTGTCCTCAGGGCTCATTTACCAAAAGTCTTAGAGATCACCATTCAATGCTACCAAAATGGTAGGTAAAATATTGTATTGCACTTCATCTTGTTTTTCCTCAATACCTAGGCATGCTGGGTGTCTATCCATACATTACTGAGCCACTTCTCTTTCCCTAGTGAACTGCCCGATCATATCCTTTCTGCAGTTTTCCATGGAGTAAAGACAGAAAAGAATGGCAGGTGAGGAGGTCAGAGCAAGACCACACGCCTTGTGGACCACAGTGGGGACTCTGGGTCCTCCATGATGCATGACTGAAGACACCAATGGGTCATCTATGAGAGCGATAGGAAGACACCAATGGGTTTGAGCAGAGGACTAATATGATCAATATATTTTAGATGGGTCACTCTGGCTGCCAAGTGTGGGAGCAAAGAACCAGGGTGGAGGCTGTCTGTAACAATCCAGGGGACAAAAGAAGTGCTGTGGGTTTGGAAAGTAAAGGGGATGACACATGACTGGATTTGGTATAGATCTCAAAGGCAGATCTGTGGATGGGCTGAATGTGGGTGACAAAGAAGAGAGAAAAGGGGGTCAAGTATCACTCCAAATTCCTTGGCTGGGCAGTTGGTAGAACAGTTAACAGTTACTAACCAGGAAAGTAGGAGAGAAGCAGGTTTAGGGAAGGAAAGGAACCGAGAATTACATTTTTGGATACATTAAATTTAAGAAGCCCACTGGAGATCCAAGTAGAGATGCTAACTAAGCGGTTAGACTCAAGTCCACAACTCCGGGGAGCGGTCCAGGCCACAGACAGAAATCCGGGAGTTGGCTGATCAGGGATGGCATTTAGAATCATGGGCCTGGATGAGGAGTTCCTGAGAATCCAGGGCACATCAACATTTACAGGCTGGAAAGAGGAGAAAGACCGAGAAGAGCTATCAGTGAGGCAGGATGAGAACCAAGAGGCCTAGCAAAGAAAGCACTTCAAGCAGGACCTAGCGGACAACTGCTTTGGATCAAAGGACAGCACTGAGAAAGCAGAGACCCCTGAGCCCGAGTCCCTCGACCTGCAGGGCTCGACGAGCAGTTTCTGTGGAGCAGTAACAGGAATGCCTCAATGGGGGGGGGGGGAGGGTGGCATGGGGAGCACAGGGATACAAAGGGATCTCAGGGACGTTCACTGTAAGGGGAAGCAGAGAGAAAAGGCAGTAGGCAAGTGGGTTAGGAAGGTTGTTCAGTCAGGATAAGAGATACCATGGCGAACTTAAGGGTTTTGAAAATGATCCGGGAAAAGCTGAAGATGCAGGGGAGAGCAGACGAGTGTGGTTGTGAGGTCCTCCAATGGCCCAAGAAGGGGACTGGAGGGAGCACACAGCGGGGAGGGCCTCGCGGGGACACAGAGTCACCCCTGTAACAGGAGAGGGCAGGGCATGCGCATACAGATGCAAAGGAATTTTCATGCCCGTCTCTCCTTGGGTGTGAGGCTAAATTCAAACCTAATCCTCAGTCCACCATTCTTGACTACATCTCCTAGGGCTTCATAAATGTTGCATTCAAAGCCACTCAAATTTACAACTTCTGAAGACAATGACGCATTCCTCCCTTGCCCTTCAAAGACAGCCTTCCCTCTCCTTGAGGCCCATTTGAACCCTTCGGCCCCTTCGGCCAGCTCGCCTCTCAGCCCCCTGGTGGCCTCCCTGACCTGTCTGGCCACAAGCTTCTCCTTCCCTCGCTCATACCCCACACAGCTACCCAAGCACACCACTGGAAACACACATTTCAATACTCCGCTTCCCTGCAGAAAACCCATCTCCTGTTCTTTGTACCTTCAAGGGCTAAGGTCTTTGGACTTGCCTACCTCGCCAATCCCAACCTCCCACCACACCCTTCCAGGACGTCACACTCCAGAACAACTTGTTGGCAGTCACTTAGGATGTCATGCTCGTCTGTACCACACCCATACTCTGCTCGTACACTGGATGAATTCCTCCCGTGCATCCTCCAAGTACCTACTTAGGTAGTTATTTCTTCTGTGAAGCCTTCCCTGGCATCTCCCAGCCCCCACCCATTCCCCAAGAAACAGTGATGCTCGAACGCCTGCTTCCTTGTGCCTCAGATGGAACTCTAATCCTTCTTTTCCACGGATCACATGCAACTTTAATTTTTAATTTCACTCTGCCCTTTTAAGCCTGTGCTGTGAGTTATTGCTCACTCTATTCACAGAGCCTCAGAAATCCTGAGCTGAAATCTGAACTGGAAGCACCTTTCCCTTAGTTTTGATTACATACCGCCTTGTGATTCCTCTAAGACCCACACTAGCTGCCGGTTTTAAAATATTTATGCTTTCTTTTCATACCCAACTGTAAGCATCTGCAGGGCAAGAATTATATCATTTGTTCTCCACCATAACAAACGCTGTGCAACTTTGTAAATATTTATAGATTTAAAAAAAAGGTACACACAGAAGAACAAACATGATGAAAAGTTAAACGTTCCCCAAAGTACGAATGAATGGCCTGTTCCAAATAGTTTCAGAATAGTGCATCACTCCTGTAATATGCAAGTCCCCAGACAAACCAAAGACTGAAAAAGAGAAACAAACAGTATAGACTGATAACCTGAACAGGTCAAAAAAATCTATAGTCTACTATGTCTCCTATAAAATAAATGAGCTTTTCTATAGAATAGAAATGCAGTAAGATTACATATGAATTATAACCCAAGAAAGATGCTTTTAAGAAAAGGAATTCACTAAAGAAATATGTAACATCCTTAGCATATGTATTAAATGAATAAAGGTTTAATTTTCACTGGGCGGTTCTGAAACTTTTGACCAGGATATATATAAAAAAAGTAACACTTCATAGGCATTTCATTGTCTTCATCTATTCATTTTAGATCCAGATATGGTATGTGCCCACAAAACTGGGAACTCCCTTTCCGTTTGCACAAATACCACCTATAGTTATAGATGGTAAGTCGTAAGAAGCAAACCCGCTTACCCAAGCCACCCACATTCTCCTAGAAAAATGGCCTTTACACAGGCAGGCAGCCTTCCCCTAAGTGTGGAATACTGTGGGTTGTAAACTCTAAAGTCCTTACTGAGAATTTAATATCTAGGACACAAGCGAGATCTTCTGGTCTCACTACGTTCAAGAATATACAAATAAATGGTAAGTCAGCTGAGCACAGCATAGGAAACTCAAGACTACATATGTCTGAAATCAGCAAGAAAAACAATCTCTGAGTACTGAACCATCCAAGTTTCTACAAATTGGAACGGAGTGGTTTTGGGGAAATATTTAAACACAGAGTATAAATTTAGACCAGAGGTTGGCAGACGTTTTCTGTAAAGGGCCAGACAGTAAATATTTTAAGCTTTGCAGGCCATAAAGTCTGTTGCAAGTACTCAACTGTGCCTTGCAGTTCAAAAGCAGCCACAATGATACATAAATGAGTGGGTGTGGCTGTATTTCAATGCATTATTTACAAAATGGGTGGCCAGCCTGTGAACCATAGTTTGAGAACCCTGATTTAGACCACTGTCTCACACTCTTCCAGAAAACATAGCTAAGTCTCAGTAAGTCTTTTTTTTTTTTAAAGATTTTATTTATTTATTTGAGAGAGAGAGAATGAGAGATAGAGAGCATGAGAGGGAAGAGGGTCAGTGGGAGAAGCAGACTCCCCACTGAGTGGGGAGCCCGATGCGGGACTCGATCCCGGGACTCCAGGATCATGACCCGAGCCGAAGGCAGTCGCCCAACCAACTGAGCCACCCAGGCGCCCCTAAGTCTCAGTAAGTCTTAACCAAATCTATTTAACAGAGTAGGTAATCAATCCAGGAAAAAAAACAAGCTGTAACTATAAAGGGTTTCTTTTTCATAGGACATCCTTAGAATATGTCCTGAGTACCGCCAGGATCACAGTACTGGGTCTGGATCACTGAGGTCACAGCTTTGAAAGGGTGTTCCTAAGGAAAAATATGTGCTAGTTGCTATGCTTGCTTAAAACAACAACAAACAAGGGTCACCTGGGTGGCTCAGTCGGTTAAGCGTCAGACTCTTGATGTTGGCTCAGGTCATGATCTCACGCTGGGCATGGAGCCTGCTTAAGATTCTCTCTCCCTCTGCCCTTCCCCCAGCTTGCACAGGCTTGCGCACACACTCTCTCTCTCAATAAATAACTAAATCTTTAAAACAACAACAAACAAAACCAGTCTTCTAACTTTCTGGTTATAAGACTATTTGGTGTGCTGATGACGTCGTACAACCGAAAAAGTAAGACACAGAGCTGTGATCGAGGCAAAATAACGAAAGGCCAAACCCAGAGCAGACTGGAAAGAAACGTGGGCCACCACAGTCTCTGTGCCGAGAGCCACGTCAGACCCTGGGGCCGGGCAAAAGGAAGGTGTTGAGTGAAAGGCTGACACTCTAACGAAGATGCTAGGACCATGGCAACGAAACTCCGAAACGCCTGGTGGGGTGTTGTGGGGTCACCACGGGCACATGTCAGCCTGGGACCTCTGTGTCTACCTCCACTGACTGGTGGGGACATGCAGTGGAGCTTTGGGGGTCCTGTGTACAGACCCTAAACAGACCCCGTGCCCCTTCCCCGTCAGGAGACTTGCTCACTTCCATCCTCCTACACCCATTTCTTTAAAGGTCCTCCCACGGGCAATGCTATTATTTCCTATCATTCTCACTCACAATGAGAAAATCAGTAGTGACAGGTGCTGTGGGCTGTGCGTGGCCACATTTCACTGACTCGGAGACATTCTGGAATCAAAGACCACGTAAGTATGAAAACATCTTTGCTACCAATTTCTTCTGGGTCTGGTCTACCTTCACTCCCCTTCTTCTACTTAAAAGGGTTTGTCCCATCATCTCAGCCTCTTTGGTTCCTCAAATACATGCCTGTAGATGGGTGACACGTTATCTCCCTATTGTTTCTGTTCTCAGAGAATCCAGTCCTTAAGAGGGAACCACAAGAAAGAATATATAAAATGTTTTTTCCTTCTAATAACATTTTTAATATCATCTTTTTGCCTTTTTTATTTAAAAAGCAATCTAAATAGGAAAAAAGTCACCGTGAAAGATATTTCCCCTACAATCACTATGAAAGTACAAATATTACTATAGAATAAAAACATTAAAATATAGTGTCTGAAGACTTAAGTCGGCTCCTTCTGAGATTATTTCCACCAACCAAAAGATAAAAGAAACTAGACATTCCTCTTCAAGATAATCACTGGTTTTTATCAGATGATCTGTACAGACATCTGTAAATAAGCTCAAAAAGTAAACAAGCAAGCACAAAGATCAAAAAAGCTACCATTGAAACAGACCGACGATGGGTGATTTTCTCCCTGGTTCCAGTCCTACGTCATATGTTAATCTTTCCAGCTGTCTAGTTAAACCGAATTGATGAGGTCCCGAGGCTGGGCACGATCAACTGCTCAGGCGGAAGGTCCGAGACCACGTGACCCCACAGTGTGCCGGCATGAGGACAAACGTCACGCAGCCCCTGAAAGGCTCTTCTGTGGGTGCCTGCTTGGTGCCGCTTCCAGCTTTGCAATTCCGGGGCTCTGAAGAAAAAAGGCCTCTATGCACAGAGTCCCTCTTTCTTCCCTGACAGCCCTTCCAAATTCATATGGGCAGCGCACACGGGGAAGTCATGGGGCTTGCTGAATTAATGAATTACAGAATCACACAGAATCTTCCTCCTTGCTCCAGTCTCACCTGGGGCACTGGCTCTTCTTCTGCCAAACAGGAGTCTGTTCTCACCCCTAACCCGGAGACCCACACCCTGACCTTGAGGTGGAGGGAAGGACTCCTGGGTTCCAGCCCTTGTTGGCACAAGTTAAAGTCTGAAAACGGCCCCGCAATCCTTCTGGGTCTGAAGTCTTCCTGTCTATAAACTGAACAGAGTGGGGATTCGTGAGCTCTCAGTTCCTTTCTAGTGCCATTTTACAATTCCTTACTAAGTCAATGATAGCTAGAATGGCTTTTCTTTCCTTCGCTGCCCCCACTTAACGGTATGTAAAATTGTTTTCTGGTTGCTCTGGGCTTGGAGGGAGTATCAACTTAGAGATAGAATCCTACGCTAAATTCTTAAAATCTAAAAGTCTGGTCTACCACTTGGATTTAGGGATGTATTTTCCAAAAGAAATTAACAAATGCATGTTGCAATCCTGGACTGGGTCATAACAGTCTACCCACATAATACAGCAGGTCCAAATAGTGTACCAATGTTCTAAAGCCTAACGACCACGTTCAGCACTGACTGGACAAAGAAACCTAATCCCAGAGCAAATCTGGGAACTTCAAGTCATGGAAGAAACTACTCTCCTCCCCCAGCCCCATGGGCACAGGAAGGGACGGGGCTTTGACAGATAACAAGAGGAGGGGTTGTGGGAGACATCAGTCTGGGACGGTGGAAGCAGACAGATGGAAACTGCTCGTCTGCGGCAGTGAGGGAATTAAGCCCCTGGCTGCAGGCGATGTTTTTCGTAAGAAATGTTCTTAAGCCAGCAAGGTCCGGTAACAGTGACCCACAGCAGACGGGCTGGAGTCTCGTCTTTCTCCCGTCTGGCAGCAGCACCCGCCCAGCATCAAGGGAGCTTTTGCCTCCTGAACCTCAAGAGATAAACAGGAAAAGCCCGAGGAGGAAGTGTCCTCCTCAGACTCCAAAATAAGAGCAGGCCTCGTGGGCAATGCACCACAAATGCCTGAGTGTCCGTAAACATCTTAAGTCACCGTGGTGATGGGCAGCACCCAGCTCAAACCAGTGACTGCTTGCGCAGCTTCCTGGGGGCTGACTTTTCAGAAGAGCGCCGTATGAGCTCTACTTCAAGTGCAAAGATACAACTTGGTGTCAGTAGCGCCCGTGCTCTAAGTGATTTTCCAACACTTGTTTTTTTATTTTTTTATTTTTTTTAAAGATTTTATTATTTATTTGAGAGAGAGAGGAATAGAGCACAAGCAGGGGGAGCAACAGAGAGAGAAGGAGAAGCAGGCTCCCCGCCGAGCAGGGAGCCCGATGTGGGACTCGATCCCAGGACCCTGGGATCATGACCTGAGCCGAAGGCAGACGCTCAACCAACTGAGCCACCCAGGCACCCCCAACACTTGTTTACTGAGCCCACACTGGTCCATTCCCTCTTTTGGGCCAGTAATTCTGGCCAAAGGCTTGCATCTGCTGGGTGGCACGGTAAAATTAAAGGTGCAATCTATGGTTGCAGGACAGAGGGAGGGTGATTGGCCCTCACTGAGGGTCCCAACAGCCTAAATAACCAGCCCCACACACCATGGGAGGCCCGCTGTGTACTTTCATTCATTCCGCAATACTGACCAGGCTCCTCCTTTTACTCACCGGGATTTCCCTGCCCTCAAGGAGATCACAATGGGTTGAAGGCAGAAAAAAATAAAGACAGGATTCCCACGTTAGGTGTCATGACTGCAGTAGTCACAGGTGCATGGAGGAATACAGAGGGGGCACAGCAGGCTTGGGGCATTTCGGGGCACTGCTGGCCACGACCAGCTGAATCCGGATAGGAGCTAACCAGGCAATGGCGCGAGGAAGAAACGGTGTACGTGAGGGCCCACGGGCAGTTCTCTATGGCTGGGACCACAAGGAAAGGCCCAGCAGAGTGGGTACGGAGAAGGCCCATGCGAGGAGAAGGGCTTCGGGCTCCACCTTAAACACACAGGGAGGGTCTACTCGGGACAGACGGACTTGTACTCCGAAGAGATCACGCCGGCAGCTGAATGGGGGTCTACCCTCCATTATCTGCGGGTGGATCTAATCTCCGGGGCTCTGATCACAGGGCAGCTGGTCCTGTCAGGCACCCTCCACCGGTACCACCCAGCAGCTCCAGCTCCAGCCCCACCAGTGCCAAAATCCTAACAGACTTTCAGAGGCAAGCCCACTGGTCTGGTTACTAGGACTCAAGACCTTTATACATCTGCCTACTACTCTGTGTTATTAATTTTATTGTGCATCCCTTGATTTGGGGTTTTACACTTAATATCCAATGGGATGTGTAGTATCATGCCCAGTCCCACAGTGTAATCAGAAAACATGCATACCATGGCAATAAGAGAAGTTAACAGAGAAGGTGAGGTCTTTTTCTTAGACTACATAACTAGGCGGATACAAATAACTACCTGCAGCCTTCAACCTTGTTTGAAGAAACCTCCAGTGAGTTTATGGAAAAACGCCTCCTAAAATGGCTGTAACAGGTATCTGACCAGATATAAACATTTCACCCTAAAAGCAAATCTTCCTAAGAATCTGAAAAAAACCACCACCAACAAAAAAAAACTCTTCTGGCCGTAAACAAATTTTGGAATAATATATTCTTATCTGAGTCACGTTTTCTAAATAACTTACTCATCTTTCTCAAAAACATTTTATTTTTCGTTTTTCTGTCCCTCGTGGAACAGTCAGTAAATTTCAGACATGGAAATTAGTTGCCCACTTGTCATTTCATCTCTGAATTCAGAGTGCCAAATCGAGTTCCTTCTCTGCATCTTTGACTCCACCTCCGTTCAGTGAAACGAGGCTGGCACCCATCTTCGGCGGGTGCAGGGCCCCTGAGCACACCAGTCCGTCCACCAGCCACTGAACAGGTGTGACCCACGTCCCCTGTCCCTCCCTTCCCTTCGGGGCACACAGGAGCACACACTTCTGAGGCCGCTACAATTGGGTCTGGTCACGCGACTCATTCTGGCCAATGACGCGCTGCGTGTCACATCCGGAATAAGGGTGCGTAAAGGCCAGACTGGATTCTCCAGTCTTTCCCCCTCAACCCCTTGTGTGGAGGCTGGGGGTGGGGGTGGGGGCCTGAAAGAAACCGCCTTGATCACTGAGTCATCAGTGGAAGGACAGCTGCCCCACTGGAGTGCCCAAAGTCACAGCAAACTCGGCATGTGCGAGAAATAAACTTTTATTGTAGAAATCAATGGGCTTTAGGGGATTTTACTGCCACACAGGATAAATCAGGGGGGCTCTCAAAGGGCAGACTTGTAAGAAATGAAGATTATCACGTTCCAGCCCAAACCTACTGCATCACAAACTATTGGGGTGCAGCCCAGCAACCAGCCTTTTACCAAACCCTCCAGGTGATTCTGATGCACAGTCAAGTTTTGGGAACCACTAACTAGAATATGGTGCCAAATCAAAGGGCATTAGCTTCCTTGATATGAATGCTGTATCTCTGCACCTGCCAAGAGGGATGGGTTGTATTAGGATCGTCAAAAGCCAGGGGTGCCTGGGTGGCACAGTCAGTTAAGTATCCGACTCTGGATTTCGTCTCAGCTCAGGTGGTAATCTCAGGGTCATGATGATCAAGCCCCGCACTGGTCTCCACGCTGAGCCATGGAGCCTGCTTACGATTGCTCATACTGCTCCTTCTACTTAAAAAGTTCCATGATCCCCCATCGTGTAGGGCAGCAGATGACAAAACGGCTACAGATAATTATCACAGATCACCTTGTAATTTTCAAGATCTGAACAGTACAGACAGCTTTCACTTTCTTATTTACTATCAGGTTATATAAATGTAGAATGTGTGATCTGAGCTCAGATGTCATCTCATTGAGGGGATCCTAATTTGACGTTCCCGGAAGACCTCTAAAGCAACCAAGAAAGAATGTCAGAAGGCACATGAGCCCCTAAAATTGTACATAAAATTCTGTGTATTTGTACATTTATCTGGGAAAGGGCTCATAGGTGGGATGAGATCATCAGAATAATGATACTGACAAGTTCATCTTCCTGTTTTTGTATTTGAGAGTAAGGACACAGGGAAGATGAGAGGACTTCTGTGGTCAAAAAACTAACGTCCAAACCTAGACACGACTAACACAATACCCCTTTCCAAATGGGCAACATCACAAACCACGGAAGCTACAATAATAAACAGATTTAGAACTTGTCCTTAAAGAGTGTTATGATTTAAAAAGACAGCTAAAACCTAACCATAACAGTATCTACTTTAGAAGGTGATCAATTTTACACTGGTTTCTCTGTATGGAAGTTCAGTTAACAATCGTTTCTAAATGCGACAGCTTTGGGGCGCCTGGGTGGCTAAGTTAGTTAAGCCTCCATCTCTCGGTTTCGGCTCAGATCATGATCTCGTGGTTGTGGAAATCAGGCTCCACACTCATCAGAGAGTCTCCTTGTCTCTTTCCCTCTGCTCCTCACCCAGCTCACGTGCTCTCTCTCAAATAAGTAAATAAAATCTTAAGAAATAAATAAATGTGGCTGCTTTATTTATTTATTTATTTATTTATTTAAAAAAACTACTCTTGTTTAAATGGCTAAAATAATGATTTGGCAAATTGTTTTTAAATTATTACATCTCTATAAATTTTTATGGATTATCTGCCCCCAATTTTTTTAAACTTAATATTGGATTATAACAAATTACAAATAAATAAATAAATAAATAAAAACCACTGAAAGTGGATACTGGGTTTGTATTAGTAAAAAAAATATGTATATATATATGCATTAGAGAAATAAAGATACTAGCTACTAAATAAATAACTAGTATAGCTGGAACTACATTTTGAATCTTAAAGACAAAGCTACTGAAGATCTTTGTTTTGATGTGGAACTCCATACAAAATATTTTTAGTAAAAATTTTTTGGATGGGAATTGAGGAGGAAGGAAAAAAAATCAGAAACAATTATTGAAACGAAAAGAGGCCATCTTAAGAGAGACAACAGTGAATTATCCTAAGTTTTTAATTTATGCCCGGTGGGCTTATTCCTAACTCAAAATCTTTTCTCCAAAATAATTGTATTTGGGGCGCCTGGGTGGCTCAGATGGTTAAGCGTCTGCCTTCGGCTCAGGTCATGATCCCAGGGTCCCGGGATCGAGTCCCGCATCGGGCTCCCTGCTCAGCGGGAAGCCTGCTTCTCCCTCTGTGTCTCTCTCTCTCTCTGTCTCTCATGAATAAATAAAACCTTAAAAAAAAACTGTATTAGTAGCAATAACACTAAAGCAAACTGCTGTATTGTGGCTGGCAGAATGTGTTCACATTATTCTCGAAATTATATATACACATACATTTATTTTTTAAGGCATGATTACAGTATTAAAAACAAGTATCCCTTCACGGTGCAGTGAGTCAGAACGTTTACTTAATGATATTTCACTGGGTAGTCCAGTGAATCAGATCTTTATTGGAATCAGATCTTTCCAATAATAACTTCTCGTCTGGTGGAAGTAAAAAATTATGCTCTCCTGGGACATTTAGCCAGATACAATTTTCAAATCCCTCATAATTTCATATTTATGTCTCACCTTAAATCCAAAAGGACTGGAAGCTGCTTATCACCTCACAGGTAGTTCCCTCTAGGTACCTACAGCACGGGACACCCTGTGGTCACTAAGAGGATCAGGGGAGACCCAGCGAGCCGCCGGACAGCTGAGGCCAGTGGGCACGAAACAGTGCGCATTTGGAGCTGCAGAGAGAACCTCCATCAGGCAAAACAGAGTTGCCTGAACAAAGATGGACAACGGGTGGACTAGAAGGTATGAAATGCACGGAGGAGGGAGCGGCCTGGGGAGAAGGAAGGAAGCGTCAAGTCAGGTCGCACACCAAGCTTTTGGTGGCAGAAGCTGGGGGCCGGGGGCAAGCCCGGGTTCCCTGTCGGACAGGCTAAGAGCGCCTGTGAATTATCCAAGAAGCTGAAATACTTGATAAGTGGTTGGATTTGGGGACTGGCACGCAGGCAAGAAACCACAGCTGGAGACAGAGATTTGGAAGTTATCTGCACACATATATGGGAAATGAAGTCACAAGAGTAAGTGAAATTTCCCAGAGAGAGAGAGAGAGTGGACTGTTTCCAGGACAGAAACCTGATGGGTGCTCCAGCAATCGTGAGAAAACCCAGGAGGGAGAGCAGTATTCAACACTTAGGGTAGAAAATGCTTTTAGGAAGACCTGCCAATCCTGTGAAATACTGTGGGGGCGAGGGGGAGCGATGGCGGATAAAAATCGAGGTAAAGACCGAAACATGTCCAGTTGCCTTGACAATAAAGAGGTGGGTGTGGTGAGCTGACACCCAAAGGTGGGCAAGGAGGAAACAGGAGTGGGAAAGTGCAGTCAGCAAGGTACCTGCTTGGCCATCGGAAAGGAGGAAAGAGGAAGGGGCAGACAGCAGGAGATGTGAAGTGTGGGGGTTAAATGGAACAGAGGTGACAGGAGTATTCGGATAGGAGGGAAGAAGAAAAGAACGGGAACAGACAAGGAGTCTGCAGGTGGGCTGTCTGGGAGTGCAGCGTTCCAGTCTGGTTCAGAATGGCAGAACTTGATCACTAGTTTCTGACGCACGGTCAGCCCGCTGTTCATTTCACTGGTTTATATGAAGACATTTCTTTCCTTCCCTTCCCCACCTCCCTTTAGTTCTCTCCGGAGGCTGAGTGAGCAGCATGGAAACTGCAATCTAACCTGATCTGCCTCCTTCCAAAAGACAGCATCTCAACTTCTTCAATGCTAATCCTAAAATCCTACTAAGCCCAATATTTCCTCTGGATGAATGGCTGCCTCTAATGGAAATACACACGCTGCGCACCGCGTACCTGCACACACGGCAGGTAGGGTGGGGTTTTGTGCTTCTGTCCTAGAGCAGACAGTTCGAGCTAAGTGTCAGATTTCATCCCACCAAATCTGTCTCAGAGCTGTCCCTTCATCTTATATTCTAGAGCCAATAATTGTTGGATATGCAAGATAAAGGTAGTTTAAAAAAAAAAGAAGAAGAAGAAGAAGAAGAGGGCGACTGGGTGGCTCAGTCGTTAAGCGTCTGCCTTCGGCTCAGGTCATGATCCCAGGGTCCTGGGATCGAGTCCCGCATCGGGCTCCCTGCTCAGAGGGAAGCCTGCTTCTCCCTCTCCCACTGCCCCTGCTTGTGTTCCCTCTCTGGCTGTGTCTCCCCCTGTCAAATAAATAAATTAATTAAAAAAAAAAAAAAAGAAGAAGAAAGAATTTTGAAATGTTCCAAGATGGATACAAAAATCTCAAATGTATAAGAAATGAAAGCACTGGACTACTAGATTGAGATCTGCTCCTGTTTTAGCATTTGTAAAATCCAGTTTGGGTGCCAAGAAAAAAAAAGCCTTTTCCTAGAATCACCACGTCAGGCTTGGAAAGATAACTACAGGTAGTGTATTCATAGAGTAGATTAACCAAGTACTGCCCCTTAAAAACTACCCAATATTTGCAATGAATATTCTGAGATGCTATGGCCCACTCGGAGAGCCTAAAGTTGAGATGATTGAGATAAGCAATGTGCCACTAGAGTCATATATATTCTGTAAGTAAGTCATTTTTACATGAAGAGACACTGAATTAAGTGTAGTCAGACCAAATAAAAACATGTCAGCCACATGAGCTGCTCAAATAAAATAAGTTATCAATGAGATTGTGAAGTAATGCTTAAAACACTTAATTTAACAAACTTTTTTTAAAGATTTTATTTATTCACCTGACAGTGAGCACACGCGCGAGCGCTGCGTGTCCATGAGCATGAGCCCAAGAGGGGCAGGGGCAGAGGGGGAAGCAGACTCCCTGAGTAAGGAGCCTGACACGGGGCTGACCCCAGGACCCTGAGATCATGACCTGAGCCAAAGGCAGACGCTTAACCAAATGAGCCACCCAGATGCCCCTAATTTAATAAACTTTTCAAGGATCTAGTATATACTAATTACAAGCCAATTCCTAGGTACCTTTTACACAGGTTCCCCAAGGAAAACGATTTGGTTTTACTGCCTTAAGTTAAAGCAGTTAAGACGGTTTCTTTAAAAGTATGCTGGGGGCGCCTGGGTGGCTCCGTCGTTAAGCGTCTCTGCCTTCGGCTCAGGTCATGATCGCAGGGTCCTGGGATCGAGCCCCGCATCGGGCTCCCTGCTCGGCGGGAAGCCTGCTTCTCCCTCTCCCACTCCCCCTGCTTGTGTTCCCTCTCTCACTGTCTCTCTTTCAAATAAATAAATAAAATCTTTTATAAATAAATAAATAAATAAATAAATAAATAAATAAAAGCATGCGGTATCTAAACCCAATGATGGATCACAGTATATCACTAAGAGAAAGAAGCTGGTATTAGGTGCCTCAGGATTCGGTACAAAAATAATACAACACCTATTTGTTCAAATTTCTAGGAATTATGGGATAAAGAGAAGCAAATTAAACAATGTCAAAAGGAAACAATTACCCACGTCCAGAAATGTGCACAAATATCTACAGGACATGTAACCCAATTTTTCCAACAAATCAACAGCAAGTAAAAAAATAAAATAGAGGGAGGGTTACTACAGAATAAGATTTAGGTTCTACAAAAATCAAATGCAGTGCAGACTCTTTCTGGATCCTAACTGAAACAAACCAACTTTAAGACTGCTGGACCAATAGTACGAAATTGTCTTGCTGGTTTCGTGAGGTCTAATAATGGGTACTAAAAAAAAAAAAAATCCCTATTAGTTGGAGATGTGTACTTATTTAAAAAAAGAGAAAGAGTATGTATAAGCATTGCAACTCAGATTTTTCAGTGACTTTGAGTTACAGAGCTTCTCCTGGAGAGCTTAAGGAAGGATGAGGTACCCCTTCCCCACGACCCAACCCAGGAAAGAATCGTATTAAGTCAGACGAACACTCCCAACAGTTTTCCAAACATCCATTCCTCCTGCTCCTCCTTGCCTCCTCGTTTGTTAGTTAGCGGCGGAGCCGAGCCAAGTGCCCGAGCGTCAGCGGCCGGCAGGCCCGCGCTCCTCCTTGCAGCCATGGGGGGCTCTTGCTCTTACCTTCCCATGCTCCTTCCTCACGTGGGAAATGTAAACATCTCTCTGTGTGAACAAGCGGTCACACTCCCAACACGTCCAGCCAGGACTGGCTACTTTCTTGGGTTCCATGGACTTCTTCACAGGCGATGGAGATTTCTTTTCCAATTTCTCTTTCCCGTTCAGGGATCTGGTATCCTCTTTGTTTTGATTTGCTGAATTCTGAGTTGCAGGCTTAATGCTCAAAGGCAAGTTTATACCCAAGTTTGGAGGCCCTTCAATACTTTTCAATGTTCCATGCATAGACTATGTTACAAAAAGAGAAGAAAGATCTATCACAAACGGTTACCATGGAGAGAAGCACTTGTAGACCATTCTTAACACGTTACAGATACTCGAAAATGATTTTATATTCATTCAGAAACATTTCTTAATAGAGCAAGAAGAAAACCTAAGCAAAATATATACTTAAAAAGAGACAGAGGGGAATTAACTTTTATGGTTGCTCTAAATTATGCATTTCTAGTTCCAAATAACTTCTGAAAGCTTACTTGCTTGTGCCATTTTTAAATTCTTTAAAAAAAAAAAAAAAAAAAGCCTTCCGCATGGAGTCTAAATCATTCCCGGCTGTCTATCCTCCCCCCGTGAACCAGTGAGTCCTCTCTGCAACAGACTCTTTCTGGGGAAGAAGATGCTTACTTTCACACCTACCCAGAGACATAGGACTCGGCTGATGCACGGGTAGGTGTTCAAGACCCCCAGCCAACCACCTTTCACAAACACCTGAGACAAGAGCAAAGCCTTCTCCCTTCCTTTCATACACCTTCCACATTCTTGGGACAATTTTAAGAGTTTCGGTTTTCATTGGGATTTTTTGGGGGTAACGTCAATATCCCTACATCCTATCCCGATCTAACTCTTCTTACTGACACCACCCAGACTTATACAGTAGATACTCAACAAGCCTCTTACAATTGCTTAGCTGCTTATTACATTAACATAACAGCCACAACAGCTATCCCACTTAAACTCGAAGGATTCCAAATACTACTGGGATAAAATTGGTGCCATTTGATCCTAAAGATCAGTGTGCTTTGTTTTGTTTGTGTTCTAGAAGCAGAATCAAAAAAAAAAAAAAAAATAGGGAGCACGTAAGTCTGTGCCTCAGTGTAGAATTTATCTTTGAACAAGGCCTTCTCATGTTGCCAGCCTTCAGGCTTGAGTCCTGAACCTACAAAACCTACAGAAAGGCACAACGTGACACACATTTCCTCAAGGGCTCTAGGCCTCCTACATCCCATAGATTCACACTGAGTAGATCCCGGCTCCATATTCTTTCCTGAGTGTTTTGAGTCCGAAGCGGCTCCCTCAGGGTACTCTCTGTCATATCTTCCCAGGCAAGGTCACCTCTCATCAGTGCCAAGAATTCGCCAACCCTCCTCACTGTCTTGCCCCGGAAGGGAAAGGGGGGGTTCGATAATTTTCTCATGAGCAGGGGTGACAAGTCTTTCCAGAGGATCCTCAAACTGGTCTCTAAAAAAGGGCCTGGGAGGAAAACGTCTCACGTTCTCGGGCACGAGAAAATCTGCGGCGAGGCGAGACGTGATCTCGGGACAGCCAAAAAGCCAAGCACTGTCACCCCACAGGGCAGAGGCTTTGGGGTTTCCAATGGCCTTTTTCAAACAGAAGCCAAGTTTTTACCTTTTTAACCATTTAAAACCCAAAGAAAACAAAACCCAAAATCTTCTAGTAAACTTTTCCTAAGTTTCTAGGCAAATACGTTTTTACGAACTAAAAAGTTGAGGAGAGGCCCATGTACTGAAGTGTTCTTCTGTGAGTCGGCCTTACTGTACTCTAAGAATTACAGGAAAGCAGCAAAAAGTTCTGCCGTGACAAGAGGACCAGGCCATGTGTGCCAAAGTGGGAATTCCTACTTTACGTCATTCCATTTTCACATCATGAAGTAAAAGTAATATCGTTCATTAAAAGCAAAGGTCTTTTTTAAATAAAAGAAATGCCACCTGATTCTTTTAGCACCAAGTGTGATATTCCTTAGGTCCTGTAACAACAAATAACTTGAACAATTGTAACTTGAAAAGTCTGCTGTAAGTGTAAATGCCAACATGCATACAGGGAATCCCACACAGTGAATAAATCTATACTCTGCGAGAAGAAATGATATGAACTGGATTAAATTAGGCAAATAAAGATCTACCTTTAAATGAGTATGTATGGAGGGCGGGGAACACTGTTCCCACCCTGCTTTTCTCTTAAGTTCCTCCTCACGAAAAACTGAACAGCACAGGTATTAGGTGATATAAATAAACTCACAAGAACTAGTACAGCTCTTAAAAATAAAAACAAAAATAGGGTGCCCCTAAAACTTTATTCCTACCCATCCCCAAACACATAAAGGCAGGATATTTTAAATGTATAGGACATACTTGAGATGAGAATATAAGTGAGTATTCTCACTGTTTTTCATATCATGTAGTCTCGTAAAGGTTCAGATGAATAAAAACAATTCTTTCGTCCTTGTGGCCACAGGATTTTGCCACTCCTCTTCAGTCTCTATTCTTGGAAACTTGTATTCCTCCAAATTCACTATTAACACAAGGAAGACCCTAACCACAAAGTCGATGACCCCACTTCCAGATGTAAACATGAGTTGCAGAAAGCAAATACCTTAAAAGCCTCTTAAGAAGTAACTTTTCTTTCTTTTTTTTTCCCCTCCCACCCCCGTAAAAACTATGTTAAAATATTTGGGTCTAATTCCAATGTCATTACATTTTTACGAGCAGTTTTTAGGGTGGTTTTTTTTTTCCCTGATCATTCTTAAATATTTGTTGTCAAGATAGTTTCATAATTTTAGTGAAAACCTTTAAAATATCTTAAGAGGATTTTACTGTACTTTAAGTGATAATGATGAAATGTATCTCCCATGCATTGACTCACCACAGGAATGCCACAGAGCCACTACCTTAGCCCGGCCGCCAATGAGCAGACCCTCCAATGAGCAGACGTTAGGTTCTTTGCGATAGGAAGTTATGCTACGTGAGCTCACATATGCTCAACACAGGAAATTTCAAGGATTAACAGTCCATTCATTTAACTAAGATGAGACTAGACTAATTCAGAGACCTGATTTGTTCACCTTTCTTGTATCCCATATTTAAAAAGAGAAGAACTAAGAGGAAGAGAGATGGAGTTCATGATAATCGGGCCGCCGTTGCCTTCTCTTTTTAAAAAGTCAAGTCACTTTAAGCTCCGAGAGCTGATGGATATTACCTCCTAATCACACAGGAATAAAATTGCTTAACCTTTCACAGCGAGCAGTTAAGAGGCTAGGACTAAGCACTGTCCTTCATGAGCTTAAAAGGCTGTAAAGAGATTTAGGTGCCCCTTTTGGGGCTTGGAGGGTGGGGGTTATCCAAACTGGACATATATTCACTTCATTAACTGAATACTTGCCAGGGGCCAGACACTCTGCTGTATCCTACACTTTTTACTGTCAATTTACATGCAACCTTGATAGAAAAAAAGACTAAAAAAAAAAGATCCAGGGGCATCAATTATAATGTAAATTTAACCACTTACTTAGTTTCAAGGGAAAACCTTCATTTTTCTAAATACACCAATATTTACAACGAATTAACACAATTCGTCAGAGTCCCTGTCTATTTCTAAATCCTATACAACACAGATTTCTCAAAAAAAGTAAATTTCACAGTCATCATTTTCACATGTAGGAAAAAAAAAAGAACCCTAATATATTTTCTTTGAGAATCATTTGTTACTCTGCACTGATCTTTCACGGTATGCAGATTGGGACTCAGGAATAAAAAGCATCAGTCAAGTATATGATGGCAGCATTCTGTAAATTGCTCTGTACCAACAACGAGCATCCATCCCTTCCCTCTACAGCATGCACGCTTTCTCTTCATCTGCAGCTCAGCCTTGACTTATGATCAATGAATGGGTCTGCAATTTACGTAAAGGACACAAGAGATGCGCACACACCTTGATATGGTCCATCATGAGTTGCTTCTGTGCATATAAAAGAGAACAGTCTGGACACTTGAAAACAGACACCTTCTGGTTTTCGATGTGTTGGTCAAAGTGGCGATACAGCAGGGTTTGCAGGGTAAAAACAGTGTCGCACATGGAACACTTATATATTATTCTAAAACAGAAGAAGTGCGTGGAAATGTCAGTCAGCCCTCGTCTCTGAAGCCAAAGGAACTGCTACTTTACATCTCATCTCAAGAATTCAGGTGGCAGGAGCAGCAGAGAACACATAAACACGGTAAAAAGAACAAAACAGTTTAGCTTTGAAACAAACTTTTGGAGGCAACTGGCGTCACTCAAGTGCAGATCGGTCTTAACATTCTGAGTAAAGACGCATTCAACCACATTTGCATAGAAGTCTAAATTAATGACCATTTTACTACTTACAGATCTTATAGCAGATACTTGTTTGTACAAGATCTTCACTCGTCAGTTACTTTAACACAGAGCAAAAGCACTCTTGACTTTTTTTTTTTTTTTAAAGTATTCTTTAAGAGAAGACAAGGAACGCAGCTGGGTGGTGGTCCCCTAACTTGAAAAAGCATTTGTTAATGAACTAAGTAGGGCTGTTCAGCTCCGATGCCTATGTAAGATCTTACTTGTCCCAAGTTTTCTTTTCGAGTTAGGGGCAATTTTACACTTGAATTGCAGTATTTCTCTAAATGTTCTCAACACAGAAAGCCCTACACCAGTAAACAATTATATACCACCCCCGCTCCCCGCCAAAAAAAAAAAAGACAGAAATAAAGAAAAAAGAAAATCCGTACCAACTGTTGTTTCAGTTTGCACATCTATTGTGCTTAAAATGGTTTAAAATACTGTCCGTTACATTTCCATACCTGAAGTTACTGCCAAGCAGCCTCCCTAAACTAATCCAATAGACCTGAGCCTTCTGCACAATTCCATCCAACCATCAACCCTTCCATTGAAGCTCAGGCAGGAGGGAAAGTACTAGACGCCCCAGCCACCAACCTCCACCCCCAGGGGCTTCGCTGCTCGCTCAATATGCCCACAGTAGGTCCCCTTCCGCCCATAACTGCCCCAGGTCTTCCAGGTCCTCAGGGGAGACCCTAGGGACACCTGTGCCCTTTGAAGAACTGTGAGAACAGGCACAAAGAATCCTAGGGAGTTTAGGAAAATGGCAGAAAAACACTGACTGAAGGTACAAGTCAGAGATGAAAAAAGCAGAGTTGAAATTCCATTTGCTATTTGCACAGCAAAGCCAAAAGAAAGGAATGCCTCTAGAAACCACAGGTCTTTCCTCTCCGGGTTTTCAGAAAGCACATCTCGCTTCATAGTTCTGTCAATAAATGACAGATTTAACTTTTTTTTTCCTTTTTCCACATAGAATTTATAAATTTAATTGGATTCAGCAGCACATGTTTTTACAAGGTCTTGACATATTAGTAACTTAGTGCACACTTGGTTGGGGAGGGGAGGGGATTTTCGAGGACTTCAGGACGTCACCACACGGGGTGCCATCGTTAATTGTACCAAGTGTGATGAGGATGTTCATTTCCTCACTATTTAAAATAGCTTAGAATTGAAAATAGCCCAAACATGCAGTAACGTCAAGTAGTGATGAGCAACGATGTCATTTTTCACAAATTATGCTACAGACACATACCAGTGAATGGAAAGACTTTCACGGACGTTCAAACAACAGGGAACAAGACAGTATGTATGATACGTCCACATTTTAAGGGTGCAGGAACTGTCATCACCTCTGTCAGCTGACACTACAGGTATTCTTACTGTTTTGCTTGTCTGTACTTCTTGATTTTTCTGGAATTACCACAGAACAACAAGAAAAAAATAGCAGCCTCAGGAAAAGAATGAAGATTTACTAGCTAAGCTAAGAATTTTTCTCAGGATTCTGTTCTTACATTTTTTCGAAAGCACTATTTCACGAAAAATGGCATGGCCCATTTTATTCAGGCTACATTCCTTTGGGGAGGGGTTTTGTTTGCTTTGACTTTTTTTTTTTTTGCTTTCCACTGAATAGCAAAGAAGGTATAAAAGAGGAGGTAAACTATTTACTTAAGCATTTTTCTGAGGAACGGTTTGCTGGTATTATATATTGGAACACCACCCCACAAACTGCTAACGCATATAAAGGGGGAAGTGGTGACTATATGGCAGAGAGGTCTGGGGGACACCAGCTTGACTAGATGGTGGGGGTCAGCAGCGCCGCTAGAAGCACACACAGGCACTGCCTGTCTCTGATGGAACACAACAAGGAACCTCCTGCCAAGAGTACGTGTCCTGCGTCCAGCTACGAGAAAGCAGCGACGGACGGGGGTCATCCTGAGAATGAGGGGCTGGAAGCCTCTTTCGGATGGCCAAAGACATGAGAGGCAGCAGAAGACCGAGCAACTGTTCCAGACGGAAGAACCCTGACAAGACAGGACGATTAAATGCAAAACATGTTCCTGGATAGATTTTGAACCCGAAAGAAAAAAGAAAAAAGAAAAGAAAAAAAGACATTCTCTCAACTATTAGAGAAATTTTAATGGGATCTACACATTGAGCAGTAATGTAATCAGCACGAATTTCTGACTGGGAGGGCTCAACGGGGGTGACATATGTGGGTGACCTTTTTGGGAGGAGAGGCAGAACACACTCCAGTATTTATGTCATGCTGCCCCATTATTCTTCAACGAGAGAGAGAGAGAGAGAGAGAGAGAGACACATGGAGAAAGAAATGGTAGGAGTAAATGTCAGGAATGCTGGCAACTGGGGAATCTGGGTGAAGGGATGTCATCTGTAGAGTTTTCCAACTTTTCCGTAAGACAGAAACCATATATTGAGAAACGTTAAAATGGTGCTCATGTTAAAAAGCAAAGCCCAAATAAATGAACCTCACACACAAGAGTCAGGACTTGAGGATGGAGCAAACTCTCCAACTACAATGGAAGAAAACCACAGGAGGGAGCCAGGCGGGGGAGGGAAGCCAGGCAGGATGGTGAGGCCTGTTTTTACGCAGGCAAATGCTTGGGCGCAGCGTGGTGAGGGAACAGAAAGAAACACAGTGTGGCTGGGTCCCCAGGCTGTGGGAATGGTGGGGGAGGTCCTGGAGAGCTGCAGAGGGCTCTGAAAGCCAAACCTGTCTGTCTGACTGAATCCCACCCTAGTTGCAAGACTGAGGGAATGCTGGGATAACCAGACTAAGGGGCGGCAGCAGGGGGACTGGAGAGAAGGGGGAGGTGAAGGCAAGGAGGGGAAAAAAAGAAAACGAAAGCTAAAACCAGGGCGTCTGGGTGGCTCGGTCGGTTGCGTGACTCTTGACCGTCCCTGCCATCTTTCCCCATCCAGGCTCCTGTGAAGGAGCTCGGGTCTTGATCTCAAGAGTTCAAGCCCCATGCTGGGCTCCATGCTGGGCCTAGCTTAATAAAAACCTTAATATAAAAGCCTACTTAGGGGCGCCCGGGTGGCTCAGTCGCTAAGCGTCTGCCTTCGGCTCAGGTCATGGTCCCAGGGTCCTGGGATCGAGCCCCGCGTCGGGCTCCCTGCTCGGCGGGGAGCCTGCTTCTCCCTCTCCCACTCCCCCTGCTTGTGTTCTCTCTCTCGCTGTGTCTCCCTCTGTCAAATAAATAAAATCTAAAAAAAAAAAAAAAAAAAGACTACTTAATAAAAGAAAGAAAGGAAGGGAAGGAAGGAAGGACGGGGAAAAAAGAAAACTAAAACCAAATACCCACACTCAGGTCCAACGTACTGCAACCCAAACTCTCTAGAACAGCGTGTAACCCTCGAAACAAATGTAAAAACAAATGGAACCAAAGATTCTAAGCTCAGAAATCACTACCACAAACCTCCTCCTTCATTACCACTGACTGAATCCAACTAAGTGCAAAGCACTGTCCTGAGCAACAAACAATCCCCATG
Organism: Eumetopias jubatus; assembly: GCF_037043125.1. Lineage (NCBI taxonomy): Eukaryota > Metazoa > Chordata > Mammalia > Carnivora > Otariidae > Eumetopias > Eumetopias jubatus. Next base: position 16,933,122 of record NW_028274822.1, read on the forward strand.
CCTCCAACAGGTGAGGTGAGCCATGTCACGGACAGGCTCAGGGAGGAGAGCATTTGCTGGATGTTGCACAGATCCCAGGGCCATGGTTCAGATTCAGCCTCATCTGACTGCAAAGCCTTCCACCGTGCCGCTGTTAGAATTTAGTACATGCCTGACTTCTTAGGGACTAATTCAGAAACGCTCTGTCTCTTATATAATTCTAGATTTTGGAGGTCTCACTTCTCCACTTACATACACTTAGAGTGGCAAATAAAAGAAAGGCACAAAATAGCAAAAAACCTGCTGTTCATTAGACATCAAGGAAAAGACAAAAACAGACACAAACGTCTATCACCATGAAATCTAGGAATGGACATTCAAAATGATCTGGAATCTCCCAGAAAAGATTAAAGGGTTTCCACAATTTTCTCGTAAGACAGCAGGGTAACAGCCTGACCACGCACTGAAAAGCAAGAAACACAGTACTGGAACAGTGCCTGGCACATAAGAAGCACTACATAAATGTTAAATAAAAATCTTAAAAAAAATATAGAAGTGAAATCTTGCACTGTGTGCCTTTCAATTTGACGTGCTAGGACAACAGGACGTTATGGGGCTCTACTTTTAGACCTCACGTAGTCTCTAAAGAAAATGGGGGAGGGTTATTTTTATATTGATCTTTAAAAAAATTAATGCACACCATTTGCATAATGTTGAGTCATTTGCATAACCACCTGTGAACCAAATCCTGCTAGGAGATTTTAATACCCGAGTCTCCAGTGTAGTCGGGGCTATTGATTTTGGGGGGCTTACATAAACAGAGCAGAGATGGATTTAATGTCCAGAGGAAGCTTCTGAATCAAGTGTAGGCCAGGTAGCATTCCGGGAGGCACAGCAAGGCTTTACAGGAGCCTGAATGGGGAAAGGTGGCAGGGACGAACGATCTCAAGGCCCGCTGTAATACAGTCGGGACACATGGAGCCCGACGTGCAGCCCCTGGGGCCCCAGCCAGGCTGCAAGTGAGGACTCGCCTTGGCCAAGCACCGCCACCCACTGAATGAATGCAGCTGAGTTAAAGTTCACTGGTTTGGCAGTTTTGTTGTATTTCACCTATAATTTTTTTTCTTTTAGTTTTACAATTTAAAACATCCTACTCGATGCCTATCTCTAGAGTTGGTACTTATTAAAGAACAACTGTAGCAAAAATAATTTTAGGAAAATACTGGAACAATTTTTTCTATGCATTACTCAACCTGGAAAATTACTGTTTTAGCTTCTCTTAATCAGGTGCTGCCCCGTATTCCTAGGTAACAACTGCTATTCCAGATGTCAGTAATGTTTTATTTATTTATTTGAATAAAGAACCAAATTAAAAACTGTATTAACTGGGGGTAAGACGCTGCCTTAGTGCCTGGAAGCTTGACAACCACGAACAGTGAAGACCTCAGAGTTCACTGAAGTGCGTCTTCAGGGTCAAGATACCAGGTTATATCTGCAGTTTGTTTCACTTCGAGGATCCACAGAGATCAGAGTGAAGGTCTTCTAGGACAGAATTCCAAACTTTATCCTCATGTTTTAGTAAACACTCCTGTACTGTTCCGTCATTAATATTTTCCCAAACTAAATGTTACCATAAAAGCCAGACACACATTGGCATATCTGCACATCTTCCCTCTAATACTTCCTTGATTATGGAGTTATGCGCAAAGCACACCAATAGCTTTGAGCAGCAAATCTAACCTCACGCAACAATCAAATTCCACGTTGCCATAAATAACACGGGAATGAAATGAGCTTCACCGCGAGCATCTAATCCAGTGCCGTGTTCGCAACAAAGAGGAAATGTGGAAAGGACCAAAGCCACCGAGCCCGTCAGAGGGACTACTGTGTGCCACACATTTTAAATGTCATCTTTCAGCCTCACACAAACTCTGGGCCATAAGCACTACCCTCACTTTATGGGGGAGAAAATGGATGTCGAAACAGAGCATGTGATGGCCCCAGACCTCACAGGTGGGGGCTGGGTGGTGGGACTCGGAATCCAAAGCCCACGCTCCCTCCTCTTGGTTAACTGCCTGGGACACAGGCAGGCAGCCCAAGTCTGCTCAAGTACCACTTCGTCATTAAAGACTCAACAAAGCCAAAAGTGACAAAGCCAGGAGTAAGATTAAGACAAAAATGAAATCTGCTTTTGCTAATCAAGGACTTACACTGGTTATGAAGTTAAATTCAGTATCCAGTGTTTTAAACTGACTTCGTATCATGTTATGACGAAAAGCGTATCCTCTAAGAAACCGTGTTAAAAAAAAAAAAAAAAAGGAAAGATGACAGTATGTTACAGTTCCCCTCAAACTTATCTGTTAAAATCATCCTAAGAAAGAGAACAAAACTGATAAATATTTCACTTGCTTCGTGGAAACCGAAGGGCATAAATGATAAGTGACATTTTCGGCCGGAGGCTTCCCCGGGGAAAGAGCGGACGGGTTTAGGGAGTGAGGAGCTACCAGCTGTCCCTCCTGGAGCGGCGACATCTTCCTGGTGGCACCGTTCTCAGTACCTTACGTTCTAGCCCACAGAACTGCCCCCTCCTCTCAGTCACTGAGAAGGCGGTGGCATAAAGGTCAGAAGGCGGCAGGACTTACTTTGGTTCTCCTATCTTGACGCCGGGATGCTGAGTGTAGGCATGGGAATGTGTGCTTGGGGCAGACTTAAACGCCATAGGACAAATAGGACACTTGTAGAAGACTTCACAGTGAGAGCCCTGGATGTGAGACTTCAGAGCGGCCACGTCAGAGTACACGACATTGCAATGGACACACCTGCCAGGAAAACAAACACGCGGTCGTCAGCACGGGACTATCACACACGAGCACTTTCACTGTCAAAGTCAGGTAAAATGAGCATCTTGTAATGGCCTCCTGAGGCTTCTCAGGGCTTTTAGGAAGTAAGTCTTGCTTTATTTTGTTTTCTATTGATAACAGATCAAATTATTTTTATCTATTTAAGAAGGAAGATCATGAAGAAGAAAAACGAAACTCAAATGGTTTATGTCTTCGGCATCTTTGAAACTGCTGGGAGTAAATATCCAGACTCCAGCGTGTGGGGGGACCAGTGGATTATGGGGGCGGTATCAAGGCCGGGGGACACGGCAAGACCCTAGGACTTGTGACTCTGGAGAACACTCCCACATGCTGGATTCGGACCCCAGGCCCTGAGGTTCCTAACCACCCCCTATGCCCAGATGGCATTGCCAATGGGAGAAATCTTCACTGCCTCAACCTACATGCCATCAACAAAGGGACAGAGAGAACAAATCAGTACTGGCTTCAGAGCCATGGCCACAGTCTCCTGGGACACACTGATGTTGGTCAATGGAGCTGGAGGTAAGGGGGCCTGTTGGGTAGAGAAGGTTAACCACCTAGATTGTCTCCTGGAAAATAAGTTCAGGTACACTTACATTTGTTTTAAGAAATAACATGAATTATAAACTTCTGAAAAATCAACATCGCTAAATATAAATAGTCTTTCCGGTTAACTTTACTTCTTGAATGTGTGATTAATGTGATTAGCCCGTGAACTGATCACATCTAGTCCTTTGGAAACAAGCTGACGCTTAGGTACATTTCTCCCCAAGCTCTTCTTTCTCATGCAGGGACTCTCAGCAACACTGATTACATATCCACTTGATGACCTTGTCGTCCTGTGTTCACACCTGAGAACTACCTGAGGGTGGGCTGTGGAGACACTGAGAGTCTGTGGAGGTAAACCTGTAACACACCTGAGCAGACACGTTCCTGGATGTGAAGGTGGGGGCTGACATGGGGAAGGGGGACTGAAGACAGCAGGCAGTGCTCCGTTACTTCTGCATGAATTTAAGTTACTTCCATTCCTAGAACCTCCCCTTTGAATTCATGGAGATGCTTCCAAAGTCACATGGAAGTGACATTCTCTGAAGTATATGGGTTCTATAAAGCATGCCGCGTTAAGCTTTGCAAGCATTCCATAAAAATCGTAATTCGTGTGTTAGCATTTTAAATGACTTAAGGCATAATGTTCAGCAGCACATACATTAAAAAAACACTAAATCATAATAGGAGAATAATTAAGGAAAGCTCCTCTATCTTATCTACTTGAACTATTATGCCACCCAAGCACACTGAAATTATTTTGGGTTAACCTGAACTTGTGTTGTCTTAAACAGGTTACCGATCCTCTCTGGGCCTGTGTCTCGTGTGTAAAAGGAGAACAGTTGAATTCAGTCACTTTTTAGTTCTTCCCAACCCTACAAGCCTGATTCCTACATAAGATGAGGATCCCATCAGACAAGAATGGATCACTAATGAAACAGAAGGGTCCTCTACAGCGGCACCATAAACAGAAAAATTTTCTCATCAAGGGCAGAAAGGTGGTGTTCAAAGGGCAAAGACCCAAGAAGGGCAAAAAGAAACAAAGAACTAATTCTCTGAAGTCACCTAGACTGGGAGGGAGATTTAATCTTAAGGAAAATACACCGGAAGTTAAAGGCACATAGACAACATTTGAAGGAGGCCCAAAGAGCACCACAGAGACCAAGGGAAAACCCTCCTTAACGTGAGGAAAGAAAGAGAATTTAAAAACCAGTTACAAAACAGAGAGTTTTGTAAAATATCGGCCCACAGGTGGAAGAAAAGTTTCCGGGGCACAGAGGCCAACAGGAAATGGAAAGACGACAAACAAAGAGAAGACAGAATTTGAAGGGTTCATACAGTATCTTAATGCTACTAAAATCCTGTCTATTAATAAATATTTCATGTACCTGATGTCCTTTGTGTTCTGGGTACCAATCAAGTTTCTCTTCACGTTTAAAAAAAAAAAAATTTTTTTTTTTAATGTTTATAGTATACAATCCTATAGACCCCCTTTCGAAATGCAGATCCAATGGATCAAAAAGTAGGAAAATTTATGGAAACCTAGGACTTTTACCAAATCGACCAGGAGCTAGGAGTGACCCCCTCAGTATCTAGGAGATGCGATATGATCAAGAAGAGAAAGAACAAGACACACGGAGTCACAAAGAGACAAGTGAGGCATGGGAGCTCTGTTAAAGAGAGCCTTCTCTGACCAAAGAAAAAACAAAGTGAAAATGATTGCATATAGAGTATTTCTCTACGTGTAGAGCGGGGAGAAATAACAAGGCCAAGGGGCTGCTAAGTGCCTGCCAAATATGAGGCAGGACCATTACCTGAAGCAGCAGGGAAAAAAACTAAGGTCAAATATTTTTTCTCCCACCTAAAGAGGTAAACATGAACTACGCAGAATACACACACAGAAGTATTTTTACAGCTCTTCTAAGCCTCGAGTCCAAGAAAAAAAACTATACTAAACACAAAAATTTTTTAAATTCCAAGTGCCAAATTTAAGTAACTCTCTGAATGGGGGGCGGGAGGGGGGGGGAGAAAAGCAAGGGATAGGCTTTTCCAACTGAGTTGATTACTTCTAGCCTGAGTGCAGAGCTTCTTTTAATTTAGGAAAGACACCAGGAATAGTGAGAATTGCAGAAGTCCTATTTCCTTTATTCATTCCAGCCTAAGTTTACTTTCATTATACTCAAAAAATAAACATTTGAGGAGTTTGGCATCTGTTAAAAGAATTGCAGAGAGAAAAGGGTGCAGAAATGCTTTCCATTATTAAACAAAGAACCCAGTAATAATAGTTTCAAAACATGGGGTAAGAACCAAGGTATCGTTGTGTATGGGTTTTGTGGAATCAAGGGCACCTTCAATGTGTAACTTTCCTCAGCACTTAGAGCACGCATTTCCATTATCTGTAACACGTGGAGATGGAGCAGGCACCACACGGATAATGTTATAGACAGGGGCACCATGGTATAGAAAGAATATGTGAATTACCACAAAGTGGCAAAACAGCCACAAAAAAACTCCAGTTCTTTAATTTCCAAACCAAACGTTTCCTACTAGGGTAGAAGCCAATGCATTAAGCATTTGTGCGTCACTGGCTTGGAGGCATGTGATAAAAATGGGAACGAAGTCTCTCTTAGGGTTAGAAAAACGGACAGAGCCATTGATGATGCTGTAACCTAAATGTAACTGAAATAAAACCATCAAATTATACCAACCAGACTTCATTTTTATAATATATCATAACTGTGTAGCTAGAAGAAAGCACTGTGTATTAACAGTCTAACATTAAAGTTACAGGCAACCAAACACTTAATTTTAAGATAAACACACAGTACAGTAATACCTCTATTAACAAAGACACTGTGTAGCAACGGCATGTTTTCTTGGCTGACCTTCGTTGGGTCAAAATATAAAAGGCACAGGAATGCATTTCAGAAGGTCACAACGTGGAAGGTAAAGCTCAAGTACATCATCACTCCATGCTCTCTAAATGAACATTAGATTAGCCAGATGTTGTAAAAGACGTTATCTTAGATTCTCAGGGGGCAGTGAAAGGGGCCATAGCTAAGGGAAACGCCCGGTTTTGGGTAATGGGGAAGAAGGGACAGAGGAAGGTTACCTGGGGTAGAAGGTTCTTCCACAAAGAGCGATGACGTTAGGAAAGGGCAATCACCCAATCCTTCGACGGGATGAAATAAAAGTAAGGGACCATGCACCCTTTGTTTTGATCAGAGGAGACGTATTAAGAGGTACAGAAATGCATGGTGTTCTTACAGGGGTTAAAACGCAGAGAGCGTGACAACAGAAGGATGCTGGAAAGGGTGAAGAAAAAGCTCTAACAGTTCATCAAAGCTGAATGCTGCCACATGCACAGTTTTGCAGGAGGATGGTTTCCATCTACCCTCAGCTCTGTGGGGACCAGCGGGCCAATACCACAAGGATTCAAACAGATCAACTCTACCACACATGAACTAGGTTCCCAGAGGATCTGTTAATTGAGGTATCACTGTATGACCCTGAAAACGGTGTGCAGAGACCCCTCGAAACTCGAAATGCTGTGCAGTTACAAGTGAACAGGCTTTACTTGCACGTAAGCGAACAATATACTGACCGAAAACCAACTCTCCGTGTGTAGTGCAGACAGTTCTTGGTGACGTGGCTCTGGAAGTGCACCGACCTGCAGATGGCCCCACACTCGGGGCAGGTGTAGGGAGATTTGTGCTGATGGATTCTCTGGTGTGATGCATAACTGCACTGGTTAGGAAGCAGCATCTGGCAGATAGTGCAAGTCTTCTAGATAAACCAAAGGGGGAAACAGGGTTGGTCCTACGAAGTATTTTCTAATATGCAAAGAAGCGTGGTTAAAACCCCAAAATAATTGCACATCGCTCATTTCAAATACTGCTAATCATGGATTCTAAGCCCAAGGAGAAAGCAAAACTTGAAAGTTAAACGTTTAATGTAACATCCCTTACTCTGGAAAACAAAAATAATTGGTATTACTATGTAGTCTGGGTCACCCCAAAGCATGAGGTAAAGAGAGTATCAGCTTCAGGTAGACTTCCAATTTTGTTACATTTGCGTGTTGCTCAGTGCAGAGAAGAGAATGTATTAGAAAACGTAATCTTGGGGCGCCTGGGTGGCTCAGTCGTTAAGCGTCTGCCTTCGGCTCAGGTCATGATCCCAGGGTCCTGGGATCGAGCCCCACATCGGGCTCCCTGCTCCGCGGGAAGCCTGTTTCTCCCTCTCCCACTCCCCCTGCTTGTGTTCCCTCTCTTGCTGTGTCTCTCTCTGTCAAATAAATAAATAAAATCTTAAAAAAAAAAAAAAGGTAATCTTGAAAATTACATTAGCAAGTCAGCTTTAATGTATAATTACACGTTTACAAGCATCTATCTCAAGAGTAGCCAGTTCCCACAACTCATAAAAACACTTTCTTCAGAATAATAAAAATTAATTAGAGACTAATCCAGTTTGTTTCTTTTTTCCTCTTTCTTTTCCCAGTCACTTCATTTACCTGAAATCTAAAATCTGAAATACAGGAATGCAAAAGAATGACCACAGCAATTAGTTGTTGTTCTTCTACTTGAGTTGGTCCCTCAATGGATGAACTGGACATTATAGGATTTATAATAAAACCAATGAACTCAAATTCAGATACATAAATTTCAATATTAAACTGAAACTTTATAAAGCTTAAACTCTAGTCCCATATAAAATAAAGACAGAAATGCTCTTTGGAAAAGGCCCTACATTTAACTAATCAGGAAAAACTGAAACACACTAAAAGTGAAACACTATTTTTCATCCCCTTAGATGTAAGCAGTAAACATGGCATATTTTTAAAACACAAGAACAGAAAACTTAAGGTAAATATAAACCTAGGACTTACTGCATCCACTCCAAAAATAAACCTAACACAGCACAAGATAAAATATATTCAAATTCTAGTTAGACAGTAATGTAACCAGTATCTACTACCTTCTAAAATGTCTAATTTGTACTAAAGTCAGCTAAGGAAATCCTCAAATTACAGACTCTAGCTAAGATTTAAAATGACGTTTTATACTCATGACAGAGTTATAAAATTTTTTAAAGTTTTCTTTTAACCTTTGAATCAAGCCCCCAAAATTAAGGTTTCAAACTTTTGAGCAACTGAAACTATCGAAAACCAGAAATTCGCCTGAAAAATCTGTCCAGTTTTCCTCCTGAAAGAACTAAATACAAATGTTATCCCACAAAATGTTTATTATAATCACAAAATAAGAACATTACAGGCAGCTTTGATGAGGCCAGCATCATTTTAAAAAAAAAAGCATTCCTTTTCTAACAACACATACAGCCAAGGTTAAAACAAGCCACAACAAGGAAAAGCCATCTGCACCTTCATGCATTAGAAGATCCTGTTGATGTCTACACTATCACAGGTAATCACTGGTTCCTTTGAACTCGGGTCTTCTATTTGCTCTCGCCACATGGTCATTAATCCCAGGCAGTGAATCATACATCTGCGTTTCCACATGCACCTTAGACACAGACCCCATTCCACTACAGGCCAAGTGATGAGGTACTTTAAATACATGCTAATACAACATCCCATTTGATTCTCATAATGATCTAGGACATAGGTAAGTGAGATCATTGGGAAGCTGTGTATATTTTTGGACCTGAGAGCTCACTACTTAATCTATTAGAACTGCCTGACCATTATGTTAGGATCCGAGTGGACACCATCTCTACAGCTTCTCTTTTATCTAAAGCAACATGACTACACTAGTTTATAATAGGGAAAAAGAGCAACACAAATAAAGGAAATTCCTAAAAAAGAAAAGCTGAAAATAACTTTCACATTATCTCTTGTCAAGATCTATCAACAAATATCCTTCATGATACATATAAAATTCACAATGAATCATTTAATCTTCCTTGTTGGACATTTATTTATTTATAATACATATATAAACAGTCATGGAAATACTGGTGAAGAGGTTTTGTTGCCAGCGGCTTAACTAAGTATGGAAATGATTCAAGAAGAGATTTTATGAACTACTGAGTGTTCCTTAGGACAGGATTCTCTAACTGCAAAGACTATGAAAACTGTTAGAGTAACAGATACCAACAACAAATACCAACCTTGCTCATCATACCCGTTTCCTGGAGAGGGGACGTGGTCCCTTCATGACACACCGTGTGGCAGGGCAGTCCAGCCCGTGGGGCTCTGTGAGGGCTGCTGGAGGCCATCCCACCCCTGCCTCCCACCCCGTCCATTGACTAGCTCCATGTATTTGCACTCACCCATCACCCCTTGGCTGAGGCTCCTCACCCACTTTAGACACAGAAGTTCAAGGAGAAAGTGGGGGCCCGGAGGCACTACCGCCCCAAATCAAAATGCGTCCACAGTTTGCAATTACTGAAATGGGAGAATTCAGTCACTGGGGAATCACACTGGATAAAGGTCTTATCTCTATAATCATGCACAGACACTGTATTTGCTCCCACATTTCTCTCTGGGTACCTGCTTCCGCTCCTTGCCTCCATTCCATTCTGAGAAAAAGCATGGTAATTTTCCTTGTGGACATTCTCCTCCTTGATGCTTGTGTTATCAACCGTTTTATGCTCACATGAGGAGTGCCTAGCCGTACTCCCTGGACTTTCTGTTGGTTTCACTCTACCTGTTTTCGATAACACGGTGCTACCCCTCCATCCCTAGACAATGGTACAGCATCTTCATAGCACTAATGAGACTATCCCATTAGCTTCTCTGGGATCCTTTGAATTCACGGCAATGACAGCCGTTCTCTGGATCTGGGGGATATAGTAGCGTGGGGGGCAGGCCAGAATTTCTTTGCAGTTTACAAGAATCTGACTTTCCTTCCCTTTTTTTAAAATCAAAGGAACTAAAATATATCTGAAAACTCTACATTTCTCTACAAGTTGAGGCTATTTACAAGATGGACAACGCAGTTTAATGCGACAGTACTTGACTGTTTGAATAGAGAAAAGTATACAGTCGGCCCTTGAACAACATGGTTTGAACTGCGTGGGTCCTCTTACATGGGGATTTTTTACAGTACAGTACTGCAATGTAATTTCTCTTCCTTGTGATTTCCTTAACATTTTCTTTCCTCTAGCTTACCTTATTTTAAGGATATGGTATATAAGACAAGTAACATACAAAATATGTGTATCTAACAATTGTATATGTTATCAGTGAGGCTTCCAGTCAACAGCAGGTTAGTAGTTGGCGAGGTGGGCACAGGGGATGGGGATTAAGGAGTACACTTGTTGTGATGAGCACTGGATACTGTATGTAAGTGATGAATCACTAAATTTTACTCTTGAAACCAATATTACACTACTATGTTGACTAACTAGAATTTAAATAAAAACTTTAAAATAACCCGGTAGGCTATTAGTAGGTAAGTTTTGGGGGAGTCAAAAGTTATACATGGATTTTCGACTACGTGAGGAGCGCTGCCCCTAACCCCCACGTTGTTCAAGGGTTAACCCATAATAAAATGCACTAAGTGGTTTCATGTGTCTTCTGGCATTTTACTTATATTCAAGTATTTTCAGTACTTTGTTAATAAATTGCTAATTCCTACACTGGGGCATAATCATTTGCTCCGAGAACTGCTACTTTTTAAAGTAAGATACTACCTTTCCATAGTCAAGTAACACGAGAAAGCTACAGGAAGATAAAGCTGAGAAGAAAATCACATCCATACGTGATAAGTACTCACACTGTGCCTTTCCTTTGCCTTTTCTGCGGCTGGCACGCAGGCGCAGGCTGGGAGGAAGGGGAAGGGGGCACAGCACAGCCCTATTGAGGACTCAGGGATGCTAGGGCTTGGCATCCTCCTTGCATGCCACAGGAATTATCTGGGTAACGAGGAAAGTAATTCTATGTGTTTCAATTCATGTTTTAAGGAGAAAAACTGCCTGGGAAGGGTGAGAAAAGCTAGAGAAACGGGAGTAAATATACCATGTTTGTGCTTACATTTCAAACACACCAAAGCGGGCAGAAGCCTGAAACAGTGGGTCTGAAGGTAAAAACACCGCGTGTTAATAGCCCCTCCTATGCTACATAAACGGTTTCTGGCCCATTGACAGCAGTTTTGTAGTTTTCTGGCTACAGCAAAATTACCCCCAAAATAGTATCAGTAATAATAAAGCACACCAGTCTGCTTTCTGGCTCTCACTTTCATCCCATTTCATGATGAAAACACGGACAGAGCATTTCATTTCAGGTCTCACTCAGACTGGAAATAACACAAAGCAAGATTTATGACAGAAATGACTCTTTCTCCTTTTGTTTCCAAACTGGTGGGTTGTGGTGGTTTTGTCCTCAAATCATTCTGCTCCACTAAAAATTTCTAATAAGAGTTGACAGTTGAAAGAGCAAATTTGCAGAAAGCGGTATGGTCAGCACATATAATCTACTCAGATGATAATCATGGGAGAAAAGGTCGATAAGGCTAAAGTGCAAACTGGGACAAGACTAGTCCGACCAGAAGTTAAATTAACCACTTAGAAGAGCAGGACCAAGAAAGAGTTGTGAGTCTACGGCCAGTAATATTTGGGGGGGGGGGGGGCGGCGAGGGCATGGAGGTGGGCTCCAGGGTTTCCCGAAGCAGCTGCCTGGGCAGAGTGTGTCTAGAAATGAGGGCTGACTGGGGCTGCTCAAGATAATTTAATACACGTGGTGTGTTGTGTTAATGATGCTCAGAAACTAAACAGAATCAGCAACCCCTGAAAATGAGGACCACTGCAGAAAAGTCACGTCTAGCTGCACTCTTGGAGCAGACCTGGCTAGAACCCAAGAGTCCATTCTCTTATAATTCTTACGGCGCCTGCCATCGTCAAATGCTTTTCTATCCTAGGTTGTTGGCGTGACAAAGCGGAAAGAATAATGAACCGGCTATAAAGAAACCTTGCTTCGAGTCCCCATTGTGCCACTCACTGGGCATTCGTTTCTCCAACCGTGAAACAAAGGGGTTGACCAGAAGACCTGTAACATTCTCTGACTTATGGCTGATGTCGGTTCCACAGGAA